>NC_041385.1:114030380-114174003 GCF_002162155.2 Triticum dicoccoides | reverse complement strand
TGCTCTCGCCCCCGCACAACTCCACCACCTCACCAGACCCCGCCTAGCCACTGGAAGAGCCTCGAGGGGCCCTTCTTCCTCAACTCCGGCCACCTCCATCTGCCTCGGGCTCCGGCAATGTTCTCTTCGGTGAGAACTCCTCCGCCGCCCTACTCTTGCTCGTAGCCTCGTACCACCACCAGGAGGCTAACCCCCACTTCAATTTGACCCCCGCAGCTCTCTCCAGCAAGACCCACGACCACCCGAACCACCGTCCGCCGGAGCAAGGGCCGCTGTCGAGGTGGTGCTTGCCGGCGACCTCTACCACCACCCACAGACGCGGAAGGGCGTGCTGATCATGAAGGTACCGTCCGATCCCCCTGCCTCGCCGTGGATCGCCGCCGGCGACCACCGCATCTCTCGGGCGCCGTCGCGCCCCTTCATTTGAAAATTTAAACCTGACGAGTGGAGCCCGCCTGTCAGCCTGTCAGTCGTTTCTTTTAAACGAACCGTTCTATGGACTTTTCCGCAGAGCCCCCTAGAAGTTTTCTGTTTCATTACAGATGGGTCCTTGGACCAAAACTCTTATAACTTTTAAACAGAAAATGGTTTTTGATTGATTCTTTTTCTGTCATCTTTATTTTTCTGTCTAGTTTTTTGTCATATTTATTGGAAAAATATTTGGAACACTTTCCTGTACACTCACGGTATTTACGTTACGTACGTATTTTTTTTATACCGTAGATACCGGAGGAGGTGACGGAGCTGCGAACTTCACCCAGTTAGGCTCCGACTACTCCAAACCAGGCAAGCATGTTTGAACTCTTGATATGATGAGTGGTTGTTGCATGTTTGCATTTTTGTATAGTCATGGCATGTTTATGAACATTTCTTTGAATGTCATATTTCATGCACATAACTGGAAAGTAAGTTTCGGAAAGCATTATGTTGTTGGATACATATTTGCATGGCCATGTGATGGCATGAGGATGGGTAAGATGGCAGTGTTGTGACATGCCAGTCTTATGCCAGATTATCTGACTTCCGTGTCATCGTGAAACAAATCACATTCCCATTCATTTCCTTCCTGTACTGTCACATGTTTTCCGAAAGGAATATGGCTTAGTAAGTTGCAAATCGTTTTCCTGGTACACACCAAATAGAGAGGCCGGGATGAGGGTTTCATGGCCCTGGATTAAAGCCCGTCATCCGGTCAGGGGGCATGGGTGTTTCCGGTTGGGACCGAGAGGGGGGCACCCCTTAGAGCGTGCGTATAGAAATTTGATCCCATGCTATTCGAGGCTGTGACCTCCCCGTCTCAAAGTTTTTCTTGAACGTTGTCTAGGGTGATTCCTGGCATCGTGAGGTGGAATGGGTGTGTACTGGTTAAATGTGTTTCTACTGAAATACCATAAACGGAACTAGTCCATTCGTGACTACGGAAATCCATTGGCTGTGGTCAGTCAATACCAACTCTGCAGAGTCACAAATCTTTCAATCCTCTTGTACATGTTCAAGTACTATATTCATCTTATCTTATCAGGTATCAGCCTCAGTGACAAAACTCCGGTGGAATACATGTGTGATAAATCTGGTTAAAGGATTATTCTTGTGGATGGACTAATCTTGTTATTCACATTTGTTACAAGCCCTGTCTGTGATGTCGCTCAGACGTCCAATGGTGGCATACTTGTTATTTACATTTGCTACAAGCCCTGTCTGTGATGTCGCTCAGACGTCCGACGGTGGCATACTTGTATTTACATTTATTGTAAGCCCTGTCTGTGATGTCGCTCAGACGTCCGACGGTGGCATACTTGTATTTACATTTATTGTAAGCCCTGTCTGCGATGTCGCTCAGATGTCCGACTGTGGCATTTCTTTTAAAGCCCTTTATGTGATGTCGCTCAGACGTCCGAATGTGGCATTTCTTTTCAAGCCCTGTCTGTGATGTCGCTCAGACGTCCGACTGTGGCATTTCTTTTCAACCCTGTCTGTGGCGTCGCTCAGATGTCCGACTGAGGCATTTCTTTTCAAGCCCTTTATGTGGTGTCGCTTAGACGCCCGACTGCGGCATGAGTTTTATTTGTTTACCTTTCGAGGCGTCGCTCCAGACACCCGATCGGTTTTCATTTATTTATTTACTTATCAAGTCGTGCATAAATATTATTATTATTGAATGAGCATCATTATTTTTGTTCAGGACGCATTCATGCATACATTTGTTATATCTTTTGTCCGAACTGTCTTGCGAGTACTTAAGTACTCACCTGGCTTGTTGATTTGGCCAGATGTTGATGAAGGCGGTCTCATGGATGAAGAGTTCGATAGCGAGTTCGGCGCCTAGAGGAGTCCCAGTCAGTCCCGTGCGATTCTGTTTTGGTCACTGTATCATACCCGCTTCCGCCACCCCAGAATAAATTCATCGAGCCTCACCTCGACGCTCGATGAGCTACCAGCTAGGAGTCAAGTTATCCACCACCACTGTTTACCTCGAGCTAGTAGCATGCCACCACACCCCCGTGTAATAACCGCCCATATGTAAGATATTGGCGAGTTTGTAATAATTTGTTGAGCAGCCTCAACTCAACCCTGTAATATATTTTATGCTACTGGTCCTTGGTTCATCAAGTATTTGTCTACCAATGAGGATGACTTTTCCTATACTGGGATCTAAAGATCAATTTTCTCAATAATTATTTTATTGGAAAACCGGTCGTGACACAAGAGTTGGATGATGCACTCACATGGTGTTATTGAATGGGATTAAACTTGGCAAATCCTCATTATATGGACATATAAAGATGTTGTAAAAAGATCAAGCCAAATCGACAAGCCGAAATGGCACTTGCTTCACAAACATCATTCCTGTCCAGAAACTTGGAATGATTTTGGTGATCAAATGGCTTAATGAAATGATGACAAATTTGGTGGAGAGATGTTTTATGGGTAGAAGAATGATCTGGTAATTTATCAGAATTTTTGAAGCAATATAAAATAACCTTGCTTCACAACCTAAAAATATTGCCAGAATCAAAGATTTGGTCATGTGTTCACATAGATGATTGGATTGAGCTGCAAATGGGTGGAAGGGGTTAATATGATCACATGAAGGAGTGTGCAAAAGTTCAACTCATTTTGATACTCCTAGCTAGTACTTCCTTCACAAAGCCTTCTGTCAGACAGAAACTTTGAAAAATCACTGAGGAAGATTGGCTAGGCAAATAAAGTTGAACTTGTGCATGAGGCAATTATTTGAACATATAAGCATGCCCAAAAAAATCTTGGGAGCCACTAGGAAAATATAAATGACACTTCCTTCACAAACTGCCATTCAGGGCAGAAATGAAGAATAATTATTGGGGAATTATTTTTGAACTGTCCAAGGAAATGTTTGGGCATATTTGAGCTATATATGACCCAAAGGAATTATGAGAATTATTTGGGGATTTTTGGATGGACAGAAAAATAGGTTGCTTCACAACCTAGGGCAGATAGGGTTATTCCTTTAATGAAAAAGAAATTTTCCCTAGAAAATAATTTTAGGGTTTGGTCAAGGAGTGAAGTGACATGATCTTGGAAAGGTTCTGAGAATGATGAGCCACTTGGGAGGGGGAATGAGGATGATTTACCAGGTGGCAAGGCCACGGAACCACTCCAAAAACAAAAACAGAGCAAAAACCAGACAAATCAAAAGAAAAAGAAAAGGGCCAAAATCCAGGTTGTTGCACTGATGCCATCCATGGTGGACATCACGCCCCACAAGTGTGTCGGTCAAATGACATTGAGACTTTTTAGACTTATTGTGCTTGGATGCATTTTTGTGAGACACATAGCTGGCCATGAGTGCAAGGTTTGTAGGCATGAAGCAAAAGGTCATGATATTTTGGGAACGCGTGCATTTTTTGTCTCTTGAGCACGAGCAGTATGCACCACACAATTTTCATGTGATCCATGATCACAATGTGAAGTCGCTACTCCATCGACCGTACACCATTTCAAATTCCACCACAAAGTATTGAAGTGTGATTGCACAAGTGGAAAGAAGGTGGCCAATGGGCGCGTCAATCATGGAGATTATAAGTTTTGCTTAGTGTTGTTCTACATGTTCGTTAATTTAATGATTCACTCAATGTTGCAACTTGATCACGTCATTGTGTACCTCGGACGCATTGTTGCAATTTACCAAAGGATGGGGGGAAAGCCCTTCACATTGACGCCTTGTTGGATGAATCTCAAGGGGCACAACATTTGGATGAATAACCCATCCTGATGAAAAAGTTCAAGCTTGAGGAGACAACTTGAGATGAAAGCCTCTTTCAAGGAGTTTCGTTGAATTTGGGATCAATGAATCTAAAGAACTTGATCAACATCGGATGCTTTAAGGTTTAAATGTATGGTGAATCGCTATCCATTGATGATTCAAAGTGAAGACACATGGTGAACATTTTGTGTAAGTTTCAATTCTATATATATTTGAAGAAAATGGCAGACATTTTATGCATCATTGGATGTTTCCCCTCCCTCCTCCATTTTAATCCAAGCTATTGGAGTTACCCTTACAAGCCTTTCGTCAATTATCTGTCGGATTTCTCACACAACTCGGGCATGTGGCAGATGATCCCCTTGAGCTGCATGGAAGTGAGAAAAGGCTCGAAGTCATTGACCCATGAGGACTTACATGCCTAGCCCCGTGACCACGCCAATGCAACTTCTAGAAACAAACGGACCACTAACAAGGGCTTGTGCACATCAACTCTTGAATATTAGAAACTCTTATTTGTGAGACTTCTTTTAAATGCTTATTTGAATATGGTCTTGTCTAAGTCTAATGTATTTATATTACTTTAGAATTAGGGTCTATCACAACGCAATAGGGAGATTATTTTAGACACACAAAAGTGTTGGGAAATGTAGTAAAAAACATTTTTTACTGTACATACAAATACACTCAGAAACACTATGCAAATGCATGGACAGATCAATCTCATCAACACAACACGACCGAGATGAAGTAGATGTTGATGAAGATTGTGTCCCAACCATGAAAATCCCCTGATCAAGAGCCGTACGAACCCTCTGCATTATCCACACGTATCGTATCTAGAAGTTTGTCATTCAGGACAAAGCACAAAGCGTAACTAGACTACTAGAGATGGATCAGTCTTGTGGAATCGCCTTCTTGGTGATATCTGAAGGAGAAGGGGGCGAACCTTCATTATGTTTTCATGCCTTCATGGCAACAAACACCCCTTCAACAATGATTAGCTTCCCTCCAAGTAAGTGAACATCGAGAAACATCCTCATCGTCGATATTTTCTATTATCCCTAACACCAGCTTATTACTTGTGATTTATTTTTCTCGTTGGCTTTGAAAGAATCATATAGGTTGTTTATCCCACTCAAGCAATTGTCATGACATGTCTTTATAATTCGCATAACGTAAACTTCCTAATGATCAATGTAAAATTTGTTGTTATCCGTATTGACCCCCTTTAGGTTCATGTCGATCCTTTCACAATCGCGTGAAACATAGACCGACTTGAGCAGTCGCCATCACCCTTGCTCACAATAGTGCCTTCCCTGTTACAGCACCCTGCCGCATTAGGTCGAAGCATCTAGAGATCGAGAAAGAGTGATTGCTAGCCCGCAGCAGCATCACTAGTCTCACGGCACCATCGTCAGCCTTGCAACACGTCGACCGGCCCGACAACACTGTGCATCGCAGGTCACCGCAAGAAGCCCCGATGCTTGTAGTCACTCCTCTCCTACTCCAACTAATGCAACACAACCATTAATGGGCCATGGCTTCTACCACCAACAGTTGCAACTCTATCAGCGACGGCGGTTGGCTCCAAAATGCTCTTGTTGTGGTCGTAACATCCATGCAATCGGTACCATCATGCTCTCATCATGGTCGCATCATCGCCGGCGGTCGGTTCCAGCATGTGTCGTCGCGGTCGCAACATCTAGTGTTTTCTTTCCGTTTGCTCGACACTTCTCATATTTTAGAATGTACATGTTGTATAATTTGGATTTGGATATTTGGAAATCAATGGATGTTTATGAGTACAATACGATTATGAAATAAATGTGAATGTGTGTATGTGAGAGTTCATGTCTTCATCTGTTGTGATCAATCATGAATGTGTGTGTGATAAAAATGATCATTCATTGTGAATTTGGATAGGATAGGTGGTTACAAAATAAAATTGATTTTCTTGCCCTATAATCTATAATACCTAAATAGTTCATCCTCATTAAACTAATTCTCTTGACATGCAGCCTATCCACATCAGCGGACCCACTATCTCATCATCCTTGGTGATATTATCTCTTTTTTACCAAGGAATTTTCCTCCACAACGCAATGTTTCCTTTCTTCATGACATCATTCTTTTTTTCCCTGAGAATTCTTGATGGCAACGCCTCTTGATTTTCCTCTAGCTCTTTGCCTTCTTTAATCTCCATCAAATCGCACTATCTCTTCCCCTTCCGTGGAGGGTAATCAATGCAAGCCTCTATTATGAGGCCCCTTGGCTCATCTTCCTTGGGCTTCATCCCCCATAAATACATCAGCCTCCTCATTCTCATATCCATGGTGATAATGTGGGTCGTACTACGATAGCCTTACCACGAGTCCACCACCAGTCCACCACTGCCAACGACAACAAGATCACTTGAAGATGGACCAAGAGCTGGGAATGGTGTAATACCTAAATAGTTCATCCTCACTAAACTGATTCTCTTGATATGCAGCCTATCCACATCAGCGGCCCCACTATCTCATCATCCTTAGTGATATTATCTCTTTTTTTACCAAGGAATTTTCCTCCACAACGCAACGTTTCATGTCTTCACGACATCATTCTTTTTTGCCTGAGAATTCTTGATGGCTACACCTCTTGATTTTTCTCTAGCTCTTTGCCTTCTTTAATCTCCATCAAATCACACTATCTCTTCCCCTTCCGTGGAGGGTAACCAACGCAAGCCTCTCCTACGAGGCCCCTCAGCTCATCTTCCTTGGGCTTCATCCCCCATAAATACATCAGCCTCCTCATTCTCATATCCATGGTGATAATGGGTCGTACGACGATAGCCTTACCACGAGTCCACCACCACGGCCAACAATGCCAAGATCACTTGAAGCTGGACCAGGAGCTAGGAATGGTGGAGGACGAATTCCTGTCAATGCTTGATCTGATATGAAGAAATTATTGGGGTAAGAGGAGGCCATAGATTTCCTTAACTTTTATTCCCATCGAGCCTCCACCATGCCTCATATGAAGAAGCCTGACTAGAGGCTCTGCCACCATGGGTGTCTACTCTATGATGCTGACAACATGTAGATGCCATTCAAAAATCCTCTCTGTATACAGTTTTTCCACTCCACCTTAAAACATGGGTCTATGATGCCGACAACATGTGTAGGCCATTCGGTTCCTCTCTGGATACATTTTTCCCACTCCGCCTTAATTTTTTGTATGGAATGATGAACCGATACCCTAACTCCTTTCATGTTTTTAGAATTGTGTTTTGTGGACGAGTGCATCCCTCCTTTGTCCATGTTGGTGATAGTGGTAAGGAATTTTTGGATTCGGTAAAAAAATTTGCTCATAAGAGATAGATAGATAAGCTGATATATACTTGGACACAGTTAAATTTGTTTCAGGAAAGGGAGCACTATTATTAATGAACGTTTATCTCATCTCCATCGAAGTTACTTTCAATTCTTTTTTGTCTGGTATAACATGCAGGTAGGTTCTTTGACTACTTAAGTTGATACTTGGACACAGTTAAATTTTTTTCACGAAAGGGAGCACTACAATTAATGAATGTTTATCTCATCCCATCGAAGTTGCTTTAAATATATGGCTTCAACTAAGCATGCATCTTCGGCACACGCAATAGATATTTGCATATATCAGAATGCATTCCTGAAGACAGATACTTTAGAATATGTTCAACTATGTAACTCTTTATTACTTCCTATCATTGAATATAGTGTACCTTTACCCCCATTATTCGTATGTACATTCAATGCGCAATTCCCAAATCGCTTTAACTTTTTCTGTTGCATATTTCTCTATGAAAAATTATGTGAACCATAATGTGGTAACCGTATTTTGCGAGCCCCCAATCTGCTATGTGACAATTTGAGTTATGACATTCAATTGATGAAAGTTTAACTTCCTCATGGAACATGATTGCTTAAGCTTTTTTCAATCAACGTCTCGCCTGGTATCATACCTTTTGTTCTTCATTCGATCATTGGCTTCTTTCATTATTATATATAAATCTCCAAAATATTGAGCAAATTTCCCGCAGCAACGTGCCGAGGTATCCTCTAGTTAACAATATAGTCAGTTACATAGAAGAAACTAATGTTTTTAAAATAGTCGCTGGTAATATCAATACTGAAACTTCTAAATCACACCCCTGACATGCAATTGCGGGCCCGTCTTTTTTTGTCCGAGTTGCAATTCTAGTATTTATATGTAATTTGGGGCCCGGCCAATTTTATCCCAGTTGCAACTCCATCCTTCACATACAGCTATGGGGACTGCCTTTTTTGTCCTAGTTGAAAGCCCAACCTTGACACACAACTGGTCTTGAACCCCATTATTTCCTAGTTGCGAGTCCAACCTCGACACACAACGCGTGGCCCAACCCATTGTCCCAGTTGAAACCTCATCCCTGATATGCAGGGGGGCAATCTTTTCCCCACTTGTAGGTCATCCCTCAATTTCATTCTTTCTAAATTGCAAGTCCACTCCCCACAGGCAACTACAGGGCGGGGGTTGTCCCAGTTGCAACTCCACCCCCAACATGCAATTGGAGAGGAGCCTTTTTTCAGTTTCAGTCGCACCCTCGATACACAATTGGGCCCTACACATTTTTTGTTCCATTTGCAAGTCCTACCTCGACACACAACTAGGGCCAACCATTTTTGCCCTAGTTGCAACTCCACACCGACATGTAATTCGAAAAGTCATCTTTTTTCTTGTCCTAGTTGCTTGTTTGTCCTTGATATGCAACTAGGGCCCTACCCATTTTTATCCTAGTTGCATGTCCAACTATACCCATGACATGCAACTGGGGCCTGCATGTTTTCCCTAGTTGCATGTTCACCCTTGATACGCAACTGGAGCCCAACCAATTTTTCCAAGTTGCAACTTTACTCTTGATATAGAATTGGGGAACTCAATACATTTTTGCCCTGGTTGCAAGTTCATCCACGACACCCGACTAGGTCCGACCCATTTTTGTCCTAGTCGCAAGTCCAGTTTTGACACGCGACCGCATGCCCGCAATGAGTCTGCAATTAGGGATGGGAGGAGGGTTGTCGGCTAGTTGCATATCTAGATTTTTAAAAATAGTCATGATTTCTTTTTCATCTTCTTTATAAAAATACATGAAAATTTTCTTAAAATTATGAACTTTTTAAAAATCATGAATGTTTTTTTTAAGTTCTTGTTTTTTAAAATTCATGATCTTTTTCCAAATTCTTGGACATTTTCTAATTTCACAAAAAACAATGTATTCGCTAACATTTTTGAATTCATGGAAATTTTTTCAAATTTGCTAATTCCTTTCTAATTTGTGATCTTTTTAAATTTTGAAAAAAATAATTATTTCACCAATTTTTTCTTGAAAATTAACAGAAAAATTGTTTTTAACTGAGACAACAAACAATGAGTAAAAGACGAGTGGCAAAAAAACCAAACGAACTAAAGTGAGCAGCACATGGCCGACCGAGCCGCTGTAAAGTGGAGATCTGCTGTCCTCCGGCGGCTGCGCCGACCGAGAGTTTCTTCGTTGTCGAATACCGGGTGTACAGTCTCCTCGTCGCAGGTGGACCAGTCGTCATGAAAGTCTTGAGTTGGAATTGTCGCGGGCTTGGGAACACCGCGGCAGTTCGAGCTCTATTGGATGTCCAGAGAGCATGCAACCCTGAGGTCATGCTTTTGTCAGAGGCACATCTTGAAAGTTACCCATCAGAGTGTTTGAGGAAGAGATTGCACATGGACCAGAAGTTTGTGTGCCCTGGAGATGGTAGAAAGGGAGGACTGATCTTGTTTTGGGAAAAGGAAATCAAAGTGCAGCGTCTAAACCTAGACCCGATGTATATAGACGTGACAGTGGAAGACGCAAATAGCTTGGTGTGGAGACTTACGGGCATGTATGGTGAATTTAGATGGGAAAACAAGTACAAAACCTGGGATCGCATGCGCCATCTCCATCATGCTCACAATCTTCCCTGGTTGTTGATTGGAGACTTAAACGAAATTCAGTTTCTACACGAAAAAGAGGGTGGGAATCCACGCCCACAACAGTATATGCATGCATTTCAAAGTGCTATTGATGATTGTGAGCTAAGGGATATGGGTTTTTTGGGTGATAAATTCACATGGCATCGAGGACGGATCCGAGAACGACTAGACAGGGGTTTGGTGAATGAAGCATGGGCAAATCTTTTCCCCATGGCAGCTTTGGAAAACTTACAGTACAACCACTCGGATCATAGACCATTGTTGGTCAGCACTGAACACTATACTGTGCCCGTTCATGAAGATGCAAGACCATTGAGATTTTAGTCGAGGTGGTTGCGAGAAGCAAAGTTCAATGATACTGTAATGGACGCTTGGCAAAAAGTAGGATCGGACCCTACAGCCAATTCGGTTTATGAGAAGTTAAATCGCATGCATGCAATGTTCCATGATTGGGACGAGAGGGTTTTGAAGAAACCTAAACAGCGCCTCCGTAAGGCGCAGCGTGATCTTGAGAGGGTGATGAGAGGCCCAATTAATGATGACAATGAAGAAGCGCGCAAAGAGCTTTCAGAGCTGATTGAATACCTACTAGAACTTGAAGAAATTCATATGATGCAAATGTCACGTATTTCGTGGCTGAAAATGGTGATAGAAATACGGGCTTCTTTCAAGCCTATGCTTCGGCAAGGAGAAAACAAAATTTTATCAAAAAGTTGAAAGACTCGGATGGAAATTGGATGGAAGGTACAACGGAACTAAACCCACATATTCAGAGTTACTTCTCCAACCTTTTTACGTCGGAGGTACAGTACACCGATCCATCTATTCTTTATAAGGTCAATTCCAAAGTTACAGCTCGGATGAACAACATGTTATTAGCTCCATATACTCCGGATTATGTTCGTAAAGCTGTTTTTAGCATCGGTGATCTTAAGGCACCAGGGCCTGATGGCCTCCATGCAGTCTTTTTCAAAAAATACTAGCATATATTAGGGGAGGAGATAACCCAAGAAGTTCTTATTGCAATTAATTCAAGGCAGATCCCAGCTGAATGGAATGATACAACGATTGTTTTGATTCCTAAAGTTGACTCTCCAGAGATGGTAACTCAGTTCAGACCCATTAGCCTTTGCAATGTTTTGTACAAGATTATATCAAAGATGCTTGCTGCTCGGTTGAAAACAATTCTTCCTGATATTATTTCTCCAACCCAAAGTGCCTTTGTTCCTGGGAGGCTCATTACCAATAACATTCTCGTCGCTTATGAATGTATTCATAAAATAAAAAATAAAAGAGTGGGCCAATCAGGTCTATGTGCAGTGAAGTTGGATATGCATAAAGCATATGATCGAGTAGAATGGGTGTTTCTGAGGAATATGGTGTTGAAGCTGGGATTTCATGAAAGTTTTGTGTAAATGATGATGGCTTGTGTTGGATCTGTAAGATACAAAGTAAGTACAATTCACAAGAAACTGAGATATTCATACCTACTAGAGGAATTAGGCAGGGAGACCCCCTTTCTCCCTATCTATTTCTCCTTTGTGCAGAAGGTCTTTTAGTCTATTGCAGTATGAAGAAGAAGCTGGTGGCATTGAGGGAATTAAAGTGTGCAGGATTGCACCGTCAGTCTCACACCTTTTATTTGCTGACGATTCTTTGATTCTCATGAGCGCGGATGTTTTAAATGCAGCTTCCTTACAGCAAGTGCTAGATACCTATTGCCAAAATTCTGGACAATTGGTAAGTTTGGCAAAGTCTAGTGTTTTTTTCAGTCTACCAATGTAGTTTCAAGATTTGAAGTTTGCCAACAATTACATATTGATACCGAGGCATTATCTGATAAGTACCTAGGCCTTCCGGCTATGGTAGGATCTGATCGTAGTGACTGTTTCAAGCACTTCATTGAAAGGCTTAAACAAAGAATCCAAGGATGGATGGAAAAACAATTATCAGTTGGAGGTAAAGAAATTCTTCTTAAAGCTGTGGCACAAGCTATTCCTGTTTTTGCTATGTCTGTCTTTTTTCTACCAAAAGGTATTTGCAAGGAAATCACAGATATTATTGCTAGTTTTTGGTGGGGAGATGATGAGGAAAATAATAAAATGCATTGGTATTCTTGGTGGAAATTATGTTACCCAAAGAGTGAAGGTGGTATGGGCTTCAGAGATCTATACTCATTTAATTTGGCATTGCTAGCTAAGCAATGTTGGAGACTTATTACTTCACCTGAGTCACTTTGTGCACGAGTTCTTAAGGCAAAATACTTTCCAAATGGAGGCCTCTTACAAGCATCTCTAAAAATAGAGCTTCGTTCACTTGGCAAAGCATTATGAAAGGTCTTGAAGTGTTCAAAAAAGGCTATATTTGGAGAGTGGGCAATGGGAATGAAATCAACATATGGTCAGATCCATGGATTCCTTCTAGTCCCAACAGAATGATCATCACGCCCAGAGGTCAAACAGTCGTATCGGTGGTGAGTGACTTGATTGATCCTCACACAGGACTTTGGGACGAGCAACTCATTAATATGATTTTTAATCCCGTCGATGCTCGAAGGATTCTGCAAATCCCCTTAAGTCTTCATGCATTTGACGATTTCATCGCATGGCACCCCGATAAAAAAGGGATGTTCTCCGTTCGAATAGCTTATAGAATCCAATGGTTACATAAATTTGGGGTGCATGAAAATGACATCAGTCGACCGGGAGGTTCTTCTACTCCAGCGGTATGGAGTACATTATGGAAGCTACAAATTCCATGTAAAGTTTCAATATTTTGCTGGCATTTACTACACGGAATTCTGCCCCTAAAAGGTATACTCGCTAATAGACACGTTGGGGCAATTGGAGGGTGTCCAATTTGCCACAAGAGCTCTAAAGATATTCGTCATCTATTCTTCACGTGTATTCATTCAAGAGGTATGTGGAGCCGACTTGGATTGATAGATTTCATCAACACCGCAACAAATGTTGATAGATCTGGGTCGGTTATTATGGAGTATATCTTGTTTATTGATCAAACGCCACTACCTCTAATGCTGACATTGGAGATTAAACAGGTCGTAGTGGTGGGATGTTGGTACCTCTGGTGGACACGCCGCCTTATAACACATAATGAGAGTTGCCCGCCGATGGTAAGATGGCCTTTGTCGGTCTTGGCAATTACAAGAAACTATCAACGAGCCATGGCAAAGATAGTTGTGACAGAAGAGGAAAGATGGTTGAAGCCAGACCCAAAGTTCATCAAACTTAATGTGGACGCGGCCTTTTTTGCGGAGCAAAGAGTTGGAGCTACGGCAGAAATTATTAGAGATGAACGAGGTATTTTCCTTGCAGCTCAATGTAAGTTTATCCCATATGCAGCGGACGCAATGACATCAGAGGCAATGGCGATGAGAGACGGACTAAACTTGGCAAATAGCCTAGGGTTCCAGCGAGTTGAAGCGGAATCCGACTCTCTAATGGTGATCAATTGTTGCTCCGGTCAGAGTACTTGGTGGGACGTGGCGGCAGCGATATTCGCGGAATGTGTGGACATCTCTACCTTGATTGGGAAGGTCAACTTTAAGCATTGTTTTTGATCAGCAAATCAAGCGGCGCATGTGCTAGCTAATTTTAGTTATTGTAATAAACTTTCTTCTAGTTGGACTGATGAGCCTCCAGATTGTCTGGTGAGCAAGCTCGTAGACGATGTATCTTTATGCATTAATCAATAAAGATAGCCATGATGGCCTTCCCTCAAAAAAAGGAAGCAATAACCTGAAAACAAGCCAACACACTAAAGACCAGCCCAAATGATGCTGGTAACCAAAGCTTGATAAATGACGGCTAAGCGCAATCCAATCCACCAATGAACAAAGATTTTTTTTTTATAACCAAACAAATGTTTGATAGATGAACAAGGACAATTGACTTGTTTACACACACACACACACACAAACAAGGGGGTGGGCTTAGTATGGAATGAGCCCTAGGCACACCTATGAATAGTAGCTCTAGTTGCCTTAGTTCGAAGTCAAAACTGCCAAAGGAGGGCAGGTATGGTTTTCTGCTCCGACGTCGTAGTCGTGTGGGGGTGCAAGATTTGGAGCCCGATGGTGTGTCAGGGGTGTTGCCCCGGTCTGATTTGTTCAATGGTAATGGTTTCACTTTTGGTGAGCCACCTTGGACGTCCGCAAAGCTGCATATCAGCGATGGAGCCGTGTCGAGCTTGGGTGAGGAGGTGATCCGTCATTTTTTTCCTTTGGTGACTGGTGTGGTGGTGCCAGAGACGGGTGATGAGCGTTGGTGTCAAGTTCAGAAGATCCTTCGGTCTTGATTGTATTTTTTTCTTCTTGGCTCATGTTCCTTTGTGTAAAGGCTAGCGTTTTGTTGTCTTTTCAGTTTTGTCAAGTCGGTGTGTACGTGACTTGTACTGTGATCCTTATAATATAAATGAGACGCGTATTACCATGAAGAAAAACCCAAATATGTGCTGGTGGAGATGTTATGTTTCTTTTTTCATTATTTTTTATCCGTGTTTAAAGTTGGTGGAGATTTCAGGTATATTTTGACAACTTTATTTATTTTTGGAAAAGGTTTGGACCCAGAGCGTCGGGCGAACTTTTCGCTGGTCGCGCGAGCCACTGGATCTAGCCGAATCAGGCGCCCTGAAACCCCCCATCTATTGTGACCCCACGTCAGTTTCTTCTTCCTTCGCCACATCTCTCCTCACGCCGCACAGATCCTGCCACAGGCCATCCCACGACCGCGCGTCGTCGCCACCTTGGAGGTTCCACCGCTCCGCGCCTTCGCCGCCGCCGGCCACCCTCATAGTTGCATGTCGTCCCACACCTCTTGCGCCCTTCTTCCCCTTTTCTTCTCCCCTTTCTGTGCAGAGGTAGGTTGCAACCGGCCTTGGATTTTGCTGGCACCGGCCATGTGGCGAGCTACAACCAAGGCGGCGACCTCCACTGTGGGGTGCTGAAAACCAAACAACGAAATGTTGGAACCGGCAGCGAAAATGCTGCAACCGGTCATGCAATTTGTTTGAACCGCTCGACCGCCCAGCACGAGCCGGTGATGACCATGCATGATGGGGGTTGCTGCAACCACGGCGTCCAAATGCTGGAACCGTGATGTCCAGATGTTGGAACCCGTGATGGCTTTTGCTACATGCATTCAAGGCCAAGCTGTGACCAACGACGGTGGTGGCGACTTTTTTGCAACAACTATCGCTGGATTTTGCTACGACCGACGAGTAAATTTGCTACATACATTGACGGCGGTGTTGCGACCTGCAACGACAGCGAGGACGTTTTTGTTGCAACCGTGTCAGAGTTTGCTACAAACGACTAGATTTTTGCTACATCCATCATGGCAGATCAGCGACCCGCAACGACGGCGAGGACGTTTTTGGCTGCAACCGAGTTTTGCTACAACCGACTAGATTTTTTGCTACATCTGTCATGGCAGAGCAGTGACTTGCGCCGGCGGCGATGGCTTTTTGCTGCAACCACCATCAGTTTTTGCTATGACTTGGCAAGAATTTTGTTACATCCATTTTGGATGGTAGAGACAGGTGTGTCGTCGTTCGTGGGGGAACCTGTGTGATGAGTGTAAGAGGTGAGGGGCGGGAGTTGCAACCGGCGATGACCTGCGGGGCCAGCAGTGCGATGAGTTAGGCAAGCAGCGATGATGGATGAAAGTGGTCATCGATGACGCTTTTTCGAGCTTGCCGACTGTGATGTTGGGCGCGGTCATAGAGGGGCACGCGAGGGTGCGTTGGCGTGGGAGCCCTCCTCCAGCGGAGTTGATCGTTGCCGCCGATCCGGCCGCCGCTGTGGATCAGGGACAAGCCGACGCGGGGGCAACACAGCTCCCCTTGTTTCTCATTGTGGCGTGGGGCTCTGGCGCATGTCCGGCGACTATTAATCGCTGCATCGGATGGCTGGGGGCCAACCGACCAAAATTTCGGTTGGCGCGCCAGCGCCTAAGAGTGGCCTTTATTTTTCTAGTTGAAAGTTTTTCTTAAAGTCACCGGGGGAGGAGTCCCTCCACCTGAATATATTACTCAAAGTGGTCATTATGTTAGAAGAGTGATCCAGTTTGTAAGGGAAACCGGATCGAAAACCTTAACAAATTGATCCCATTTATAAGAAAAACTAGACCGAAAACCATACAAGTATCAAAGCTAAATTAAAAGAGAAGACATGGACGCCCAAGAGACGGCACGACCTAGCAGCTGACAAACGACAATCACCACGAGAGGCAAATGTAGATGAGGAGTGTTGTCGAGTGATCACAATACCAAGATTATGCAAACAGCCTAACGCACCGCACCAGCGTGCGTGCCGAACCGCGCGACACAACAGAGGAGCATCCACAATCAACGAGTGCCAAAGCTTAACACAAACCTTGACTGGGAGCTCCGCCACGCGAGGTTGGAACAATTAGCAAGTCGGGGAGGCGTCAGTGCTTCGTCATAGAGCAAAGATGAACCGGGGACGAGACCAAGAGCCCGAAGCTCGCCGCAACACACCGACCATCAGGGAGGGTCTTGAGCATGCACACCAACAGGACGCAGACCACACGAAGGCAACCGAAGAGGAACACATGAAGAAGAGCACACCACCGTTGGCCCCAAGCTAGCCGCACCACCACCACCACCAACTGCACCACCCTCAACCACACAGAGCAGCAAAAGTTGTCGTTTGGGTCTCCAAGATGACGCCTCCAAGGAGGTAGTGATGTCGAGGATACAACACCGTCATCCGATCCGACATGCCCGGATCTTGAGTTTTCATCCGGAGACCACAAAGCAGTGCAATGTAGGTGCTGGAGCTCCACGACGGCACCTCGTACAAGGAAACGATGTCCAAAACGCCGCTAGCGCCGACATCGACATAGTCAATGCAGGGTTCTCATCCGAAGTTTGAGCACATCCCTACAGCAATACGACAGCAGACCACCACTAGCATCGAGCCCCTCCATCGATGAAGAGGCACAAAGAACCGCCGTCGCCAACCACACCTCGCGGAGGCGAACGATAGCCAAACTGCAGCACTGGGTGCTAGATCTACCAAAGGCCGGCCGGACGCAGTACAAGCCGCCCTACCGAGCACCATGCCGTCAAGGAGCAGAGGACCACTGCCCGAAGCCAAGAACCACCATGATTGGGTTGGGTTGAGTCCAATTGATGCAGCTAGCGCATTTTCTGGAGGGGGAAATCTATAATGGAACGCGCAGTCAGAAACTGTTCCGAACACGAGGATGAGCAAACTAATAGTAATGCTTTCCATATGAACGGCAGACTTACCTTTGATCCAAACTATTGTGAAGGGTCCTTGTATGTGTTCTACTTATAAATATACAGGGACAGGGTGATGGAAGAAAGAGCGTCCATCAAATCAAAGGAAGAGGATTAGAGGAGGGGGCGCTGGAAATTCAAGCGGCCGAAACTCGCCTAAGACCAAAATCAACCATGGCCAGATGGCCTGGTCATGGCTTGATAGGATCATGGAGAGAGGGACTACGGACTCCTCTGCCGTACCCGACGATACGTCGTCTAGCCACGTCATCAAAGTGTCGCTCGGTGAAGTGCTCTGCGCGGGAGCCGTGTGCTGGGCGGCGTGGAGGTACTTCCGGTACATCACATGCTTGCGCACCTACGGCCGGGACATGACGGCCATGGCCGGCAAGGCCGATCCGGTGATTGGGCGTGACGATGAGATTGATCGCGTCATCCGCATCTAGGGATGTCAACCAGGTCCCGTTTAATCCGGTTTAAAGTCCACTTATGATATGATAGTTCAAAAAGGTTTTTTGTTTGTTTGAAGAAAATGAACTAACAAGCTAGCAAAAACTAACTAAACGGGATTGCAGACGTCATTTATTTGCCACTTACATCCCTACCGCATCCTCTGTCGCCGGACCAAGAACTGCGCCGCGCTTGTCGGCGCTGCCCGGGTCCGCAAGACGGCCATCGCCGAGGGCTCGCCCAACGCATCATCGCCGGGAAGGTCCCGTCCAAGCTCGCCGGAGCGCGTGTCATTGAGCTCAAGCTCACGGCGATGGTGGATGGTACGATGTACGTTGGCATGTTCGAGGAGTGCATGACGGACTTTCTCAAGAGGGTCTGTCTAGAACAGAACACATCTAGATGTGACACATATGTCACATCTAACCTTGTGTCCACTACGCTTGTGATCTATTTTTTTGCCTCAGTATTTTTTTTTGTTTTTTGTCGCTGCATTATTTATGGGAGTTTAGATGTGACATCTTTAAAAAACATCTAGATGTAAATTAAACAAACTGTTCTAAAAAAGGGGGCGGCTACACGCGGCAAGGTGATCCTGTTCGTCGACGAGATGCACATGCTTCTTGGCGCCGGAGCGGCCACGGGCACCCACATGGACGCGGCCAACATGCTGAAGCCAGCATTGGCTCGTGGCCATATCCGATGTCTGGGCGGTTCTCAAAAAAAGGATCCTGCACGGTTCTCAAAAAAAAAGGATCCTGTACTCGAGCGGCGGTTCCGAAAGGTGCACGTTGAACAGCCGAGCACGCATTCCACAATTGCCATCCTCCAGGGGCTTAAACCCCGGTACCAAAAGCATTATGGCTTGGAAATTCTTGATGCTGCCGTACACCTCGCTGACCGCTATATAGCAGGTGATTATAGTAATTTTACTGAATTACTGTGTTACAGTTGTTTCAAACGAAATTTGCTTGTGAGCCGAGTTGTCATATCATTGTTCTGTTAGACTTCTGTATGTGTAGGTAGTTGATTTCCTGATGAGGCAATTGATCTCATTGACGAGGCATGCACGACAATGGAGCTAGGAGGAGAAAATACAGTTGTTGCGCCGAATCATGTTGCACAGGTAGGCATGCACGTCACTTTTATTATTTCAACCGTGTGTGCTTGTCATGTAGTACTATGTTTGAACTAGGTTTTCATTTGAAGGTTGTGAGCGGATGGACTGGAATTCCTATAGCTACGCTTAATCAAGAGGAGAGTGTCAAGTTAATCCACTTAGCCGACAGATTGCATAAGAGAGTAGTTGGGCAGGATGAGGCCGTCAATTTAGTTGCAGAAGCAGTGTTGCGTTCCAGGGTTGGCCTTCACCAAGCTGGCCAACCGATAGGTTCCTTCCTCTTTTGGGGCACGACGGGTGTTGGAAAAACAGAGCTTGTGAAAGCTCTCGCAGAACAGCTATTTGATAGTGAGAAGATGAGGCTTCGCTTTGATATGTATGAGTATGTTAGTCCTGAATCTGTGCTACGTCTCGTTGGAGCACCCCCAAGGTTTCATTTATAATGCACACACCTTAATTTCAAGCATCATATTATTATATCACGATATTTATTTTACTTATACAATTGTTTTTTTCTTCGTAACATCGTAAAGCTATCATGGTTGTCGAAATGGTGGACAACTCATCGAGAAAGTTAGGAGGCGCCCATACAATGTTATCCTTTTTGATGAGGTGGAGAAGGCATATCCGTCGGTGTTGATTGTTTTCCTTCAACTCCTTGACGATGGTGTGTTGACTGATGGTAAAGGGCACAATGTGGATTTCAAGAATAGAATTATCATTATGACTTCAAATGTTGGGGCAGAGCACCTAAATGTAGGAGTGGTTGGAGAAAAGACAATTGTTGTTTCGTGAAACCTTCTCATGAAACAGGTTTGTGAATCACAAATAGTCCACTTGGAATTTTGTAAGCAGCTGCTCATTGATTCATTATGATATATGTTTGTTGGTGTAGGTTCAAAAATGCTTCAAGCCCGAATTTCTCAACAGATTAAGCGAGATTGTAGTATTTGAGCCGCTTTTACACTGTCAACTGAAAGAGATAGTGAATATCCAAATGAAGAGTGCCTTTGCTAGAGTAGCCGGCAAGGGCATATCTCTTGTTCTAAGTGATGCTGCGTTGGATGTCAATTTGTCAGAGTCACACAACCCGGTAAGTATCTTTCGTTTTCAAAGTAATCATATAATCTAGCTTGAAAATTCAAATAACGAACCATTTTCCACATGTTATTGATAACCAACACTACTTGGCCTTTCCAAGTTGTATGGTGCAAGGCCCATAAAAAGGTTATTTTTTTAAAAAAAAAGGAGGTTATCCCTCGGCCTCTGCATCTGAAAGATGCATGCAGCCATATTATTAAAAGGTTCGCAAGTACAGAGTCTTAAATCCAAAATAGCTCGCAAAAGGAGCAGAATAAAGAAAGAAAACAACTCAGTGCCACAACCGGCATAGTAATAGGACTAGAGCACTAGCCATCTATCCTATTATGAAACCGCCATCCAAACCGGTCAATAGATAGAGAAGAACATAATGACAACTATCTCCAAGATGCTGGTCAATGGAGAAGCCGTTGAAGGATCAACAATCTCTATTGACTCTACCAGTGACAAGAAAGGGTTGAAATACCAATTGGCAAAAAAGAAAAATGCGACGGATCCGTGAAACAAGAGATCTTCTCATTTACTCTACGATGAGGATGGCTTGATCTTGGTCGCAGTTTATATATAGAAGAAGAAAGTTGTCTTATATATGTATGCCTAGTACTACTAGATTATGCCTCCAAATCTAAATTCAGTTGTTGCATAATAGTCTATTTGACGTTGTTTGTTGGTCTTCTCTGTTTCACTAAGTTGCCTGGCACACACAACCCTTTGCATGCGTCCAATGCAATGTTGATGCTGCGGCTGAGCTCCATTTATGTTAGCTTTGAGCTTGGTGCAATGGCGTGCACACACAATGCTTTGCATGTGCCCAATGTTGGTACAGCGGAAAGTGACAAGGAACCAGAGCCATCGATGGTAGAACCACCACTCACCCACACACAACGAACCAACCACCAATGGATCACCCAATCCATGACACATACAGCAATAGCTCGCCACCAGCAGGGCACATCACAGCCAGTCAGGCTAAACTTTCAGCAAAGGCAAAGCCTGTGCCCCCGAGACTCCACAACAGACAGGATTCTGCTTTACCATATATATATATTGCTTTCCTGTGTGAAATGATCTGATGATGACATATACACATGTGATGTGGACTACTACAAAGCATATCAACAAAGAAACAAACAGCCGTATTCCTCCCCTACAACCTCACCCTATTCCCCCTTGCTTGCCTATCCCAGAAGACGTAGATTACAGGCTTACAGCAATCCACTACAGCAAATGCTGCCATTAGCGTATCGATCTTGATCTATGCAATGCGTGCGTGCCAAGGTACCGGAAGGTATCAAAACTTGTCTCGCGATGGTGACCGTGCTCCGATCAGCTCAACCAAGCAGTCTTCGCTTTTTTGCGAGCTGTGTCGTCAGGCCATCCAAGATCTCCCCCCACATGTTGTTTAGACAATGAGGGAGGCCCGGGTCTTGATGGGCTTCAGCTTCACCCCCATGCTCTCGGGCGACAGCAGCTCCGGCGATATGCAGAACGGGTTCAGGGTGCTTCGGGGGCTGCTCTCGAGCTGGGACGGTCTGTACATCCCGTATCCCATCAAGAAGTACTCCATCGGGATCAGCATTGCATGTGGCTGCTCCTCGGTGATGAGCGACCCGCATGCCTGAACCTGCGATTTGCCCACAAAAACACTCCTCAGAACCTGCCTTACTCTGGGTATGGTTCTCAAGTGATCACATGAATTGTTGAAATGTGTGGTACCTCGACTAGAGCGCAATATCTCCGATCTAGTTTTGTGGTCATGTGGACAGCGTCCGCATGGAACTGTGAGTTCTCGCCCACAAAAATCAGCGTCCGGCACCGGAGCTTCTTCAGTGCTTCAGTTAAGTCATGTCTCCTGATAGATAGAGAGGTTGATGAACTGGGTGAGCACAGATCCAAATTTGTTTGGCATTTACAGGCAATGCCTAGCAAAGATATTGTTTACTTACTCGTTGATTGCTTTAAGGAATCGACATACATTAACACCCTGCCTCTGATCAAGTAACTGCATAAAAAGGTAATCATGACCTCAGTCAGATATTTAAACTGTGGAGATAATTGACATTCTAGAAAAAACACTAGAAAGCTGCTAGGGGAGAAAAAACTTACACTTCTACAAGCTTGGACAATTTCCGATTCAGGTTCTTGTCCACTTCCACGAACTTCCTGTATGTAGCAAAAAGAGATGTTCAGTGGGACTTAAATAGGTACAATGGTGCAAACAGAAGAAGCTTATGGAGGACGAAATATACCGTGCTAAAATACCGCTGAAGGAAGCATTCGTTCACTAGTCCACTAGTGCCACAATAATAAAGTAAGTTTAACAATACCTAAAAGGTCAGAATATGAGGTCAGTATACACAAAGAAATAAGGCACTGATAAATTCATGGCTGAAACTGAAGTACCAATCATTACCTTGTTATACAACCACTCACTCCAAGATGGGGCTTTGCATAGAGGTGAAACCAACATCAGGCCAAGAACCCTTTCCCTGTACTTTGCCTGGGATAACATTAAAACAAATTGTTAGCCAAAATCAAATAGCAAGCTTTAAAGGGCTAATCGTGCAAACACTTACCGCAAAGAGGGTAAGCACGTAGGCACCGGCGGTGACACCCATGCACATCACAGACCCCAAACTGCAAGAGCAATGCCACAATAACATCAGAGGACTCCTTTAGGCACCAGCAGAATATGATAAAAAGTAAGCCAATTATCAGATATTTTACCCGAAGAAATCAAGAACATCCGCGACCTGATCCGCGAGGTTATCAACAGATAGCTCAGGTACATCCGATGGAATTGGAGCCGCTCCCAACTGTAAGACAGCAGATGCCATGAAAGGCAAACATGTAAGAACCGGAGGTAATAGGAGCAGATGATCATGTAAAATATGGAGCAACAGATGATGATGACTGACCTCATGGCCTTGAGGAGTAATATGGTAAATACAAAAATTGTGAAGCAACAGGGACGAAGCCTCTGGGCAGAAGAACAATCCTTGGAAGCAGGACATGTCTACCAAACAGGAATACAACACATGAGCTACCTTGTTATAGCAAAATTTATAAACACCAACCACAAAGAAAACGACAGCACTCACAATTTAGAGCTACATCGGGGTACGTTATGAGCGCTGGCTTGTCTTCATCGCCGTATACAGAAACAGATACAAAGCCGTATCTTGTTCTCACAGGATGCTCCTGATAAATCACATGGCACAAGGACACAAATTTAGTAACAGCTGTAAACAAACCATTCTAATTTAGACCATCCCCAATTGACCAGATTCCAGAAATGCTTCTTCCTTGGTAAAACAGCCACCATACGTTGCTTAACACACAGAAATAGCATGAGCACGCTTCCTGACGTTGCTTCATATGCTTCTAATCGTAAACCAGGGGCCGTTGCAACTATACATTTAAAATGAAAAATAGTACCAAATTCTAAGCCTGATTTCTTCTTGCTCCTACTCATGAGCAGCATTGCAACCACAACATAACTAAGAATTTCATTTGGTCTGACAGAATAAATAACAAGCCCGGCCACGCAGCAGCTAATATCTCTAATCCTTAATACAATTTGCGGTTTTCCCCCATGGAGGAGGCATAGTAACAATCTGGCATAGCATCCTCAATTTGCAACTAATTAAGAACAGGTGGGGATAATAATAATAAAGGGGCAGAAATCAGCAAGAAGAAGCTCCTCCGCCCAACCACCCTAACAGACCAAACAAGAAGAGCAAACGGAAACCCCACGGAGCCCGCCCTACACAAATCAATCCTCCCCACAAGAATGCCCCCGCCATCGGAACGAAGGGACGGGGAATCAATCAATCAAGAACCGGAATGCGAGCACGGACCTTGCCGCCGAAGTAGATCCGCTCCACGTCGATGGACACCGACCCGCTTGAGTCCCCCATGGCGGCTTCTAGAAGCTTCCTCTCAACAGCCTACCAACAACCTCCTCCTCCTCCTCGTCGTCGCTCGCCTCTTCCTTGCTTCCGGTTCAGGGCCTCTCTTTCTCTCTCCCTGCCTTCCCCCTTGGCGTCTATTGCGTGCATATATACGCGAAGGGGCCGCTGCCCAGAAATAAACTGGCCACCGACGGCGGTGAGCTTACCGGTAGGTGACTGGAATGGGACAAGCCGGAGACTAGTTTTTAGATCCACACGTTGTTGGCTCGTTTTGACGGGCCCACATGTCGGCAGGCGTTGTGGGGTCCCGCGTTTGAACTGTGTGTGGCCCTAGCGTTTTGTTTCGCTCGGCCTTGTGAAAGCGTGGATAATGGGTGGTCTGCTATGGGCACGCGCATTTCGGTCCTCGTGGGACGCGTTGGGAATTTTCACTCCATGGCCTATTTTCCAGTCCAATGGTCAATGAGATGTCGTCTATTTTTCTTCTTGCTTGTACAGTGCAAAAGTTTGTGTACTATTTATAGTTTGGCAAGCTTGTTCTTTTAGTTTGGAATTTGCCTAGTTCACAAAAAGTTATGAGCCATACAATCTTAGTGTTTTGGAGATTGTGGTTCATGGACCTTTTCACAACTAATGGATGGATGCTTACACATAGGTTGTCTACTATTTGAGAGTTCACTTTTATAGATTGGGATTTCATTTCGATTCATATACATTATTGTCGGAATTATGTGTCTTGCAACTGTATTCAAATTACTTCGAATTACTAATATTCGAAAATCCTCATTATGGAATTTTACATGCATGGCATTGCTTTACATTTTTACCATGGAATTCTTACTCGTTGGACGTACTTAGACATTATGACATACATAATCTAGTTCTTAAAAAGATCAAGTGGTTATGGAGCTATGAAGGGTCCTTTCCACCCTACTATCGCTACTAAGGCAAAAAGGGCGGTGGTCAATCTACCCACTTCCACCATAGTGACCGCAGGCCCCCTCTCCTTCCATTTACCGCTTTGACGACGGGAGGGGATGCGGACCCCAAGGCTTTGGTCCGGGAGTGGTATAGGTAAGAACAATTCAGGGGTTGCCGACCGACGGCAATGAGATGATGGCGGCACCGTTGGCATGGAATAAATTCTCCCCTGCTTTACCTTTGCTCCGGTGGTGTTTCATACCATCGGAGGGCGGGTCGAGGATGGTATGGCCCTCGTAGAGGAGATGCTCGATAATGGTGGCGCTTCATCGTCGAGATGGCGTTTTGGGCACCAATCCATCTCGAAATCGTCCAACGGGACGGAACAAACGGGGCTCCAGCACATATTCATGCGGTCTTCTCGGGGCGGTGAGGTGGGGTTTCTCGTTGTGCGTACGCATCGATGAGTTCTGGTGACATGTGCTTCTGGCCAGTTCGGGGTTTCAACGTTGGTGACTACGACTATAGGGCGCTGGTCTTTAGGGGCACATGCACCAAGACTACCCGTCTATCATCGACAAGGTTAGGCCAACTCCGATAGAGGAGCGGTGACTACGATGTGTCATTGGCTCGTTCTAGTGACAGTAGTGGTCGTTCGATGACATCAATGTAATTTGCATTGTATTTAGAGTGCTTCATGCTTCCGGTGAACTTTCATTATAATAGATCAAACTTTTTTCGCAAAAATTATTATGGTCTTGGAGTTTTTGAAAAAAATCATGGGTTTATGCCTGGTTGTTTCGTCGTATTTGAGAGTTCGTTTTTGCTTGGTTGTCGTTTGTTTCCGCTCTTTTACTTGATCTTGAAGCTGGAAATATTTATTATAATATTTTTGAACATAGTATAATTGTATATGCTCACATACACGTACATACACTCATCCTATAAACGCAATGCACACCCTACCTCTATAAGCACCTCTGAGATACTAAGTCAGTAAAACATCTTAAGATTGATGAAGGCACTATAGCCGCCTCGTAGTTGACTGTAATGTCTCCTCACACTCAACGAAAATCGAGGAAAACAAGCTGAAATAAATCTCCACTATTGTTAAGCAAGCGAGTTGTGGCAGAAACATGGAACATCATCCCTTTGTTATCTTAGACCCGATGGCCTGCATTGCTCCAATGACATTGTACCAACTAAAGCATCGTAATTAGCAATCAACACACTGAAATTAGCACTAAAAAGAAACATTGTAATCAAATCATCATAATTGGTATTCCATAATAAACATTGTATTAATCAATCAACACACTATAATTAGCAATCTCCGCATTGTGATTAGCATTTCAAATAAGAAACCTCGTATCAATCGAATCAAATCATCATAATTAGCATTCCAAAAATAAACATTGTATCAATCAATCAAGATAGCGTAATTAGCAATCCAAAATACAAACATCTTAATTTGGAATGTTTCCAAACCACTCGACATGATGCCTAGACCACGACCCTGTAAGCCACGAACCGTGCCACCATTGGCGGCTTGCGTCCATTGCCGAAGATATTGATATTCACCAATTGCAAAATTGATTAAGTAAATCCGAAGAAGCAAACATTGATTAATAAAAAAATCAGAATTTTAAAAATGCTGGATTGTATGTTGCACATACATAACTAGCAGTGCAGGAAAATGTGAGGAATTTATTCTTTCCATTGGGTGATGCTAGCCGAGTGATTTACAAGGATCCACCCTCTGGATGTCATTTGTAAATGTGTTCATATACAAGCAAGAAAATCTAAAGCACTAGACATGTTTGGTTATAATTTATCTAAAATTTAGTTGTCTATGATATGTTTAGTTTCAATCTTGTTGCTCCGACAACTCGGACGTATGTAACTACATTTTCTAACATGTTAAGAAAAATAGGTACATTTATTATGGTTTATCAGTCATATGATATGTTTGGATATATTTACGAGCATCTGTGGATTGTGGTCAATCGTAATAGCGACAATTTAGTAGATTAGTGCCTAATCATTTCGTATTTTGTGTTTTTAACATTATTTTTCATGTCATGGTTTAATTCTATAATCGATAGAAATGTAAGAGATTTTGATATATTGAAAGCGAGGCAATGGAATGTTGAGAAAGTTCTTACATCAAATTCATCGTTCCTAAAATCATAGACAATTAGCCAACTTACCATTTCCAAAGTTCGGTAGTTTCGCACAACCACCCCAGTTTTTGTCCCTATATGGTTCCATTTTCCAGTCAAAGTTTCAAAATAGCAAGGCAATGGAATGTCTAGAAAGATTTATCATGAAATTCCATTGTTCCTAAATTCACTGGCATTCGGTAAACTTACCCAGTCAATTTTTGTATGCGTTTTTCAAACTTGGCTACTGCACGTTTTATCCCGCAAAAAACAAAATTCCAAACTGGCCCACATGTCATGAAGCGAGGTACATGAACAAGCGGTGGTGGGTCGTGGTCTCGTACCAAATCTCCCCGTGCATCCTCAGCTCAAACCGGTGAGTGGAGACGCGGATACATACACCCGCCGACGGCGCCGCTCGGTTGAGCTGGACCGGACCGGACGCCGTTTTCAATTCAAGAGGAGGATGTAACGTGGAGCATCTGGGATCGGGTCCCTGGCGGACGCGTCATGGGGTTCCCCTGCGTCGGCCACGCGGGCGCGGGGCCGACTGTCAGTAATGCACCCCCATGCTTTCCCCTATGACTCGTTCACGTGAAAGAGTTTAATGGACCTGTACCTGATCTGACTATTTTTGTACCCTAAAAATGGTTATTTCCCTGATATTTTTGTACTTCATTCAGTAAATTGTGGTTTGTGAACTTTCTTTTTTCCTCTGGAAAGGACATCATCGTTTGGAAAGGTCATCGCCGCTGGCCAACCGATACATGCAAGTTACAGAGACGACAGTGATTTTTATTGCTACTACATCTTCTTACTTGGATTTGTTAGCATTCATATGTGGCTCAATTCCAATGAAAAACTAGCTAAAAAATATGGTTAACATTTAAAATTCTAGCAATGTATTTAATCAATCTTTTTAAGTTAATCTCCAGCCTGTGGTGCGACCGAAACGAGTCATGTTTACGCGTAAGTCAATGGTTTCAAATTCAGTTTTAGAAGCTTGCATATATAACAACAAAACAACTTTCAGCCTGGTTGACTTGCCAACAGAAGAACGTCTCGTTCCTCCACCACTACTCTTCGTCCGGCCTAATTAACCATCTCTTTCGCACTCACAGAGAAAAGCAACGTCAGATTCTTAGCTTCTTCCGCTCGGTTTCTACCTTCTGCGATCCTTTTTGCAAGGCAAAGCAATAGGGGATACCATCTCACGCCGCAAGCCAAATTAGAAGGCGTCGTAGATTTGGAATATGCGTTTCCACGACTGGGACACATATCTGCGCTGCATGTGCATATGGAAGAAGATCTCACACTGTGGCACAGGCACAATTATTAGCAGGTATGGGAGACACTGAAGTCTAATTAGCGCCCCATAAGCTCACAATAAATGGGATCCACGTGAAACAGCCACAAGATTCCGCCGCTCCATCAGATTAAACGGAGCACTCTACGTACGTGTTACCAGCAACACGCAAGGGATCGATTAGTATACGCGCCCTGTTGGTGTGAGGGCGAAGAAATAAAACGACTTTGCGGATTCGAGGGGGGGCGAGATCTTAATCATCAGCCAAGTAAGCGGCAGTTTGACCTGCCAAAACGATAGAAAACAGGCGAGGGGAACGTGCGGAAAAGTGCACGGCGGCCATCGTCGACGCCTAGCTAATCGACGCAACTGCAACGAACCCTAGAAAACGATGGCGTCCCCCTGAAACACGCGGCGCACAGCGATCAATCGCTCCCGGGTCTCCATCAGGTTTTCGTCGGTGCGTGTGTTAGAGAGCTCCTAGCTGGTGTCATTGACCAAACTGACCCTGCATGCATGCAGTATATGCCAGAAGCATCCCTACTTATATTGATGCGTAATCTCTGCCTTAATGCTGCGACTGTACTGCTCGCACTAGTTTAATCTGCTCCATCGTGGGAGTAACTGTTCTCGCTCATTAATGGGGATCGACCGATTCAGGAATCACTTGTAGTAAGAAAATACTCGGACGCACGCACGGGCGCTGGATGGTCAAGTCTCTTGGATCGATCGATCGATCTACCGATCCAGATGAATGCCAGCTCCGAGTTGACTTGCACAGTAGTGCTGGTGCATATGCTTTCAGTATACTAGTAGTCGAAATGGGAACACGTAGGGCTATTATTCTTTGCGAGCCAGCTGTTTGGCCGGCGTCATTAAGGTTAGGCTAGGTCTGAAAGGGGCCGGGTGTTTACCTGTTCGTACGACGTAACCAAGCAGCAATCTGTTCATCTGTGCTGCCGACGAGCAGAGGAATCAGTGCATGATCGTCGTCGACAACAGGTTTTCCATCGTCTGATGAGTTACCATCAGCATTCATTTCTTGGTTCGTACGTAATGTACGTACGTGTTGATGCATGAGCCGGTCGATCGGCAGTCGTTTCTTCAGCTGTTAGGCGACCCTACGGCCGAACAGCAAGCCGTGGACGTGGATATTTGCCTGTGACAGTGAAATCAACCCGAATGGAGCAACTTTCGTCGGGACAATGGCGGCAATGCAATCAACCCTAACTGAGCCGAGCGATAGGCGCCTTGATTGGCTCATGAGGGTCCAAAAACTTCACTTTCGCGTACGAGCGAGTAGTCAACAACGTCGCCCACTCATTCTGGACAATGATATTGATGGTCTTACCCAGATGCATGGAAATTTTACCATGAGCAAATACTATTAGTACTACCATGAGTAATTTTCATTCCTTTCCGAAAAGGAGTAATTGGCGGGGCGGGGCGGGCAAGAATACTTCCTGTCCTCACAAAAGATGAAGGTCCACGTAGTAAAGAAGATGGTTCATCACTAATTAAAGGGAGCCGCAGATTCTCATCAGCGAAGGAGAGGAAGAAGCATATAATTACAGGAAATACATAGAACAGTTGAACACTAATATCAGCTGACTGGCCGTGAATATATCTACTATTTGACATTACTCTCTTGTTGGTTTCTAACTTTCTATCACAAAAACTAAAACCAACCATCTTATTTATAAAACAATACGAAGAGGGTGGCACTTTCTATCAATTGACTAGACTACATTTTGGCGTTTTAAAAATCAACCAATCAACTAAGCAAGCTGTCGCGCTTTTCAAAAGCAAGCTGTTGATTGACCAGCGGCAGATGCATCCAACTTGGTGGCGAAGACGAGTGAAGGCCGTCCATTAGCTTGAGTGACCCCCTCTGGCGTTCTCTAATCAGAACAAAAAGCCAACCCTAATTTAAAACGCTCGAGCTGAGCCCATTCCCAGACTATAATCAACCAAAACAAAACAAGCCGGCCGGTGCCGCGGAGGCATGCGTTCAAGCGACTAACTGACGGACCTGTGTAGGCTGAAATTGAGCGGTAAACTAAACTAATCCCCGGAGAGCCCAGCAACTTGTTGGCATGATGATGAACGACTCCAACTATAATCTGGTTTTGCAAATCTCTGGCGGCCGTCGGTGTGGCACTGCTGCCTGCGCCACGGAGCTCACCGGTCACCAGCACGCGTGCTGTGCCGGTGGGCGGTAGGGGGTAGTAGCTGGTACCTGTCTAGGGCGAGTACGGCCGGCCGGAGGACCTAAGCTTTTTCTACGCTTCCACTATTATCATCATTGTCAATGGTGCGAAGACCCCTTTTTGAAACTCACCGTGGCTTCATGGGCGTAAGCCAAAAGACATTGGCCCGCTCATTTACATCTCCGCGGAGCTCATCACGCAGTTCTTTTTTTTTGAGTGAGAGGGCCTCCCGAACCTTCTAATTCTTTTTTTTTGACGCTTTGTAAATGAGCGGGCCAATGTCTTTTGGCTTACGCCCATGAAGCCACGGTGAGTTTCAAAAAGGGGTCTTCGCACCATTGACAATGATGATAATAGTGGAAGCGTAGAAAAAGCTTAGGTCCTCCGGCCGGCCGTACTCGCCCTAGACAGGTACCAGCTACTACCCCCTACCGCCCACCGGCACAGCACGCGTGCTGGTGACCGGTGAGCTCCGTGGCGCAGGCAGCAGTGCCACACCGACGGCCGCCAGAGATTTGCAAAACCAGATTATAGTTGGAGTCGTTCATCATCATGCCAACAAGTTGCTGGGCTCTCCGGGGATTAGTTTAGTTTACCGCTCAATTTCAGCCTACACAGGTCCGTCAGTTAGTCGCTTGAACGCATGCCTCCGCGGCACCGGCCGGCTTGTTTTGTTTTGGTTGATTATAGTCTGGGAATGGGCTCAGCTCGAGCGTTTTAAATTAGGGTTGGCTTTTTGTTCTGATTAGAGAACGCCAGAGGGGGTCACTCAAGCTAATGGACGGCCTTCACTCGTCTTCGCCACCAAGTTGGATGCATCTGCCGCTGGTCAATCAACAGCTTGCTTTTGAAAAGCGCGACAGCTTGCTTAGTTGATTGGTTGATTTTTAAAACGCCAAAATGTAGTCTAGTCAATTGATAGAAAGTGCCACCCTCTTCGTATTGTTTTATAAATAAGATGGTTGGTTTTAGTTTTTGTGATAGAAAGTTAGAAACCAACAAGAGAGTAATGTCAAATAGTAGATATATTCACGGCCAGTCAGCTGATATTAGTGTTCAACTGTTCTATGTATTTCCTGTAATTATATGCTTCTTCCTCTCCTTCGCTGATGAGAATCTGCGGCTCCCTTTAATTAGTGATGAACCATCTTCTTTACTACGTGGACCTTCATCTTTTGTGAGGACAGGAAGTATTCTTGCCCGCCCCGCCCCGCCAATTACTCCTTTTCGGAAAGGAATGAAAATTACTCATGGTAGTACTAATAGTATTTGCTCATGGTAAAATTTCCATGCATCCTTGAGTTAAGGCGTTCCGAGTCACCTACTCCCGTGACCGCTGGGCCACTGCCGTCTTGAATAACGAAGGATACTGCTATAGCTCCGGTTTAACTTTAATCTTCTGGGGCCATGCTCGGCGTTGGTTTTTCAATGTGTACGGTCGATACAAACCTGGGCTTATCTGTACTGCGGTGTGTTTGTTTTTGAGGGGGAAACCAGATTATCATTTTTTTGGCCGCAGATTATTCTCCTCTTAGTACGGGCCAAGGCCCGCCGGCCTTTTTCCTTCTGTAAAATTCCGTTGACGATAAATAGGCCCGGAGGTTCCGGCCCAATTTAATTGCGGCCCACGCTTCCTTTCCGGTGCATTTCTTGCGCGAAACCGATCTTCTTATGTGGGATGCGGCATTCGACTAGGCGATGATGCACATTATGCACGACAATGGCAGTTACGAAGACAAACAAGTGGACGACTCCTAGTAGGAGGAACAGCCGCAACCAGATTCCCAGCACACGTGTACCTAGTTGTCGGACACCTAGCAGACATGGAGACAGACGAGCAGTGGGCATCAGGTGCCCGCCCAAAGAAGAGGCAAAGGGGACTAAATTTCTCTTCAAAGGAGGATGGATTGTTGTGTGAGGCATGGTTGACATGTAATGCCACGTTCGCGGCACGGAACAAAGGGGTTCGACGTTTTGGCATCACATGCATGTTTGGTTTCACGAGTAAAAGCGCTACGACCCCTACCACAAGGAAGGCCATCAACGTGATGCGAAGTCGCTCACGAATCGATCCTAGACCATTCAAAAGCACGTCAACTAGTTTTTCGGCTTCTACAATTGCCAAGTGGCGCGACAATGCAAGAGCTCGTAAGTTTGTGCCATGCTGCTTGATCTATGTGTTGACCATTTCATTGTTTTGTGGCTTGTTGCAACGCGACAATTCAAGAGCTCGTAAGTTTGTGCCATGTTGCTTGATCTATGTGTCAGACCATTTTCATTGTTTTGTGGCTTGTTGCAACTTGTTGATCACCCATTATCTTCCTTTTCTAGCTCATACATGCGTGCACGTTATACACAAAGATGGAGAAGACGCACTTCATATACATGTATTGCTGGTTAAATTTGATGGTCAAAGCAAGTGGCTCGCCACTATTGTCAATTATGCCAGGACCGCATGCTCAATGAAGAAGAAGGTGGTGAACCAACCGTTCCAGCTCATGATGGGCTTGCTTCGACCAAGAAGGTGATTAGAAACTGGGGGAGGAAGTGGGAGGAGGGGAAGAAGAAGTAAGAAGGGGCAGCAACCAAGATGACGAACAAGTCCGAGGTCATCATGACGAAGAAGGAGGAGGCATGTGTTGCACGGAATAAGGTGAAGGAGGGAAAGAAGGTGGAGAGGTTGGCATCTTCATGGAGATGCAAGACAAAAAGCTTGAGGTCAAGACCACTTCGTAGGACTCCAAAATGTTGTTTGTGAATCTATCAAAGTTGAATTATGTTCCAGTAAAGATTTTGCTATCCTATCGTCGACCTTTCCAATGAAAATACAAAAAGGTTTTTTTATTTTTGCAAAAACATTTTAGAAGCGGGGTAGATGAAAACGAGAGGCAAACGGAAAATAATGTAATTGCAAGGAGATGAGAGTTTGTGCGTAGGAATCTGATAGATGTTGATGATGTCTCCCCGGCAACGACATCAGAAATTGGCAAGTTGACGGGAGACTATCTTGACGCGATCCTCCCCGGCAACGGTGCCAGAAATTTTTCCTAATTGCTTGCATCTGCGTTGGTAATTCCCTGAAGAAAAGAGGATGATGCAACACAACAACGGTAAGCATGTTGGGGAACGTTGCAGAAAATAAAAAAAATTCTACGCATCACCAATATCAATCTATGGAGTCATCTAGCAACGAGAGAGAGGAGTGCATCTACGTACCCTTGTAGATTGCGAGCGGAAGCGTTCAAGAGAACGGGGTTGATGGAGTCGTACTCGTCGTGATCCAAATCACCGATGATCCTAGCGCCAAACGAACGGCACCTCTGCGTTCAACACACGTACGGTTGGGGAAGACGTCTCCTCCTTCTTGATCCAGCAAGGGGAAGGAGAGATTGATGGAGATCCAGCAGCACGACGGCGTGGTGGTGGAAGCAGCGGCGATCTCGGCAGGGCTTCGCCAAGCTCAGCGAAAGGGAGAGGTGTTACGGGGGTTGAGGGAGGCGCCAGGGGCTTGGGTGCGCAGCCCTCCCTCCCCCTCTTTATATAGGGGCCCTGGGGGGCGGCCCCCTAGAGATCCAATCTCAAGGGGGGGGGCGGCGGCCAAGGGGAGGGGACTTGCCCCCCAAGTCAAGTGGGGCGCCCCCACCCCCAGGGTTTCCAACCCTAGGCGCAGGGGGAGGCCCATGGGGGGCGCACCAGCCCACCAGGGGCTGGTTCCCTTTCCACTTCAGCCCATGGGGCCCTCCGGGATAGGTGGCCCCACCCGGTGGACCCCCGGGACCCTTCCGGTGGTCCCGGTACAGTACCGATGACCCCCGAAACTTTCCCGGTGGCCGAAACTGGACTTCCTATATACAAATCTTTACCTCCGGACCATTCCGGAACTCCTCATGACGTCCGGGATCTCATCCAGGACTCCGAACCACTTTCGGGTTACCGCATACTAATATCTCTACAAACCTAGCGTCACCGAACCTTAAGTGTGTAGACCCTACGGGTTCGGGAATCACGCAGACATGACCGAGACAGCTCTCCGGCCAATAACCAACAGCGGGATCTGGATACCCATGTTGGCTCCCACATGTTCCACGATGATCTCATCGAATGAACCACGATGTCGAGGATTCAAGTAATCCCGTATACAATTCCCTTTGTCAATCGGTACATTACTTGCCCGAGATTCGATCGTCGGTATTCCAATACCTTGTTTAATCTCGTTACCGACAAGTCACTTTACTCGTACCGTAATGCATGATCCCGTGACCAACCACTTGGTCACATTGAGCTCATTATGATGATGCATTACCGAGTTGGCCCAGAGATACCTCTCCGTCATACGGAGTGACAAATCCCAGTCTCGATTCGTGTCAACCCAACAGACACTTTCGGAGATACCTGTAGTATACCTTTATAGCCACCCAGTTACGTTGTGATGTTTTGTACACCCAAAGCACTCTTACGGTATCTGGGAGTTACACGATCTCATGGTCTAAGGAAATGATACTTGACATTAGAAAAGCTCTAGCAAACGAACTACATGATCTTGTGCTATGCTTAGGATTGGGTCTTGTCCATCACATCATTCTCCCAATGATGTGATCCCGTTATCAATGACATCCAATGTCCATGGTCAGGAAACCGTAACCATCCATTGATAAACGAGCTAGTCAACTAGAGGCTCACTAGGGACATGTTGTGGTCTATGTATTCACACATGTATTACGATTTCCGGATAACACAATTATAGCATGAACAATAGACAATTGTCATGAATAAGGAAATATAATAATAACCATTTTATTATTGCCTCTAAGGCATATTTCCAACTGTCTCCCACTTGCACTAGAGTCAATAATCTTGTTACATTGTGATGAATCGAACACCCATAGAGTTCTGGTGTTGATCATGTTTTGCTCGCGGAAGAGGTTTAGTTAACAGATCTGCGACATTCAGATCTGTGTGCACTTTACAAATATCTATGTCTCCATCTTGAACATTTTCACGAATGGAGTTGAAGCGACGCTTGATGTGTCTGGTCTTCTTGTGAAACCTGGGCTCCTTGGCAAGGGCAATGACTCCAGTGTTGTCACAGAAGAGAGTCATCGGCCCCGACACATTGGGAATAACTCCTAGGTCGGTAATGATCTCCTTCATCCAGATTGCTTCATGTGCTGCCTCCGAGGCTGCCATGTACTCCGCTTCACATGTAGATCCCGCCATGACGCTTTTCTTGCAACTGCACCGGCTTACTGCCCCACCATTCAAAATATACATGTATCCGGTCTGTGACTTAGAGTCATCCAGATCTGTGTCGAAGCTAGCATCGACATAACCCTTTACGACGAGCTCTTCGCCACCTCCATATACGAGAAACATATCCTTAGTCCTTTTCAGGTACTTCAGGATATTCTTGACCGCTGTCCAGTGTTCCATGCCGGGATTACTTTGGTACCTTCCTACCAAACTTACGGCAAGGTTTACATCAGGTCTGGTACACAGCATGGCATACATGATAGACCCTATGGCTGAGCCATAGGGGACGACACTCATCTTTTCTCTATCTTCTGCCGTGGTCGGACATTGAGCCGAGCTCAATTTCACACCTTGCAACACAGGCAAGAACCCCTTTTTGGACTAATCCATATTGAACTTCTTCAATATCTTATCAAGGTATGTGCTTTGTGAAAGACCTATGAGGCGTCTCGATCTATCTCTGTAGATCTTGAGGCCTAATATGTAAGCAACTTCTCCAAGGTCCTTCATTGAAAAACACTTATTCAAGTAGGCCTTTATGCTCTCCAAGAGTTCTATATCATTTCCCATCAACAGTATGTCATCCAGATATAATATGAGAAATGCTACAGAGCTCCCACTCACTTTGTTGTAAACATAGGCTTCTCCATAAGTCTCCATAAACCCAAACGCTTTGATCATTTCAGTAAAGCGAATGTTCCAACTCCGAGATGCTTGCACCAGCCCATAGATGGAGCGCTGGAGCTTGCATACGTTGTTAGCATTCTTAGGATCGACAAAACCTTCCGGCTGCATCATATACAATTCTTCCTTAAGAAAGCCGTTAAGGAATGCCGTTTTGACGTCCATTTGCCATATCTCATAATCGTAGAATGCGGACTTAAGCTTCGCTACGGGTGAGAAGGTCTCATCGTAGTCAACCCCTTGAACTTGTCGATAACCCTTAGCGACAAGTCGAGCTTTATTGATGGTAACATTACCATCCGCGTCCGTCTTCTTCTTAAAGATCCATTTATTTTCTATCGCTCGCCGATCATCGGGCAAGTCTGTCAAAGTCCATACTTTGTTTTCATACATGGATCCTATCTCGGATTGCATGGCTTCAAGCCATTTGTTGGAATCTGGGCCCGCCATCGCTTCTTCATAGTTCAAAGGTTCACCGTTGTCTAACAACATGATTTCCAGGACAGGGTTGCCATACCATTCTGGTATGGAACGTGTCCTTGTGGACCTTCGAAGTTCAGTAGCAACTTGATCTGAAGTACCTTGATCGTCATCATTAACTTCCTCTCTAGTCGGTGCAGGCACCATAGGAACATTTTCTTGAGCTGCGCTACTTTCTGGTTCAAGAGGCAATACTTCATCAAGTTCTACTTTCCTCCCACTTACTTCTCTCGAGAGAAACTCTTTCTCCAGAAAGGACCCGTTCTTGTCAACAAAGATCTTGCCTTCGGATCTGAGGTAGAAGGTATACCCAATGCAAGAGCTCGTAAGTTTGTGCCATGTTGCGCGATCTATGTGTTGACCATTTCATTGTTTTGTGGCTTGTTGCAACTTGTTGATCACCCATTATCTTCCTTTTCTAGCTCGTACATGCGTGCACGTTATACACAAAGATGGAGAAGATGCACTTCATATACATGTATTGCTGGTTAAAGTTGATGGCCAAAGCAAGTGGCTCATCGCTATTGTCAATTATGTCAGGACCACCATGCTCGATGAAGAAGAAGGTGGTGAACCAACCGTTCCAGCTCATGATGGGCTTGCTTTGACCATGAAGGTGATTAGAAATTGGGGAAGGAAGTGGGAGGAGGGGAAGAAGCGATAAGGGGCGGTGGCCAAGATGACGAGCAAGTTTGAGGTCATCATGACGAAGGAGGAGACATGTGTCGCACGGAATAAGGTGAACGAGGGAAGGAAGGTGGAGAGGTTGGCATCTTCATGGAGATGCAAGACAAAAAGCTTGAGGTCAAGACCGCTTCGTAGGACTCCAAAATGTTGTTTGTGAATATGTCAAAGTTGAATTCCGTTCCAGTGAAGATTTTGCTAGCCTACTATTCGGGCTTGTTGAAGTGCTCGCCAAACAGAGGAGAACGGACCATCCAAAAAGTGAGGTCTTTGGCACAAACAAGAGGATTGAGAGCTGAAGAAGAAAATCTTTGGCACGGACACCGGACTATAAAGTTTTTTCGTTGTGATCGCATATGTTTGAAACTATTAAACACATAATTAAATTGATATTGGTCTATATATGGATGTCAAATGAAGGAAATCAGAACGAGGCGGATATCTAGTGTATGCGGCTGGATGGACTCGACCCTTATTCCTGCTCGTGGACACATCTGACGGACATTTGATATTTGTTTTGATTGACCATGTTGGAGTTGCATGAGTAGTGCATGAGGTAATCAATAATATAGAGTCATGAATATACGTATGAATATAGTAGCACATTATTTATGATATATAACCCATTTTCATGAGTGGAATTTGATGGTCAATTGTTAACCCGAAAATACTATGTTCGCGGTTGGTTGGGTCACTGTTAACGCAAACTGTAACGTAATGACATTACACCATATTTGCGGCTATAATGAGAGTTTTGCACTATTTGATTCTCTTTGGTAACGGCAACACAAACACGATCGCAATCTTCGAATGACAGCTGGTATACCTTGGCCTCATAAACGCAAATCAGTTGTATGCTCACGTCGTCAACGTGGATTCGCCTATGCCACAAGCAACGTGACCACTCGAGAGCTCCAACATGGAACGATGATGGGGCAGGCGAGGCGGTGACTACGGCCTCGATGGTTCTCGTTGGACACAACAACGATGGGGGCCGATTTGGGCAATCCGACACAGTGGCCTTGAGTGGTAGTGTTGTTGGGAACAAGGACTACCGTCGGCTGGGGATGGGATTGCCGGATTCGCCGTGGAGCTCCATGTTGCGCCTGTTGGGAATTAGCACACAAATGCACCTGTGGTTAACTGAGAACTGTAGCAGAAACAAAGTAATCTCAGAACCACATTATGTACTAACTCAAGGATTATTTCTTAGCACGAAAGAAAACATATGAAAGATCATATATGGAGGTAAATATTACTCAATAGACAAGACACTCCTTTAAAGAGTGTCTTGTGGTAGAAGTAACTTTCTGGACAACAACAAGCAACAATAAAGAGACACCAAAATTTTACGTGGAAAACCCCCAACTTGAGGGGGAAAACACAGCCGAAGCTACCCAAATCCTCTTACACTATTATCAAGTGTAGGATACAACAAGTTCTTCTCTAGATAGCACTAGAGGATCTCATACATCAAGATTTCTGAATCTTAGATGAACATAACAGGATTTGGGGATCAAGAGTTAGTGATTGGAACAATCTCACCAAAGATGGTGGAACCATAGCTTAAGGGAAACGAGGTAGTGGATCTGGACCATCACGACCTTGGGGAGGAGCTCCCCTTGCTTCTTCCTTCAATCTTACCCTCTTCCATTTCTCTTCTGGTTTTCTCTCTTCTTCTCCAATGGAGACTGAATTGGTTTTCGTGACTCTCGGTGGTGGCTGCTGGATGGAGGGTAAATCATCCCATCCTCTCACGTGCAAAGTCCAACATGACCCTAGGTCATAACCCAAATGGGTAGTGGGCTTCTGCACCTCTTTGGGCTGCCTAAAAGGCTGGTCATCTCCTTATAGCCCACATGAGGAGGATATCCCAACAAATCTCCCTTCCGACTCATGAGGAGGGCACCGCCATGCCAGCTACCTTGCAACATGCTTGTAGCTTCTCATTTGGCAATATCTTGGTCATCATATCCGGAACATTGTTGCCGGTATGAATCTTCTCAAGTTTCAGCAACTTGGAACTCTTAACATCTTGAATCCAATGATACCTCACATCAATGTGCTTGGTTCGAGAGTGATAGCTTGAATTCTTGTCAAGGTGAATAACACTTTGACTGTCACAAAATAGAACTTCTCTTGCTTCATGTCGATCTCTTGCATGAAGTTCTTCATCCACAAAACTTCCTTACCAGCGTCAACCGCTGCTATGTACTCAACTTCTGTAGTTGATGTAGAAACGTATTTCTGCAATCTTGCTTGCCATGACACTGCTCCCCTGCATAAGTCATCAGGTATCCAGATGTGGACTTCCTACGATCCTTGTCACCTGCATAATCTGCATCTGCATAGCCCTGCAATACAAGATCACCGCTTCCATAGCATAAACAAGATGTAGAAGTTCCCTCGAGATACCTGATAATCCACTTCACTACTTTCCAGTGAGCTTTACCTGGATTGTCATGAACGGACTAACAACTCCAACTGCATAGGCAAATATCAGGCCTAGTGCATACCATTGCATACATCAAACTGCCCACAACAGATTGGTAAGGTATTTTCCTCATTTCTCCTGTCTCCTTCTTGCTTGTAGGACATTGTTTAGAATTCAGTTTGTGATGCCCTGCAAGCGGAGAGATAACATAAATTACATCTTTCATATTGAACCTTTTAAGTACCTTCTTAATGTATCTTTCCTGTGAGAGCCAAAGCAACTTCTTTGATCTATCACGGGAGATCTTCATGCCATGTATTTTCTTAGCTGGTCCTAAATCCTTCATTGCAAATAATTTACTCAATGCCTTCTTGAGAAGAGCAATCTTCTTTGTGCCATTTTCAAAAATCAACATATCATCAAGTTGTGCTTTATGGTAACCAAGCCCAGTCATAAAAGAAGCAAACTTCTTATACCATTGCCGAGGAGCTTGTTTCAAGCCATACAAGCTCTTCTTCCATTTGCAAACAAAGTGCTCCTTGCCTGCAACCATGAATCCCTCTGGCTGCTCCATGTATATCTCCTCCTTTAATTCACAATGCAAGAATGTTGTCTTCACATCAAGTTGTTCAATTTCCAAGTCCATGGTGGCAGCCATGCCAAGCACAACTCGGACCAAAGACATCTTGACCACCGGAGAGAATATTCATAATCGTAGCCCTTTTTCTGATCGAACCCTTTCACAACCAATTAGCCTTGTACCTTGGATGTGAGGTTTTTTCTTCAGTCTTCACTCTGTACACCCACTTGTTCTTGAGTGCTTTCTTGCCCTTTGGCAGATTCACCAACTCAAAAGTACCATTCTCATACAGGGATTGAAGGAAATATGCCCTAGAGGCAATAATAAAGTTGTTGTTTATATTTCCTTATATCATGATAAATGTTTATTATTCATGCTAGAATTGTATTAACCGGAAACTTGATACATGTGTGGATACATAGACAAAACACAGTGTCCCTAGTAAGCCTCTACTAGACTAGCTCGTTAATCAAAGATGGTTAAGTTTCCGAACCATAGACATGTGTTGTCATTTGATGAACGGGATCACATTATTAGGAGAATGATGTGATGGCAAGACCCATCCACTAGCTTAGCATAATGATCATTAAGTTTTATTGCTATTGCTTTCTTCATGACTTATACATATTCCTTTGACTATGAGATTATGCAACTCCTGGATACCGAAGGAATACCTTGTGTGCTATCAAACGTCACAACATAACTGGGTGATTATAAAGATGCTCTATAGGTATCTCCGAAGGTGTTTGTTGGGTTGGCATAGATCGAGATTAGGATTTGTCACTCCGAGTATCAGAGAGGTATCTTTGGGCCCTCTCAGTAATACACATCATAATAAGCCTTGCAAGCAATGTGACTAATGAGTTAGTTGCGGGATGATGCATTACAAAATGAGTAAAGTGACTTGCCGGTAACGAGATTGAACTAGGTATGAAGATACCGACGATTGAATCTCGGGCAAGTAAAATACCGATGACAAAGGGAATAACGTATGTTGTCATAACGGTTCTACCGATAAAGATCTTCGTAGAATATGTGGGAACCAATATGAGCATCCAGGTTCCGCCATCGGTTATTGACCGGAGAGGTGTCTCGGTCATGTCTACATAGTTCTCGAACCTGTAGGGTCCGCACGCTTAACGTTCGATGACGATTTGTATTATATGAGTTATGTGATTTGGCGACTGAATGTTGTTCGGAGTCCCGAATGAGATCATGGACATGACAAGGAGTCTTGAGATGGTCGATAGGTAAAGATTGATATATTGGATGATAGTATTCAGACACCAGAAGTGTTCCGGAATGTATCCGGTACATATCAGAGTACCGGGGGGGTTACCAGAACCCCTGGGGGAAGATATGGGCCATATGAGCCTCACACCAGCCCACATAGGGGTGGTGCACCCACCCCCAAGGAAGGAGGCCAAATTGGATTAGGAGGAGGGGGCGATGCCCCTCTCTTTCCTTCCCCCCTCTCTTCCCTTCTCCCCCCTCTCTTCCCTTCTCCCCCTTCCTATAAGAGGAAAGGGGGGAGGCCGACTTGGACTAGGAGCCCAAGTAGGATTTCTCTTACTTGGGCGTGCCTAGGGCTGCCTCTCTTGCCTTCCCTTCTTTATATACGTGGGGAGGGGGCGCCTAGAACACACATCAAACATTGTTAGCCGTGTGTGGCACCCCCTTCCACAGTTTACGCCTCCGATCATATTCACGCAGTGCTTAGGCGAAGGCCTACATGGATCACTTCACCATCACTGTCACCACACCGTGATGCTGACGAAACTCTCCCTCGACGCTTTGCTGGATCAAGAGTTCGAGGGACGACATCAAGCGGAACGTGTGCAGAACTCGTAGGTGTCATACGTTCGGTGCTTGATTGGTCGGAATGAGAAGAAGTTCGACTACATCAACCACGTTAACAAACGCTTTCGCTTTCGGTCTACGAGGGTACATGGACACACTCTTCCCCTCTCGTTGGTATGCATCTCCTAGATAGATCTTCCGCAAGCGTAGGATTTTTTTTGAAATTGCATGCTACGTTTCCCAAGAGTGGCATCCAAGCCAGGTCTATGCATAGATGATATGCACGAGTAGAACACAAAGAGTTGTGAACGGTAATAGTCATACTGCTTACCACCAATGTTTTATTTTGATTTGACAGTATTGTTGGATGAAGCAGCCCAAACCAACCTTACATGATCACATTCATGAGACCGGTTCCACCGATAGACATGCAATTAGTTTTGCATAAAGGTGGCTAGCGGGTGTCTGTTTCTCCAAATTTAGTTGAATCGAATTTGACTGCGGCTGGTCCTTGTTGAAGGTTTAAACAGAAAACTTGATGAAACACCGTTGTGGTTTTGATATGTAGGTAAGAACGGTTCTTGCTAGAAGCCCGTAGAAGCCACGTAAAACTTGCAACAACAAAGTAGAGGACGTCTAACTTGTTTTTGCAGGGCATGTTGTGATGTGATATGGTGAAGACATGATGTGATATACGTTGTCGTTTGAGATGATCTTGTTTTGTAAAAGTTATCGGCAACTAGCTAGAGCCTTATGGTTGTCGTTTTTATTGTATGAAATGCAAACGCCACGTAATTGCTTTACTTTATCACTATGCGTTAGCGATAGTTGTAGAAGCAATAGTTGGCGAGACGACCACAATGCTACGATGGAGATCAAGGTGTCAAGCCAGTGACGATGGAGATCACGACGGTGCTTTGGAGATGGAGATCAAAGGCACAAGGTGATGATGGCCATATCATGTCACATATTTTGATTGCATGTGATGTTTATCTTTTATGCATCTTATTTTGCTTAGTACGGCGGTAGCATTATAATATGACCCCTTACTAAAATTTCAAGGTATAAGTGTTCTCCCTGAGTATGCACCGTTGCGAAAGTTCGTCATGCCGAGACACCACATGATGATTGGGTATGATAAGCTCTACGTTCACATACAATGGGTGCCAGACAGTTTTGCACATGTGAAATACTCAGGTTAAACTTGACGAGCCTAGCATGTACAAACATGGCCTCGGAACACTGGAGACCGAAAGGTCAAGCGTGAATCATATAGTAGATATGATCAACATAGAGATGTTCACCATTGAAAACTACTCCATCTCACGTGATGATCGGACATGGTTTAGTTGATTTGGATCACATGATCATTTAGATGACTGAAGGGATGTCTATCTAAGTGGGAGTTCTTAATGATTAATTGAACTTAATTTATCATGAACTTAGTCCTGATAGTTTTTGCATATCTATGTTGTAGATCAATGGCCCGTGCTACCATTCCCTTGAATTTTAATGCGTTCCTAGAGAAAGCTAAGTTGAAAGATGATGGTGGCAACTACATGGACTGGGTCCGTAACTTGAGGATTATCCTCATTGCTGCACAGAAGAATTATGTCCTTGATGCACTGCTAGGTGTGCCACCCCCCAACAACTGCAGACGTTGTGAACACCTGGCAGTCGTGTGTTGATGACTACTCGATAGTTCAGTGTGCCATGCTTTATGGCTTAGAATCGGGACTTCAAAGACGTTTTGAACGTCATGGACCATATGAGATGTTCCAGGAGTTGAAGTTAATATTTCAAGCAAATACCCGAGTTGAGAGATATGAAGTCTCCAACAAGTTGTATAGCTGCAAGATGGAGGAGAACATGATGTTGATGTGAAGTCTCCAACAAGTTCTATAGCTTGATGTTGAACTTCTCCATGGTATCCCGCTAAAGGATGTTGATGCTGCTGCCGCCATCAATCAGGACTCGGGAAAAATGAGCAGCTTGCCTCTCTGTTGCAAAGGTGGCATCCAACACCATGGCATAGGAACCCGAAAAGGCATCACCTCCGGGTGATCAGCTCGGCTCCAACCGATGGGCTTCTCAGACCAGTGCATGAACTCTGGGAATTTGAAGGCGACAACATTGACCTCTTGGTGCTACCGACGCTAGTTGCGCCTGTCGTCGGCTTGGCTCGTGAAGACGACATAGGCTGCATGCTTTTCGGGAAATTTGTCTTGGATGGCGCTGACTGCTGGGCGGGCCGCCGGCTGCTCAGGAGATGGAGGCGGCTGGCCAGCAGGCGGAGGAGGCAGCATCCCCTCGCCTTTGCAGATTCGGGTAAGCCCGTGGCACTTCCAGGTTGTGTGGTTGGACAGCTTCGCGCTGCTATGGAACTTGCAGGGGGCATCAAGGGTTTGCTCGTAGGATAAAGCGGGCTGCCAAGCCGACTTGCCGTCTTTCTGACGCTTGGGTATGGGCTGCCCTTATGGCTGCTGATCTTCAACTGTTGCCACCTGCTGGCTGGTGGAATCCGGCATCGGGGCCTTGCGCTTGTTTTCATTCTGCTGCGGGCACCGACTATTGTCGCCAGCCGGCGTTCTAGGAGCTGGATTGAGCACCTTCCCAGAGGCGTCCACCCGAAGCTCCGACTTCATCGGGGAGTCGGCAGTGGCGTACTTGTCTGCTATGATGAGCAACTTGTCGAGTGTAGCCGGCTCGTCGTAGAGGAGTCAGTGCTTGAGGAGGGTGTCTTCTCTGCACCTGGCGGTGAAGTACTCTATAGCTTGCACCTCGTGCACCCCCCGCAGGAGTTGCGGAGCTCGGCCCAGCGCGTCAGGTAGGCGCGACTGGACTCGGTTGGGCCTTGGACGCACATAGAGAGTTGGCGAGGCTTGGGCGCCCGCTTGTACGTGCTGGTGAAGTTGCAGATGAAGACTTCAGTGAAATCCACCCAGCTGTTGACGCTGTAGGGCTTGAGGCTGTTTAGCCAGGTGCGTGCCGTGCCTTGAAGCATGAGGGGGACGTACTTCACGGAACGCGCCTGTTGCCATTTGCTATGCTGACTGCGATGGAGTAGTCGATCAGCCAGTCTTCCAGCTTCACCGAGCCATTGTACTTGGGCGTGTCTCTTGGGAACGAGAACCCTTTCGGGAAGGGCTCGTCGCGAATGCGGGGGCCAAAACAAGGCGGGCTGACTGCGTCCTCCTCTTCTAGTGCCAGGGATCGCGCCAGGCGGTCTATCCGATGGCGGGCATCATTTTCTCCGATTCCTTCACGGCGGCCCAGCCGGCCGCTGAGCGTCGGGTGCTCAACAGGCGGCGGGGAGGGATACCTCTCCCTGCGGGGTGGAGGAGGAGGCAGGTAGTCACCTCGCCGCTCCACGGCTCATGGGCGGCCTTCTTCGTCGCGCTCAATGCTAATGCACGTCCGGCTACGGCTAGCAGCCGACTCTTTGTCTCTTCGGTCGCGGGCGCCGCCTGCAGTCGGCATCCGGGATGTCGCGCTGTGCTCTTGGCGGGGGGGGGGATTCTTGGCGCGGGCGCTAGCTTCTTGTCGTTCAGCGGCCGCGTCGATGAGCTGCTGGATGCGCCTTGTCATGCAGCGTAGCTCATGACCGTCCAAGTTCTCTAGCTCGTCTGCTGCTACCTGGGCAGCACGCAGGTTCTCGAGGGGCATGGCATAGACCGGGTTGTCGGCCCCTAGCATGCTGTCGATGGCCGCACCGCGCTGCTGGACAATGCCTAGCCGGCTAGGCCCGCCAGCAGCCGGCGTGCCGCAGATGGCACGGTCAACTTCACGCTGGTAGGCCTCAGTGAGGCGTCTCATAGTGGCTAGCTTCTTCCCGCTCTCGATGAGCGCAAGGCGGTGGGCCTCCACTGTCTCGGCATCGGCGTCGCCTGCGATGGGTGCAGACAGGTCGCGTATCGCCGCCTACAGCGCGTCGGGGGCGTCCGTGCTGGATGTGGCGCCGTGGCTGATGACGAGCACCTCGGTGACAGTGTTGCTGCTGCTGTCGGCACGAGGAAGGGGGTCGTCGATGACCACCATGTTGGTGGGGAAAGCATCGAGGGATGCCATGTCGAAGTCGACAAGCATCGGGTCGGTGGGCCGATCGACTCCAAGTCGGAGGCGGGCTCATTGGCGATGTCAAGCTTGCCAAGGAGGTCGATGAGGCAGCTCTCGGAACTGGCTGCACCCGCGTCTGTCGTGGGCTCGTCGGAGAGGCGGATCTCGCTAATGAGATCGGCGAGGCAGCTCGCTGCGCAAGCAGCTTCGACACGAAGTATCACATCGGTGCAAACGCCATCGAGCGTGCCGGGCTGGCTACGCTCGCTGGGAAGGAACATGGTTCCCGTCCAGAGCAGGTCTCCAGACGACGGTGCACCTAGCCCCATGGAGGGCGCCAAATGTCGGGTGGTAGGTGCGGCATATGCCAAAGGATGGCTAATCATAATGGGAGCTAGTAAGACGTCGCCGGTGCCTGGAAACGGGATAAGGCGAAGACATGCATGCCGGCGAATCTTACCCAGGTTCGGGGCTCTCCTAGGAGATAACACCCCTAGTCCTGCTCTACGGGGTCTCCGCATGATCACTAAATCAACAAGTGGCTACAAGAGGCTCCTTGAGCTGTTCGACTAGAGGAGGAAGAAGGGCAAGGCTAGCTCTACTCCTCTCTATATGTGGTGTGTGAAACTCTAAGAGATTAACCCTTTGCATGGGTGCCCTAGGGGGTTTATATAGGCCTACCCTCAGGGGTACAATGGTAATCCGGCTAGGCGTAGGCCCAAGCAGTCAGTGTCTATGATTGCCGGCTTCTTCACCGGCCACTGGGGCCCGCCGACTGGTGGGTCCCGCCGGTGGCCGGGCTCTCGGCCAACAGGTTGGGCCCGCTGCATGTGGGTCTTGTTGGTTGCTTGTTACTGTAGCCTTGCCCCTGATGACGATGGCTTGGTCGGGGCGAGCGTTGCTACAGTGCCGCCGCCTGGCGGGCGTTCACTGTAGCCGCACCCCGTCTTATCTGGTTAATGCCGCACAAACTTCTAGGGGAGGGGTGGGTCGGCTGTTGGGAGCCGGCCGCCCCCTATGCCGACTAGTCTGGCCATGCCGCCTTCTGGTGTCTCACTGGCAAGTAGGGCCCGCCGCCTGCGGGCCATACCGACAACCCGTCGTGGGAGCATGGCCGCTCTGTCATGGATGATGTCATAGTCAACGTGTCAACAGTGCCGCGCCAGGCGAGGGATGGCCACCCGGTACGTTTGCACTGTGGCCACGCCCGCTCTGTTATTCGAGGGTGGCAGGCTGCACTGTAGCCATGCCTTGTCTTGTCGCCATTATGTGGGTGCAAACTTTAAGGGCGCATGGTCGGACGCCTGCTAGGAGTCGGCCACTTTGGTTGCCGTCTGCTAGGAGTTGGCCCATTCTGGGACCGCTCATTGAGCCTTGCCGCCTCCCAGCAGCCGGCCGCTTAGATCAGTCGTCCACGGGAAGGCGGCCCTTCGTCTTGGATGCTTGAGGGGCGCAGTCGGCCCGATGTCTTGAAATGCCAGGGGGAGCAGATAAGGCTACCCATGGTCATTTACTCCGACAGACGAGGTGATGATGCACGTCGGGAATGGTTCCAAGGTCGATGTGGTCTCCGTCGGCATGCTACCTCTACATCTACCTTCAGGATTAGTTTTAGACCTGAATAATTGTTATTTGGTGCCAGCATTGAGCATGAACATTATATCTGGATCTTGTTTAATGTGAGACACTTATTCATTTAAATCAAATAATAATGGTTGTGTTCTATTTATATGAGTAACATCTTTTATGGTCATGCACCCTTGAAGAGTGGTCTATTGAATCTCGATCATGGTGATACACATATTCATAATATTGATGCCAAAAGATGCAAAGTTGATAATGATAGTGCAACATATTTGTGGCATTGCCATTAAAGTCATATTGGTGTAAAGCGCATGAAGAAACTCCATGCTGATGGACTTTTGAAATCACTTGATTATGAATCATTTGATGCTTGCGAACCATGTCTCATGGGAAAGATGGCTAAAACTCCATTCTCTGGAACAATGGAGCGAGCTACCGACTTATTGGAAATAATACGTACCGATATATCTGGTCCAATGAGTGTTGAGGCTCACGGCGGGTGCTATGTCTTGAGCTTGCGTTGGTTTTCCTTGAAGAGGAAAGGGTGATGCAGCAAAGTAGCGTAAGTATTTCCCTCAGTTTTTGAGAACCAAGGTATCAATCCAGTAGGACACTCCTCAGAAGTCCCACGCACCTACACAAACAAACAAGAACTCGCAACCAACGCAATAAAGGGGTTGTCAATCCCTTCATGGCCACTTGCGAAAGTGAGATCTGATAGAGATAATATGATAAGATAAATATTTTTGGTATTTTTATGATATAGATTGGAAAAGTAAAAGATGCAAATAAAAGTAGATTGAAAGCTTACATGATAAAAGATAGACCCGGGGGCCATAGGTTTTACTAGTGGCTTCTCTCAAGATAGCATAAGTATTACGGTGGGTGAACAAATTATTGTCGAGCAATTGATAGAAAAGCGAATAATTATGAGATTATCATGCATGATCATGTATATAGGCATCACGTCCGCGACAAGTAGACCGACTCCTGTCTGCATCTACTACTATTACTCCACACATCGACCGCTATCCAACATGCATCTAGAGTATTAAGTTCATGAAGAACAGAGTAACACATTAAGAAATATGACATGATGTAGAGGGATAAACTCATGCAATATGATATAAACCCCATCCTTTTATCCTCGATGGCAACAATACAATACGTGCCTTGCTGCCCCTGCTGTCACTGCGAAAGGACACCGCAAGATTGAACCCAAAGCTAAGCACTTCTCCCATTGCAAGAAAGATCAATCTAGTAGGCCAAACCAAAATGATAATTCGAAGAGACTTGCAAAGATAACTTAATCACACATACAAGAATTCAAAGGAGATTCAAATATTTCTCATAGATAAACTTGATCATAAACCCACAATTCATCAGATCTCGACAAACACACCGCAAAAAGAGTTACATCAAATAGATCTCCACAAGAGAGGGAGAGAACATGGTATTGATATCCAAAAAGAGAGAAGAAGCCATCTAGCTAATAACTATGGACTTGAAGGTCTATGGTAAACTACGACCAACTCATCGGAGGGGCTATGGTGTTGATGTAGAAGCCCTCCGTGGTCGATTCCCCCTCCGGCGGAGTGCGGGCGAAGGCTCCAAGATGGGATCTTGCGGATACAGAAGGTTACGACAGTGGAAATTGTTTTTTGTTGGCTCCATGGATGTTTTCGGGGTACGTGGGTATATATAGGAGGAAGAAGTAGGTCGGTGGCCGCCTGAGGGGCCCATGAGATAGGGGGCGTGCCCTGTAGGGGTGGGTGTGCCCTCCACCCTCATGGCCGCCTCGATCGCTTCTTGACTTTCACTCCAAGTCCTGTGGATCACGTTCGTTCCAAAAATCACGCTCTCGAAGGTTTCATTCTATTTGGACTCCGTTTGATATTCCTTTTCTTCGAAATACTGAAATAGGCAAAAAAACAGCAATACGGGCTGGGCCTCCGGATACTAGGTTAGTCCCAAAAATGATATAAATGTGTAAAATAAAGCCCATAAACATCCAAAAGGGGTAATATAATAGCATGGAACAATAAAAAATTATAGATACGTTGGAGACGTATCAAGCATCCCCAAGATTAATTCCTGCTCGTCCTCGAGTAGGTAAATGATAAAAACAGAATTTTTGATGTGGAATGCTACCTAGCATAATTCTCAATGTAATTTTTTTATTGTGGCATGAATGTTCAGATCCAAATTATTCAAAATAAAAGTTCATATTGACATAAGAAATAGTAACACTTCAAGCATACTAATAAAAGCAATCATGTCTTCTCAAAATAACATGGCTAAAGAAAGTTCATCTCTACAAAATCATATAGTTAGGCTATGCTTCATTTTCGTCACACAAAAATGTTCCCAAATTCTACACCCCTGATGACAAGCCAATCAATTGTTTCGTACTTAAATAATCTCAAACTTTTTCAACTTTCACACAATACATGAGCGTTAGCCATGGATATAGAACTATGGGTGGAATAGAATATGATGATGGGGATTGTGTGGAGAAGACAAAAAAAGAGAAAGTCTCACATTGACGAGGATAATCAATGGGCTATGGAGATGCCCATCAATTGATGTCAACATGAGGAGTAGGGATTGCCATGCAACAGATGCACTAGAGCTATAAATGAATGAAAGCTCAACAAAAGAAAACTAGTGGGTGTGCATCCAACTTGCTTGCTCACGAAGACCTAGGGCATTTTGAGGAAGCCCATCGTAGGAATATATAAGCCAAGTTCTATAATGAAAAATTCCCACTAGTATATTAAAGTGACAACATATGAGACTCTCTATATGAAGAACATGGTGCTACTTTGAAGCGCAATATATGAGACTCACTATATGAAGGACATGGTGCTACTTTGAAGCCCAAGTGTGGAAAAAGAGATAGTAACATTGCCCCTTTTTGTTTTCTTTTGTTTTTATTTTTCCTTTTCCTTTTTTTCCTTTTTTCCTTTGGCCTTTTTTTTTCTTTTGGCCTTTCTTTTTTTTCTTTTTTTGGGGGACAATGCTCTAATAATGATGATCATCACACTTCTGTTGATTTACAACACATGAATTACAACTCAAAACTAGAACGAGGTATGACTCTATATGAATGCCTCCGGCGGTGTACCGGGATGGTGCAATGAATCAAGAGTGACATGTATGAAAAATTATGCATGGTTGCTTAGCCACAAATACGATGTCAACTACATGATCATGCAATGGCAATATGACAAAAGTAATGTGTGTCATGATGATAAACGGAATGGTGGAAAGTTGCATGGCAATATATCTCGGAATGGCTATGGAAATGCCATAATAGGTAGGTATGGTGGCTGTTTTGCAGAAGATATAAGGAGGTCTATGTGTGATAGAGCGTATCATATCACGGGGTTTGGATGCACTGGCGAAGTTTGCACCAACTCTCAAGGTGAGAAAGGGCAATGCACGGTACCGAAGAGGCTAGCAATGATGGAAAGGTAAAAGTGCGTATAATCCATGGACTCAACATTAGTCAAAAGAACTCATATACTTATTGCAAAAATTTAGAAGTCATCAAAAACCAAGCACTACGCGCATGCTCCTAGAGGGATAGATTGGTAGGGAAAGACCATCGCTCGTCCCCGACCGCCACTCATAAGGATGCACAATCCAAAGACACTTCATGTTTCAAATTTGTTACACAACTTTAACCATACGTGCATGCTACGAGACTTGCTAACTTCAACACAAGAATTCTTTAAATTCATAATCACACAACTAGCATGACTTTAATATCACTACCTCCATATCTCAAAACAATTATCAAGTATCAAATTGATCATAGCATCCGATTCACCTCCTATGATAGTTTTTATTATACCCAACTTGGATGCCTACCATTCTAGGACCAATTTTACAACCATAGCAAATACCATGCTGTTCTAAGATACTCTCAAAATAATATAAGTGAAGCATGAGAGACTAGCAATTTCTACAAAATTAAGCCACCATCGTGCTCTAAAAGATATAAGTGAAGCACTAGAGCGAAAACTATCTAGCTCAAAAGATATAAGTGAAGCACATAGAGTATTCTAATAAATTCTAATAAAGTAGGCTTCTCCCAAAAGGTGTGTACAGCAGGGATGATTGTGGAAACCTAAAAAGAAGATACTAATATCATACAAGACGCTCCAAGCAAAGCACATATCATGTGGCGAATAAAAATATAGCTCCAAGTAAAGTTACCAATGAACGAAGACGAAAGAGGGGATGCCTTCCGGGGGCATCCCCAAGCTAAGGATTTTGGCTACTCTTGAATATCTTGGGGTGCCATGGGCATCTCCAATCTTAGGCTTTTTCCACTCCTTATTCCATAGTCCATCAAATCTTTACCCAAAACTTGAAAACTTCACAACACAAAACTTAACAGGAAATCTCATAAGCCCCGTTAGTGAAAGAAAACAAAACCACCACATAAGGTACTGTAATGAACTCATTCTTTAGTTATATTGGTGTTAAACCTACTGTATTTCAAGTTCTCTATGGTTCATACCACTTAATACTAGCCATAGATGCATCAAAATAAGCAAACAACACACGAAAAATAGAATCTGTCAAAAACAGAAGAGTCTCTAGCAATCTGTAACTAACGCAAACTTCTGTAACTATAAAATTCCTACCAAAATATGAAGTCCTGAACAATTTATCTATTGATCTACAGCAAAAAGAATCAGCGCGAAATCACCTTTCTGTGATTTAACAAAACTAATTTCGTGCGTGCAAAGTTTATGTTTTTCAGCAGAATCAAATCAACTATCACCATAGGTTATCCTATAGGTTCTACTTGGCACAAACACTAATTAAAACATAAAAACACATCTAAACAGAAGGTAGATGCAAAATTTATTACTAAACAGAAAAAAACAAAAAAACACAGATAAAATTGGGTTGCCTCCCAACTAGCGCTATCGTTTAACGCCCCTAGCTAGGCATAAAAGCGAAGATAGATCTAAGTAGTGCCATCTTTGGCACTCAATTCATAAGTAGCTCGCATGATAGATTCATAAGGTAATTTGAATTTCTTTCTTGGAAAGTGCTCCATGCCTTTCCTTAATGGAAATTGGAATCTAATATTCCCTTCCTTCATATCAATAATCGTGCCAATCGTTCTAAGGAAAGGTCTACCAAGAATAATAGGGCAAGAAAGATTGCAATCTATATCAAGAACGATAAAAACCTACGGGCACAAAATTTCTATTTGCAACAATGAGAACATCATTGATCCTTCCCATTGGCTTTTTAATGGTGGAATCCGCAAGGTGCAAATTTAAAGAGCAATCATCAAGATCATGGAAACCTAGAATATCACATAAAGTTTTCAGAATCGTGGAAACACTAGCACCCAAATCACACAAAGCAAAACACTCATGATCTTTAATTTTAATCTTTATAGTAGGATCCCACTCATCATTAAGTTTTCTAGGTATAAAAACTTTCAAATTAAGTTTTTCATCATAAGATTGCATCAAGGCATCAACGATATGTTTGGTAAAAACTTTATTTTGACTATAAGCATGAGGAGAATTAACAACGGATTGCAACAAGGAAATACAAACTTCTAAAGAACAATTATCATAATCAAATTCCTTGAAATCCGAGATAGTGGGTTCAATGCTATTTAAAGTCATGACCTCTCCAATCCCACTTTTACCAAATTTAGCATCAAGATCTAAAAACTCCGAATTACTGGGACGCCTTCTAACTAAAGTTGACTCATCTCCAGTCCCGTTATTATTAAGATTCATATTGCAAAAGAAAGATCTAATAGGGGACACATCAATAACTTTAAGATCTTCATCATTATTTTCACGGAAACTAGAAGAACACGCCTTTACAAAGCAATCTTTCTTAGCACGCAATCTAGCGGTTCTTTCCTTGCACTCATCAATGGAAATTCTCATGGCTTTGAGAGACTCATTGATATCATGCTTAGGAGGAGTAGATCTAAGTTTAAGAGAATCAACATCAAGCGAAAGTCTATCAACGTTCCTAGCCAAATCATCAACTTTGAGCAATTTTTCTTCAAGCAAAGCATTAAAATTCTTTTGAGAAATCATAAATTCTTTCACACTATTCTCAAAATCAGAGGGCATCTTATTAAAATTACCATAAGAATTATTGTAGGAATTTCCATAATTATTAGAGGAATTACTAGGGAACGGTCTAGGATTAAAGTTTCCTCTATAAGCATTGTTTCCAAAACTATTCCTACCAACAAAATTCACATCCATAGATTCATTATTATTCTCAATCAAAGTAGACAAAGGCATATCATTCGGATCAAGAGGAGCATTCTTAGTAGCAAAAAATTTCATAAGTTCATCCATCTTTCCACTCAAAACATTAATTTCTTCTATAGCATGCACTTTTTTACTAGTAGATCTTTCGGTGTGCCATTGAGAATAATTAGCCATAATATTATCAAGAAGTTTTGTAGCATCTCCTAAAGTGATTTCCATAAACGTGCCTCCCGCGGCCGAATCTAAAAGATTTCTAGAAGCAAAGTTCAAACCGGCATAAAATTTTTGTATGTGATCATAAATTCAAACAATGAGTAGGGCAATTGCGAATCATCAATTTCATTCTTTCCAAAGATTGGGCAACATGCTCATGATCAAGTTGTTTAAAATTCATAATATCGTTCCTAAGAGTGATGATCTTAGCGGGAGGAAAATACTTAGAGATAAAAGCATCTTTGCACTTGTTCCAAGAATCAATACTATTTTTAGGCAAAGACGAAAACCAAACTTTAGCACGATCTCTAAGTGAAAACGGAAATAACTTCAATTGAACAATATCATTATCCGTATCTTTCTTCTTTTGCATATCACACAGATCAACAAAGTTGTTTAGATAGGTAGCGGCATCTTCACTAGGAAGGCCGGCGAATTGATCTTTCATAACAAGATTCATCAAGGCAGTATTGATTTCACAAGACTCAACATCATTAAGAGGAGCAATCGGAGTACTAAGAAAATCATTATTGTTGGTATTGGAGAAATCACACAATTTGGTATTATCTTGCGCCATGGCAACAAGTAATCCAACACACAATCAAACAGAAAAAGGCAAGCAAAAAAGAGATGTGAAGATTGAGAAAGAGAGGGCGAATAAAATGGCAAGGGTGAAGTGGGGGAGAGGAAAACAAGAGGCAAATGGCAAATAAGTAAATGCGAGGGAGATGAGTTTGTGATGGGTACTTGGTATGTCTTGACTTGAGCGAAGACCTCCCCGGCAATGGCGCCAGAAATCCTTCTTGCTACGTCTTGAGCTTGCGTTGGTTTTCCTTGAAGAGGAAAGGGTCATGCAGCAATAGTAGCGTAAGTATTTTCCTCAGTTTTTGAGAACCAAGGTATCAATCCAGCAGGAGGCTCCTCAAAAGTCCCACGCACCTACACAAACAAACAAAGAACTCGCAACTAACGCATGTCAATCCCTTCACGGCCACTTGCGAAAGTGAGATCTGATAGAGATAGTATGATAAGATAAATATATTTTTGGTATTTTATAATATAGATTGGAAAAGTAAAGATGCAAATAAAAGTAGATTGAAAGCTTATATGATAAAAGATAGACCCGGGGGCCATAGGTTTCACTAGTGGCTTCTCTCAAGATAGCATAAGTATTACGGTGGGTGAACAAATTACTGTCGAGCAATTGATAGAAAAGCGAATAATTATGAGATTATCTAGGCATGATCATGTATATAGGCATCACGTCCGTGACAAGTAGACCGACTCCTGCCTGCATCTACTACTATTACTCCACACATCATCCGCTATCCAGCATGCATCTAGAGTATAAAGTTCATAAGAACAGAGTAACGCATTAAGAAAGATGACATGATGTAGAGGGATAAACTCATGCAATATGATATAAACCCCACCTTTTTATCCTCGATGGCAACAATACAATACGTGCCTTGTGATACGTCCATTTTGCATCATGCTTTTATATCAATATTTATTGCATTATGGGCTATTATTACACATTATATCTCAATACTTATGGCTATTCTCTCTTATTTTACAAGGTTTACCATGAAGAGGGGGAATGCCGGCAGCTGGAATTCTGGCTGGAAAAGGAGCAAACATTGGAAACGTATTCTACACAGCTCCAAAAATCCTGAAACTCCACGAAACTTATTTTTGGAATTAATAAGAATTATTGAGCGGAAGAAACACCTCAGGGGGCCCACACCCTGGCTAGGCCCCCTGGGCCCCATGGTGGCCCCCCGGTGTCCATCTTCTTCTATATGCAGGCTTTTACCCTGGAAAAAATCGTGGGCAAGCTTACGGGACGAAACTCCGCCGCCACGAGGCGGAACCTTGGCGGAACCAATCTAGAGCTCCGGCAGAGCTGTTCTGCCGGGGACACTTCCCTCCGGGAGGGGGAAATCATCATCATCGTCATCACCAACGATCCTCTCATCGGGAGGGGGTCAATCTCCATCAACATCTTCGCCAACACCATCTCCTCTCAAAACCGTAGTTCATCTCTTGTATCCAATCTTGTATCAAAACCACAAATTGGTACATGTGGGTTGCTAGTAGTGTTGATTACTCCTTGTAGTTGATTCTAATTGGTTTACTGGGTGGAAGATCATATGTTCAGATCCTTAATGCATATTATTACTCCTCTGATTATGAACATGAATATGCTTTGTGAGTAGTTACGTTTGTTCGTGAGGACATGGGTGAAGTCTTGCTATTAGTAGTCATGTGAATTTGGTATTCGTTCGATATTTTGATGAGATGTATGTTGTCTTTCCTCTAGTGGTGTTATGTGAACGTCGACTACATGACACTTCACCATTATTTGGGCCTAGAGGAAGGCATTGGGAAGTAATAAGTAGATGATGGGTTGCTAGAGTGACAGAAGCTTAAACCCTAGTTTATGCGTTGCTTCGTTAGGGGCTGATTTGGATCCATATGTTTAATGTTGTGGTTAGGTTTACCTTAATACTTCTTTTGTAGTTGCGGATGCTTGCAATAGGAGTTAATCATAAGTGGGATGCTTGTCCAAGTAAGGGTAGTGCCCAAGCCCCGGTCCACCCACATATCAAATTATCAAAGTACTGAACGCGAATCATATGAGCGTGATGAAGACTAGCTTGACAATAATTCCCATGTGTCCTCGGGAGCTCCTTTCTCATCATAAGAAATTATCTAGGCTTATACTTTGCTACAAAAAGGATTGGGCCACCTTGCTGCACTTCATTTACTTTATTTACTTGTTACTCGTTACAATTTATCTTATCACAAAACTATCTATTACCTACAATTTCAGTGCTTGCAGAGAAAACCTTACCGAAAATCGCTTATCATTTCCTTCTGCTCCTCGTTTGGTTTGGTACTCTTACTTATCGAAAGGACTATGATAGATCCCCTACACTTGTGGGTCATCACCTTGCAACCCCTATTGTCACTGGGTAAGGACACCGCAAGATTGAACCCAAAGCTAAGCACTTCTCCCATTGCAAGAAAGATCAATCTAGTAGGCCAAACCAAACTGATAATTCGAAGAGACTTGCAAAGATAACTCAATCATACATAAAAGAATTCAGAGGAGATTCAAATATTTCTCATAGATAAACTTGATCATAAACCCACAATTCATCGGATCTCGACAAATACATCGCAAAAAGAGTTACATCGAATAGATCTCCACAAGAGAGGGGGAGAACATGGTATTGATATCCAAAAAGAGAGAAGAAGCCATCTAGCTAATAACTATGGACCCGAATGTCTGTGGTAAACTACTCACAACTCATTGGAGGGGCTATGGTGTTGATGTAGAAGCCCTCCATGGTCGATTCCCCCTCCACCGGAGCGCTTGCGAAGGCTCCAAGATGGGATCTCGCGGATACAGAATGTTACGGCGGTGGAAATTGTTTTTCGTTGGCTCCATGGATGTTTTCGGGGTACGTGGGTATATATAGGAGGAAGAAGTAGGTCGGTGGCCGCCCGAGGGGCCCACGAGATAGTGGGGCGCGCCCTGTAGGGGTGGGCACGCCCTCCACCCTCATGGACACCTCGATCGCTTCTTGACTTGCACTCCAAGTCCTCTGGATCACGTTCGTTCCAAAAATCACGCTTCGAAGGTTTCATTCCGTTTGGACTCCGTTTGATATTCCTTTTCTTTGAAATACTGAAATAGGCAAAAAAACAACAATACGGGCTGGGCCTCCAGTTAGTAGGTTAGTCCCAAAAATGATATAAATGTGTAAAATAAAGCCCATAAACACCCAAAAGGGAATATAACAGCATGGAACAATAAAAAATTATAGATACGTTGGAGACGTATCACTAGGCTTTGTTTCCTACATGCTCACTTGCACTTGTTGTGAGTTTATATTGAATTTTGGGGAGTGATGATCCTATTTTGTGCACTTGGTATCCTAATGCAAATATTGTAAGGAGTGCACAAATCATGGAGAGCTTCACTAGTGTATTTAGAACACTCTGTTGCTCTCTTACACTTGTCTTGAGGTTCTATTGATCTTGGGGGAGTGACGATCCTATTTTGTGCTCGTTGTATCCAAGTACAAAACTAAATTGTGCACACATCATGGGGAGCTTCTCTAGTTTCTCTAGAACACTCCTTTGCTCATATCATAATTTATTTCATGCATGTGGCATGTAGGATCATTGGTCTAGTTGGCTCAATTGATATCCGTTGATTGCTTGCTTCAATTGTTATCTTTTGATTGCTTGTTTCTCTCTTTGTTATGTCTTTGTGGCATATCATTCTTTTGCAATCTTTGGGCCTCAATATAGTTTGTCTTCTCCAAGTATTTACCGTTGGACATGTGTATTGCATTCCACTCTCTTGTTGAGAAATACACAATTTATGGAGGAACACTTTTTATATTGGCCTTCTAAGCTTTTCACCCATTTTGGCAATCGATGCCAATGGGGGAGGAGTTTTAGAGAGTTTTGTTCCTAAGCATTTGCATCCCATTCTCATGCATCATTGGTTGTCGCATTGCATGGTGATGCATAATTCCTTCTATAAACTCTCTTGAAAGTGATTGTCATCAATTACCAAAATGGGGGAGATTTTGCGATGCCCCCATGTTTGGTTTTGGTAATTGATGACAATCACTATGGACTAATGGTTGCCTTGAGTTATATTTGAAGGTTTTGTCCATAGGCTTTTCTTGGAGTACATGTGTTGGTTCCAAGGAGAGTTTGTGTCGACTAAGGTGCTATTCAAGGAATTACCTAAAAGATTGGTCTTGTGAGAGGTTGATCAAGACTAAGTCAAAGAGTGATTCAAGTTGATCAACACACAAAGCGTAGAAGATGTATCAAGAAGGATCAAGTGATCCCATGGTATGGTAAGCATTGTCAATTACGCTTTGTGTACTAACCCATGGTCTTCGTGAGAGTTCTTTATGGGGTTAGGATGCGGTGTGCAAGTTCAAGTGATGCATCACGAAGAGATCAAGTGCTTGAAGCTTGCCATCCATTATGGTGACAATGGACTTGTGAAGATGAGCCAAAGAGTGGCTCACCCATAGTGGACTATGGGGGAGCAATCATCTAGTCTTCATCGAGCCAACGCAATCAAGAAAGGTGGTCCAACTTGAGGGAGTCAAGATCGTCATCATCTAGCTCAAGTGGACCATGTGCAAGGCAAAGGTTTGCCCTTGATAGGTTTTCTATTCTACCGGTCTCATGGTGGTAGTTGGGAGACCGGGTTATAGGATTGTTTGTCGTACTATCAAGGGGGGCTCTCAAGTTGGTAGCTTGATTGTATCGTTAGTAAAGAGCTCAAACCATTACATCCTTGCATCATGTTTCTTGGTTCTTGTTTGATTCTCTTTGCGAGTCTTAGAGCTTATGGTCATCTTGATGACAAGCTTGAGTTCATCGAAAACGGAGTTCGCATGCGTCTTTTATGATGTTTTCGGTGTTGGAGGTTTTACCGGTCTTATCCGAGGAAGGGTTCTCACCATTTTCTTATGGGACTTTTCTCATTTGCTTCCTATTGATATTTCTATCAAGATTGTGTTAGCCCATGTCATTAGCTTTCCAACAAACTTGGTTTCGTTGAATTCGGAGTCCGTTTGCAGAAGTTGTGGCTATTTTGGTAAAGGCTGTAGCGGTACTACCGCGGCTAGAGCGGATGTAAATTTTTATTACCGCTCCGGACCAAAATCTCATGTTTTGCTCCGCGGAGGTAGGCATGGAAGTATTTTTTGAGTACCGCTCACAAGCAGTAGTACCGCTATCCCTAGCGGCAGTACCGTGAGGTCGAGCGGTGGTACCGTGATGACGAGCGGTAGTACCGCTCCGGCGGTTCTACTGGCCTTTTGCCTCCTCGCTGTTGTTTTTCAAAGGGGTACTACTGCCCTAGTGGTAGTACCGCTCCTTGGAGCGGTAGTACCGCTCTGTGCGGGCTGTGAGCATAACGGTTGGATTTTTCCCCACCTATAAAAGGGGGTCTTCTTCCCCATTTAACATTATCTCTTAAGCTCGTGTTCTTCCCCCATTGTTGACCTTCTTCGAGCTTGCTAACTCTCAATCCCTCCAATGATTCTTGCTAGTTCTTGAGGGGAAAGAGAGAGGAGATCTAGATCCACGTTTCCACTAATCACTTTCTCCTCTAAGTGAGGGGAACCCCTTGGATCTAGATCTTGGAGTTCTTCGTGTTCTTCTTTCGTTCTTCCTCTCATTTTCCTCCCTAGCATTAGTTGCTTTGGTGGGATTTGGGAGAGAAGGACTTGGGCACTCTGTGTGTCCTTGCCATTGCATTTGGTGCATCGGTTTGTGTTCTCCACGTGATACATGGAAGTTACAAGTTGAGAAGCTTATTACTCTTGGGTGCTTGGTACCCTTGAGCTTGTTACTCTTGGGTGTTTGGACACCCCAGAGCTTGTTCCTCTTGGGTGCCTTGGCGCCCTAGATGGTTGGTGTTGTTCGGAGCTCAATCATTGTGGTGTAAAGCTCCGGGCGAGCGTCGGGGTCTCCAATTAGGTTGTGGAGATCGCCCCGAGCAATTTGACGGGTACCGGTGACCGCCCCCAAGGGTTTCCAAAGTGTACGGGTTCGGTGACCGCCCCCAAGGGTTGCCATTTGTATGGGTTCGGTGACCGCCCTCAAGGGTCCCTTAGTGGAATCACAGCATCTTGCATTGTGCGAGGGCGTGAGGAGATTACGGTGGCCCTAGTGGCTTCTTGGGGAGCATTGTGCCTCCATACCGCTCTAAACGGAGATTAGCATCCGTGAGGGTGTGAACTTCGGGATACATCGTCGTCTTCGCGTGCCTTCGGTTATCTCTTACCCGAGCCCTTTACTTATGCACTTTACTTTGTGATAGCCATATTGTTTTTTGTCATATATCTTGCTATCACATAGTTGCTTATCTTGCTCAGCATAAGATGTTGGTGCACATAGGTGAGCCTAGTTGTTGTAGGTTTTGTGCTTGACAAATTAACCGCTAGGTTTATTCCGCACTTGTTCAAGCCTCTACTGTAAGTATTTTAAAACGCCTATTCACCCCCCTCTAGGCGACATCCACGATCTTTCAGCCTTCATTTAAAACAATGTGGAATAGTTTCACAACTCACGCCACCTAGAACACCACAGCGTAATGGAGTGTCTGAATGTTGTAACCGTACTTTATTAGATATGGCACGATCTATGATGTCTCTTACTGATTTACCACTATTGTTTTGGGATTATGCATTAGAGACAGCTGCATTCACTTTAAATAGGGCACTATCTAAATCCGTTGAGATGACACCATATGGAATGTGGTTTGGCAAGAAACCTAAGCTGTCGTTTCTTAAAGTTCGGGGTTGTGATGCTTATGTGAATAAGCTTCATCCTGATAAGCTCGAACCCAAATCAGAGAAGTGCGTCTTCATCGGATACCCAAGAGACTCTTGGGTACAACTTCTATCACAGATCCAAAGGCAAGATCTTTGTTGCTAAGAATGGATCCTTTCTAGAGGAGGAGTTTCTCTCAAAAGAAGTGAGAGGGAGGAAAATAGAACTTGATGAGGTAATTGTACCTTCTCTCGAATTGGAAAGTAGCTCATCATAGAAAACCATTCCCGTGATGCCTACACCAACTAGTGAGGAAGCTAATGATAATGATCATGAAACTTCGGATCAAGTTGCTACCGAACCTCGTAGGTCAACCAGAGCATGTTCCACATCAGAGTGGTACGGTAATCCTGTTCTGGATGTCATGTTACTAGACCATGACGAACCTACGAACTATGAGGAAGCGATGATGAGCCCAAATTCCGCAAAATGGCTTGAAGCCATGAAATCTGAGATGGGGTCCATGTATGAGAACAAAGTATGGACTTTGGTTGACTTGCCCGATGATCGGCAAGCCATAGAGAATAAATGGATCTTCAAGAAGAAGACTGACACTGATGGTAACATTACTACACTACAAAAAAAATACACTTCCGTGATGATACGTGTTTGTCACAGTAGGTCGCATTTTCTGTCATGCATGTACATCCATGACAATTTTATGACAGAATCAAGATAGTCATACCTGTGCTGTCGTAGAAGTGTTCCATGACATTACCAAAATTATCATCACGGAAGTGTCCACTTCCATGACGATAAATCGCGCGTCACAGAAGTGCTTTCATCAAGGGTGACCGACACGTGGCATCCACCATAACGGAACGCCGTTAAGCTATCGGGTCGGTTTTGGATCCGATAACCCGTTAAAAGCCCTGACCAATGGGGATTTTCCACGTGTAAAATCATCATTGGCTGGAGGAAACACGTGTCGGCTCATCGTTGGGACAGATGTCATCCACTCATTGGACAGAAGGCGCCTATGATACCTCGACACGTGGCACGGCCCAATAGAGGCCCATTCCTGTGAAAAGGCCGGCCCGTTTGTCTGGGTCAAAAGGCGGCGGGCCGGCCCATGGAATGCGTGTTAACGGCCTGTTCGCATATAGCCCATTTATAGCCCACTAAACCAAGGCCCGTTACGCCCTATCCGAATTAGGCCTAGTAGCATCATCTGGGCCATCCAATATGATTCCAGTTTGTTTTCACTTCTGGCCCATGTTTGGCCCATGACGGGTTTCGGCCCATATGAGGCCCTTTGTAACTCTTGGCCCATTAATGGCCCATGGTGAAACTGGCCCATAATGAACAGTGTATCACTTTACAACTATTAACGGCCCGTGGTGAAACTGGCCCGTAATGAACAGTGTATCACTTTATACCCATTAACGGCATGTTATTCCGTTGGGCCGTTTCCATCCCAAGTTATCTTTCTGCCTTCTGAGGGCCCATTTATTCTTGGGCTCATCTGCAGCATTCGGTTACTTACGGCCCGGTACTGTCATTTTTTGCTTGTGGGCCAAATTCAGCCTGTCGTTATAGTTGGCCCGTTTGTGGACCATTAATCTGTTGGGCCATTTTCATAGCATCACCAAATACGGCCTATTAACGGCCCATTATGGTCAGCCAATAAAACATATGATTTCCACTATAACGGAACGCCGTTAAGCTATCGGGTCGGGTTTTGGATTCGGTAACCCGTTAACAGCCCCGACCAATGGGGATTTTCCACGTGTAAAATCATCATTGGCTGGAGGAAACACGTGTTGGCTCATTGCTGGGACAGATGTCATCCACTCATTGGACCGAAGGCGCCTATGATACGTCGACACGTGGCATGGCCCAACAGAGGCCCAATCCTGTGAAAAGGCCGGCACATTTGACTTGGTCAAAAGGTGGCGGGCCGGCCCATGGAAAGCCTGTTAACGACCTGTTCGCATATAGCCCATTTACAGCCCGCTAATGCAAGGCCCGTTACGCTCTATCCGAATTAGGCCCAGTAGCGTCATCTGGGCCATCCAATATGATTCCAGCCCATTTTCACTTCTGGCCCATGTATGGCCCATGACGTCTTTCGGCCCATATGAGTCACCATGTAACTCTTGGCCTATTAATGGCCCGTGGTGAAACTGGCCCGTAATGAATAGTGTATCACTTTACACCCATTAACAGATCGTGGTGAAACTAGCCCGTAATGAACAGTGTATCACTTTACACCCATTAACGACCCGTGGTGAAACTGGCCTGTAAAGAACAGTGTATCACTTTATACCCATTAACGGCCCGTTATTCTGTTGGGCCATTTCCAGCCCATGTTATCTTTCGGCCTTCTCAGAGCCCATTTATTCTTGGGCTCATTTCCAGCATTCGTTTACTTACGACCCATTACTGTCATTTTCTACTTGTGGGCCAAATTCAGCCCGTGGTTACAGTCGACCCGTTTGTGGTCTGTCAATACGTTGGGCCGTTTTCATAGCGTCATCAAATACGACCTATTAACGATGGCCCGTTATGGTCGGCCCATGAACGGACGATTCCAACTCTAGCCCGTTTACGGCCATAATGCGGTCTGTTTGGCCCATGTTTGGCCAATCGATCATACGGCCCGTATAAGGCCCATTGATGATACGGCCCGTAGAAGGCCCATTGTTTCTACGACCCGTAGAAGGCCCATTGTTTCTACGGCCCGTAGAAGGCCCACTGTTTCTACGCCCCATAGAAGGCCCACTGTTTCTACGGCCTGTAGGAGGCCCAGTGTCACTACAATAAATATTAGCCCATGGTTATTGTGGCCTAGTTTTAAAAAATAGGTTATTGCAACCACTAGCAAACCGCGGAAAAAGAACTGCACTGACTACAAGCAAACAAATAAACAAGACAACAAGGAAATAAATAAGCAAGCAACTTACGCTAGGCTATCACGGCTATTACACATATTACATCCACTGGGCATCAAAGTTCGCTACCAGTGCAAATATAGGGAACACAACAGCATATAAACGCCGCAGCAAAACAAGTCCAGAACTGAAACCACTTCAGAAGAGCTCAAGAAACAATATCCTGGGTACCCATAATGCTGGCAAGATGCTTAGGAAGCTTATTAACTTTCTCTTGTTTGGCGCTTAAGTCCTCCAGCACTTGTTGTTGCACCAGAAAGTATGCATCTGAATTCTGCAGGGACTTCCTCAGTCCTTCGGCTTCCTGTCGCATAACATCTGATCGATGTCTTTCAACTTGAAGTTGAGACTCAAGAAGCCGAACTAATTCAGGCAATGAGTTCGAAGAGCTGGTGCCAGCAGCGGTAGCCAGTAACTCGAACACGACATCAAGACATGACTTTGGGGTTGTCTCAGTGTCTTCAATATAGTTTTTATCAGCTTTCTTGGAGACCAACAAGGATGTCTCACTATCTTGAACCTTATCTGCATTACTTCCTTTACCATTGCATAACGGGGTACTCTTCTCCAATATTTTGTCCGCGTTCTAAAAGAGAAACAAACAAACACATCTCAGGTTTACAATGTAGTATATGAAACCCATTTTGGTAAACCAGTTCAGTAGTAAGGTGGACAGGATAACAACATGAAACAAACATATATCTATGTAGTATGGTCACTGTATGGTCTATATCATTCTAGTTTATGTTGCCAAATCAAGATAGATACAGTTCGAATCATATCCATTTAAGACAAAGCAGCATAGACAGAATATAAGTGTGTGAAACTACACAACAATAACAACACTTGTAATGTGCATGGCATGAGAACATAACTGTTTATTCAATTGAAACTAAAATCAACATAGAGCAAGTTACAACAGCAAACAACCAAACACGTTGAAGAAACAGGTTTAAAACATACCTGTTGCGCCATTGGAGTTTCAATTGCATCCTTCAAATTTGAAATTAGTTGGTATCAGTAAATCAGTGATGCAAGAGCAAAGTAGTATGAACCATAGCTACGGAACCTGACCTGAGAACAATTCTTCTTCTACTTTAAGCGTTGACTTCGGGTTCGGAGAGGTGGTCCTCGTGATTTGGGCACTACATTTGCCTTACTAACTGCTCGTGTTTGGGTGCTCTGTGTGGAGACGATGCTGTGTCAATGGGAACTGGGTGTCTATATGCTGGGGTTGGGGTTAGAAGGTGTGTAGCTGGTTCTTTGTCCAACTGGGTAGGGGTACAATCTGCGTGAGTGTGGGTTATGTGTGGTGGGGCTGGTTCTTGGGCAAGTACAACCGTGGTTCTATCTGCATCGACAGGTAGCACGATCTTTTCTGAAGACCGTGTTTTTACTCCCACAGATACTGCCATCACTCCCTCCAATTGAAATGGCTGATAAACAAGAAAAGTAATTGAATGTACAGACATTATAAGATAGACAGGTGCAATGGATAGTAGGGAAGAAAACAGGGCATGAAATAATTCACATTTATGTTGTCTAAGCAAACAGAATAGCAGGACATAATTTCACATATATGATGGCTAATTAAACAGGATAGCATGACACAATTTCACATGTATGATGGCTAACTAAACAGGATAGAATGAGATAATTCAAAATATGATGACTATGTAAATAGGATGACATGATATAACTATACGATGTGTCTATTAAAGTGGTTGGCATGCCATAAATCACAAACATGCCATCGATGGAAACATGAAGGCATGATATAATTCACGGATAGAATGACATAATTTAAAATATGATGACTATGTAAACAGGATGAGATGATATAACTATATTATGTCTTTAGAAAATGGGTTGGCATGCCATAATTCAGATACATGATGTCTATGTAAAGATCGTGGCATGAAATAATTCAAATATATGATTTATATACTAAGGAAGTGAGCAGAGGGCAATCACATATATGATGTTCCAACTAAGGAGATGGCATTCAATATTGTGTATATGATGTAAAAACTAAGCATTGCAATACAACATATGCATTATATGAGTAATATAACCCTGCCAAGTTTGAGCATACACCTCAAGGGGATAATAGGACTGGTCATCTGCCTATGAATCCTCCTCTCAAGAGTTATTTGTAACCAGCAAGATATCTGCTTCAACAAGTAGCATTGTCTACTCTGAAGACCTTGTTTTCACTCAAGATTTCTCCATCGCCAATTCAAATGGCTGATGCACAGGAAGAGCAGTTGAATATACAAACATTGTCGACAAAAACAATGAGAAAAACAAAAAAAAAGGACGGCATGATATGATTCACATATATGACGCTTGCCTAAACAGCATGGCATTGCATAATTCACATACATAATGCCTTGCAACAAGATAACATTGCATAATTCACATATATAATGTCTTGCAACAAGATGGCATTGCATAATTCACATATATGGTAATTAGACACTAAACAGGTGGCATTCGCACAAAGCATGTCTAAACTAAGCAAAAGACATAGCAATGCAAGATATCATACACACTATATGAGCAACGTAACCCTGCCAAGTTAGGGCATGCACCTCGGGGGGGGGGGGAATATGACTGGTCATCTGTCTCTAAATCCTCCTCTGAGGAGCTATCGGTAACCAGCAAGACATGCGCTTCGTCAGATAGCGTTGTCTGCTCTGAAGACCTTGTTTCCACTCCAGATTTTTCCATGACCATGCCGAATGGCTGATGCACACGAAGAGTAATTGAATGTACTAAAATTGTTGACAAATTTAACACATAATAAAAAAATGATGGCATGATATAATTCACATATAAGATGACTGGCTAACCAGGGTGGCATTGCAAAATTCACATATATGATGCGTGGCTAAACAAGATGGCATTGCATGATTCACATATACGATAAAGAAACTAAACAGATGGCATTGACACAAAGTATGTCTAAACTAAGCAGATGACATCTTTAATGTATACAGTAAGCAATGCAAGGCACCATATGCATGATATTACCAACATCAGCATGCCAAGTTAGAACGAAGACCTCATGGGGTAAATAGGAGTGGTCTTCTCCTTCTGAATCCCCCTCAGAACAGTTATCTTCCTCTTGATTACGATTCGAAATGGGTGGAGGGGGGCTGCCTTTGCGCCCACCATGGAACGACATATGCATGAAATTTTATTGCCACGCAAGGCTCGTCTCCTTTTCTCTACATGATCAGTTCCATTGTGTACAATAACTGGCATGCATAGGAATAAATCATAGTGAGATTATGTAAGGAGTGCATGCACAAATCCAGAGTGATGGTAGCAAACTGTGGATAGACCCAAAACCAATGATAGCAGGCAGATAATAGGTTTAGTTAAAAAATACAGATAATGGCTCCTTTAATGTTTGTTTGCACCCAACATGAAACTCATAGTAGACACCGGAGATTAACCTGATAGTAGACAGATAGTACTGATTGCTGCCCCAATATGTACCCCACAACCATTTAAAAACTCAAGTTTCATCATTAGTTTGGACCTGACTCGGAGTCTAATAGGTGAACACGATGATAATGTAGCATGTCATCATATTAAGCGACGCATAACGTAAGCAGACACGGAAGAGTGCGACCTCTCTTGCGGACCCGTGTAGTCCTCAAGGTCATATGCTTAGTTGATGATGGTAATGCAGTTGTCGTGGTTGTCGGCGGCAGGGAAGAAGAGCTGAGGCGGCGAAAGACAGTCTGGAGAGCGGATCCCTACTGTGGTGAACCCTTCCGTTGTTGGAGCAGCTGAGCTGGGGTGGAACACAGCGCCGCAGGAGCAGGACAAACCACACAAGGTTTTCTTTTTCACATATCTGTAACAGAAGTAATTGAGTAAGGGATTGTTTGAATTTGAGGATTCTAACAATGCAGGGATAGGAAATAGACAGGAATATGATAGGAATGCATGTGCAAAACAGAGAATTTAAAAACACAGGATTTCTGCCAATCTGGGTGTTTGATTCACAACAATTGGAAGATCACAGGATGCAAAAAAGCATGGTGAGATTAAGTCAAACCACAAGAAAATGTATGGTTATAATGCTATTATGCTACTATATCTTAGTCTTGTGCTTGATGAATAGGAATATGAAAAGGAGGAGAAGTGGAAATTAGAATTCCTGCGGTTTTTCTTTCAAGGAGACACTAAAGGAACAAATCCTACAGTTTTCCTTTGCTCCATTCATTTGCACCGAATTCATGAAAAGTAGTACCATAGGAAACTTTCCAATTCCTATGTTTTTCATTCACTTTTCCTTTCAAGCACTGGCGATTCTAGTAGGCAGGCTTGAGCAAGGAAAATTCTACACTAAAAAAATGATTTTGTGCTACTTCTATTACTTTGGACCCAGGCCACTGCCATACTAGCTCAACTCCCAGGCCCATCGACAAATGCACAGCTCAAACGCGCAGAGATAAATAATGATGGCGTTCAAGAGAGTCCATCACGGATAGCTAAGTTGCCTGGTATCTCACTGCTTGTCATATAGTAGGATAAAATAATCGTATTTCCCCTTACTACGAGTGCTCAGTGGACAATATATATAACATGTAGAGTAAAAAAGATATGCAACAAGTGTACAACCTCTTTGGCGAAGCCATGTCGATCTCAGCGTGATTGGGTTGGCCGGTGAGGTTGCTCTGGCTGACTTGGCTGTTGGAGGAGGGGAAGAAGATCTTAGGCGTCTGGAGATGGAGCCCAAGGTACTACTCTGCTGTGATGAAGGGTTTCGCCGTTGGAGCATCTCCGGTGAGTTGTACGACACCGAGGCTGAAGCAGGACAAGAGAGACAACGAACAACGTTAACCTGAGTGGAATTCTAATAGCATCACCAATACATGACGTAAAATACATAACCACAAAGTGCTAGATGTAAAATACATCAGCCGCTCATCTCTGAACTTAACTCTCGAAACTGAATTTAACTGTCGAAACTGAACTTAACTGTCGAAACTGAACTTAATTGTCGAAACTGAATTTTGCTATCGAAACTGAATTTTGGTGTCGAGACTGAACGCACTAGCAAGGTGAGGCTACACGTCGGTTGACTGACTTTTTCATCTCTGGTCAGTCGATTTTATAGCCGTTGGATACGAAATCAAGGGCCTGCGGTTCATCTTCAACCTCCACCCCACTGAGCCGCCAGCCACCACCGGGCAAACAGCAGCCCCCCGCCGCCCGCGGCCGGCGGTGCGCCGCCCCGCCCTCCCCAAAAACACTCCCCACCGCCGGTCCGCCGCCGCCCCAGCTATCCCTCTAGGCCCCCCGTGCCGAGCTTTTTCTCTGGCGATCCCCACGCCACCGCCCCGCCAACGCCCTGCCACCGCTGACGACCACCGCCCCACCCTGAACCCTAAGATAGATAGTGGGGTACCTCTCCAGCGAGCCTCCCTCCCCGCTGCGGCTGGTTCTTCCTTCACCCCGGCGATCCCCCCATCCCCTGAAAATTGACTAAACCAAAGTCGATTCAGTCGACTGAAGTGTAGCTAAATCGGAGCAGCATCGCAAGCAAGAGCAAGAGCGAGAGCAGCAGGACGAGCAAGAGCAATAGCAAGAGCAGACTAGGCAGGGGACCGAGAGCAAGAGCAGAGCAGCAGCACGAGCGACAACTAAAGCACCAACAACTCCTACTGATGTGGACGTCGCCGCCGAGGGAGCAACACCATGGAGGAAGTGGCTGGCGACACCGCCGTGGATGGAGCCGCGCCGTGTCGGCTTGGGACCGAGCGCCGGCAGCATCGTGAGATCTAATCAAGAAGAAAATGCAGTGATTAGTGTACAACCTCTTTGGTGGCGCCGATTAGGCCGCAGCTTCATTCGAGGAAACGGTGATGATGATGCTCTTCTGGTGGTGCAGGTGAAGACGGCGGTGTGGGAATGGAGGTGGTGTAAAAGACGAGGGGAACGTCGGGCAGCTCCTTGGAGGTGGAGGACGGGGTGGCTGAACCGGCGGGACGACGAGATCGATGACGGATCCTCATACGGTACGGTGGATGAGGGACGTCGAGGTGTTGATGTGGACGACGTCATCGGGGAAGTGGCTCCGGCTGGGTGGCGGACGGAGCAGGGTGTGGGGTTTCGTCGCGGGTTTTCGCTGCCTTGGTGTACGAATGGGTGGGCGGATGGGATGGCAGTGTGGAACCATGGCTTAGGGACGTGCTTGTCCGAAATGTGGGGTAAGTTACAAAAGTACCCCCACCAATTTGAGGCGGTTCTTTCGGTTCAGGGGGTACTACGGGCATTTCACGTGTCGGGATTTCACAGGAGGTGGGAGTTTTCGCGCGCGTTGTAATTTCGGAATAGCAAGGCGCGGGTTGATATAGAGGGAGTTGTCAGAGCACAACGAGACAAAGATATATCTTAAATATTTCGGGCTAACAAGGCGTAGGTTGAAGAGGCGGGAGTTTCGCAGCACGATAGATAGAGACGCTAGCTTGAATTTTCGGCATAACAAGGCGCGGCTTGAAATTTCAGAAGAACAAGCTTAACGTGTACTAGAAAAAAGACAATTTGCACCTCAACACGGACAACACACGCACAAACACCATTTAGACTAGAGTAAGGTACACGTGCATTGCATGCATGATATTTGGCAACCAAATTATGAATAAATACCACATTATAGCATGTAAGCTTTGAGTCATATATGCATCGTGTAGATGTTCGTTTAATTCTTATAGTTCATTTCATTCAAAATCATCTAGTTTTTATAAGAAAGCTAATCTATTTTAAGATTCATGGAATTGTGCGTTGTAAGACATAAAGTAAAAACAAATAATGGCAAATCAGGTAGAAAAACATTTGGGCAATTCTGATATAGAAGATTCTAGAACAAATAAGAAGTGCTTGTGTTTTGATGTTTGTGCATTATGCTTAAGTTCAACCATGGAGTCTTCTAGATTATACATGTGGTGAAATCTGGTGGAATTTAGATGATATCCAACGGCCAGTAGTGCTCAAATTTGCCATGTTTGGACCATCAGATTTGCCTCATCCAACGACCATCTTTCAAAGTTAAAGTTACCCACACACAATATAAAAATATATAAAATAATATATATATATATATATATATATATATATATATATATATATATATATATATAGGGGTATAGATATAGATATGTGATGCGAAATCCACCCATCATCTCCAATTAGAATAGTGTGTCCATGCATGGATGCGACGTGGCCAAATGATGTCTGCCATCGGTATCTCAAATTCAAATCAGTCTGACCTTGTTCAATGTGTATACATTACAACATGCTCATTTCCAAACCACACCGCGCAGATCTCCGTTACATTCATGCATGCATGGGTTTCAAACATCAGGATCTCTTATTCAAATATTTGAATTCAACTTTACATTGATTATGACCTCACCTAGTCTTTTACACCCACACAGTCGTCTTCTCTTTATAATTGTAACACTAACTTTGTCTCGTGCATGCATGCACACACACTACTAGTCGACATTATCCATCGCGCACATGCAATCTTTTTCTTCAGGTCGGTCTCCCATGAAGGCACACACCCACACACATCCCCCTCTCCATCATATCGGGCATTCTTTATCTCTCACGCGTGCATGCACAACGATCGATGTTCCTCTATGTATGTGTGTATATAGCTAGGTCTTTCATAATTTTCCACACAAACTGATCAATCGATATATCCAGTGAGGTCTCACCCTCTTTCCCACGCCCACATCGATCAATCTATACCTCTCTATATAGGATTAACATATATATCTAATACACCCACGTTAATTATATATCCAATGTCCCCCTCTCATCATCCATGCCTTCCGCTTCATCTCTCAGACGCGTGCACAATGGCGAAGACAGGGGGCAGTAAGGGTCCTGCCCCCCCTAACATCACTATATATCGAGGCTAATATGAATGTGATCATTAGACAATTTCTGCTAAAAATGGTTTAAGTTCATGAATTGACCCTCCTCGTAAAGGATTAGCAATGCTTGGCCCCCTAGCTCATTTATTTTTCATGGCTTCGCCACTGCGCGCAACAGCGCACATTCTCGCCCCCTCTCTCTAAATATCGATCTCGCACTTGTGCATTCCTTCATAGTCTCCCTCCACTCGGCCCCTCGCACCATATTCTAGCCCCCCACCGGATTTTGCCACATGTACAATCTAGCAGACTCCATGGTTGAACTTAAGCAGAATGCACAAACCTCAAAACAACAATGGTTCTCTTTTGTTCTAGAATCTTCCGTATCATAACTGCCCAAACTTTTTTTCTAGTTGAATTGCCATTATTTGTTTTTACTTTATGCTTTATAACGCACAATTCCATGAATCATAAAATAGATTAAGGGCTTATTTGATTCAAAGGATTCTCAAAGGAATTTTGGAGGATTCTAATCATTAGGAATTTTTCCTATCTTGGTTGTTTGATTCGTAGGATTGTAAACCATAGGAATTTTTCCATATGATTCATTTGCACTAGATTTCATAGGAAACATCCCATCCACTCAAACCTCTTTGAAAGAATTCTGCGTTTTTTCTATGCACAATCAAACACTCGTACAATCCTGTAGGATTCAAGACAACATTCCACTATAATCCCATGTTTTTCCTATTCCCGCGTTCTTAGCTTTTTTATAAAAGTAATTGATTTTGAATGAGAATAACTATAAGAATTAAACGAAGGGCTACATCAGGCATATATGACTTAGAGCTTACATGCTATGGTGTGGTATTTATTCATAATTTGGTTGCAAAATCTGATGTGTGCAATGCACGTGTACTTTACTAGTACTTCGAGTATGTGCAAAACACATAAATTAGAATTCCAATGGCACGCTACACAGTGTCTCTCTTACAGTTCATGAAGCCACATGGAACATGTGGAGGCGTTGTCGTGACCTCCTTGCGTGGATTGATCACAATGATGTGTTGCTGGTTCCAGAAGTATGTACTCGTCCTCCCTGAGCCATACTGGCGGTACATGCACGAAGTGAAGATGTGCACGCACGCCAGACATGCACTCATTCCCTTGCACGCACACGCGGGTACATGGGCGGATGCAATTTTGTACCAAGATCCACCCCATGTGATAATTTGATGCGTGTAAAGTCGTTCACTTCATTGATGGTCAATTAATACAACGCATGCAAATTGAGTGGACGTGAGGGCAGAAGAAAGACATTATTACTCCACTGCGCGCATGCGAGTAGTTAAATCATGGGTTGCTAGTAGTACTTCCATTGGTCTCCTTCGTATTTTGTGCCAATTTTTGACAGTAACATAATATTTATGCATTTGAGCAGTGTAGTACTTGAAATTTATGTTCCGCTAAACTCATCGGGAGCCGTTTCGGGCCTCAAAACCAAAACCATCAATTAATATTTACCTTGTTCCCATCACATTCAAAAGCCTGCTCACACCTACTAGTACGTACCAAACCTGTACATGTTCCCACTATGCAGGTATTAGTACTAGTGCTAGTACTTAGGTTATAAAAAGAGGAACTACCTAACCAAAAATTACTCTACCTTTCCTCCTCATAAGTGCTTCTTCTTCGTCCGTCGTTGCCATGGCCGGTGAGCAGAGCTCTAGGTCGAGAACTACTCGTAAAAAGGGAGCGGCAACCAAGGCTGCGGAAAAAAAGAGGGCTCGCCGCCATGCAGAGACTTCGAAAGATCTCTCACGGGTAGGCGATGGCTCCCAGGAGCGCCCTAGCCGCGGAGGCGAACATGCCGAGCCGGTGGCGCTGGAGTCGTTATCCCTCGACGGCATGCCCGATCAGCTCAATAAGCACCTCAATAAGCAGAAGGAGTTCATCCAAGGCTTGATGGAGTTGCTGAAGGAGAGCCTCGATGACATGCCCGCTGAGCTCAATAAGCAGGGGGAGTTGACCGCCGGCTTGGTGATGCTGCTGAAGAAGAGCATTTCCTTGGAGAAGAAGGCGACTGGCGAAATCCTGCAACTTCAGGAGGACAAGGCGAAGCTCTGCCACGAGATCGACCTGTTGAAGGAGAAGAACGCCGGCTGGAAGAAGCTGCATGAGAATAGTAGTTCCTCGATGAAGATGCTGCAGGCCCTCGTCATGGAACAGAAGGAGGAGTTGGCGAAGCTCTGCATCGAGCACCCGGCTGCTGTCAAGGTACGTAATGCGGCCGTGGAACAGATGATGAAGGCTCGCGTCGAGAAATCCCACGTCATGGACAGAATGAAGAAGATGGCGGAGGAGACGCACAAGGAGATGGAGGTCGTGGAGGCGATCAAGAAGCAGTTACGACTCCGCGGCGAATTAGATCATTTGGGGTGATAATCTTCCTTCTTCTTTTGCTCATGTGTTTCATCTTTTGCTTCGGGTGTTTCGCCGCACGAGTCATGTTCTCTGCGAGGCATGAATAGACCAATGTTTTTTTGAGGAATGAATAGAACAATGCTAACAATGAGATGACTGGCAAATTAGATCATTTTTTGTCGTCATATGGCACTGGGCTGCCGTTTTTCGTGCTCCTCCATCGCAGTACTACTCCAGTGGAAAACTTGAGTATACCGCACGGTTCTTTGCTCCTCCTCAGGTCGTCGGCGCATTTATACGAGCAGTCAAATCACAAGGCCCCGCCTTCTAGCAGTAATGAGCCGTCAAATCACAAAGGCCCTCGCCTCTCGTGAAACCGACCAAGCTAGACTGCCCCGCCCTCTAGCCCTTTAAAAAATGTATACTTTTGTATAGTAGTAGTATCGATGGATTGCGCCATGGAGCAAAACTTGAAATTAAAAAAAGGTGGTACATATAGAGAGCGCTCGTCGCCAAATTATGCATATAGTACTATTAAAAAGGCTAGTCACAATAATGGTGTCCAGCACAACCCACCCCTCAAATAAAACTAAGCATCCTGGAATTCTTTGACAAAACTAAGCACCCTGAAATTCTTTGACAACTAAACTGCTAGCTATATGATGTTGGCCATATATATTGTACGTATATAATGTGAAGAAACGAGTGGTGGTACTATACCAACTAAAAGATGAAATGTAGGAAATACTAGTATGTACGTACTGAAGAGTTAAAGTAATGAGAAGAAACATAACATAGTTCTGCTGGGGGCTCAGCACAACACACCCCTCAAATTAAATTAAGCACACCTGAAATTAAACTTTGCAACTATTCCAGTAGACACTTCATTAGAACTACCATGAGCAACGACACTGCCACCTTACTCAGAGTCCTCGTCCACGTCCTCGACTTCGTCCTTGTCCCTCTTCCTCTTGGCCGATACTTCTTTGCTTGAACCGCACACTTGGCTGTTGCTCTTCATCCAACCCTTCTAGATATTGAAACAAAGGTAGTCATCCATTGCAGCGTAGTGGATGCGGTCTATATCTAGTACATTCCACTGCCATGCATAACAATGAAACATGTATGGAGGTTTCTCCAGTTTACCGTACGAAGGATGAACCATGGCTCCTGCCAGGGTCAGCATTGAAGGCCGACGAGTGGACACCAGCCGATTCTTCTGGAGGTCGAAGGTGTTTCCTACAACGAGGCCTATCCGAACCAGGACTTTGTCGTTACCAAAGTCTACAGTAACGAATTTGACTAGGTTGCTCTCGAGGAAGTCCTTAAAATCCAGGCATTCAATGTCTACATGGCATATGTTGTAGACCAAGCATAAGCCATGCACGCAAACCTGGATCACGGCGGGCTTCTTCCTCTCTTCGTCCTTTAGATCCTTCTCTCGTCCTAGGACTGTGGTGTACTCAACATCTAGCCCAGCGACCCACTCATCATCTGAGTCTTCGAACATGCGTCTAAAGCGAGAAAGGCATCCTTTCACCATCACGGAAGAACGGGTGTAGATGACGTCGAACTCATCGCCAATGATGGTTCTAACCTTGTACCCACCACCGATCGTGGAGATTTGGGATGCCATGGATTTGGGAGGAGGGTTAGGATTAGTGGAACTATCGTAATGTGAAAAGGACGGGATAACTAGGAGCGAACCGCCATAGTATTAAAGGATGTGCGGGGACGAGTAGGAGCGAACTGCCAGCATGCGAACGGCAGGGTAGTGGCTTTCCATTCTCCCATGATATGGGCTTCCGAGAGCCCTTGGATCTGAGATCGAACAGTTGCATGGCGTGATTCTAGACCTATGGGTGATATCCTATCCTGGAGGGTTATTCTGTAAATTTTCAGCAACTTAGCATGCGACCGTTTGATCTCAGATCCAAGGGCTGCCAGCAGCCCGTATCATGGTCGCACCTACCATGACCGTCGCGTCGCTCGCATGGTCGCGCCCTTGGAGATTTAACTCGGTGCGTTAGGCTATCTGATGTTGGCATGTCATACCTAGTCATCACTTAGTCACTCATACTACAACAAGGTTGGCTATAAGTGTATTTTTTTACTTCTCTCTATCTCTTTGTACGGAGTATCTAACTGGTTGGAAAGGCAAGCAAATTCCCAAATCGCTTCCTACAGCCTGAATCGAATTTTTTGCCTAACAAGTTGTGCCGTGCAATTGGAATTCCAACTTGAGTACTACTACTAGTAGGAGTACCAGGGGCCAGTTCTTTTAGCCTTCTAGATTAGTAATCCCATAACTACTACCTCCGTCCTGGTTTATTGGTACCCATTGTAATCTGTATCAAATTTTGATCATAAATTTAACTAATGAAATGTTAGTGCATGTCACATGCACTAACATTTTATCAGTTAAATCTTTGGTCAAAATTTAGCACAAATTACAATGGTGAGGAATAAACTAGGGCGGAGGTACTGTACTACTAGTATTAGTTTAGAAGCCAAATAAATGAGTGAGGCGCCTTATTGTTTTAGGCCCTTCCCAGTGCTCCACGGTGTACATGTGCTAAGGGTGCCACATAGGCAAGAAAATGATGTGGAAAAGCAATTAAAGAAGAGAGAGAGAGCATTAGGGTAACCCTAGGAGGAAACAGTGCTAAGCACGTGAACCTATGCAAAATGACTATCAACCAATGAATGATGGAGTTTAATTGTTAAACAATTCAATGAGGGAGGCTTAGCTACAAAAGCTAAGCACTAGTGCACTGGGGAGACTAGTTGCTAAGGTTTTAAATGCGCTTAGCACCTCACGTAAGCACCAATGCATTGGAAGCATTACTCTCCACTATGACTAGTCTTATCGGAAAAGCTGGGGAAGCCGCCAAAAGAACTGGCCCTAGGAGTGTAGCTAGGGATCGAGTGTGCGAGATGAACCGGAAAAAGTAAATGCTGAGAGATGAAATGCAAAAAATACGGAGGGATGTGATGGTTCCTTGTCCATTTATTTTACCAGGCCACTTATTACTGGGAGTGGTTGGATTTTGTGATATGACGGCTTTACTGCCGTGCCACGAGCGGGGTGAGAGGTGAGACTCCCGTGCAGCGCCGCCCTCTACACTAGTACTACTACATCGGTCGTGGTTTATCCCCCATTGAATTTGACTGAAGATTTAACTGACAAAATGTTAGTGCATGTCAACAAAAACAATATCGTATTTGAACATAGTTTTCAATGATATAATTTTAGGTGACATGCATTATCATTTATCGTACTATATATAATGTTAGTTCAATTTTTGGTCGTACTAATCTATAGTAGTAAGGTGCCCGTGCGTTGCACGGAAGAGTGAAATGCATTGATCGGGGTGTTGTTTATTTTGACAAAGGATGTGGGGGTCATCTCATGTGTAACAGGTATCGATAGGTTTCTTCGGATATTATTTCATCTCTAGAGCTCAGAAACATCCGGGTGAAATAGATAAAAAAGTATCTTTGGCAAACAAAAGCGTTCAACTGTTCAACCTGCATCCAAAACTTGTGAAGAAATAACTCTTATTCTGCTTTGCAGGAAATGGTTCATCATAAGTCTTTCACCAGTACTATGGTCAAAATTCATACATGGAAGATTCTAGACTAAACCATAAATGGATACACTTCTGTTCATGCGCGATACTCCAATAGAGCAAGATCATGCATGGAAGTCTCCACATGCTTAGACAACGGATTACATTGAGCAAAGACTAATGATCAACATTTAACTTAGTAATGCAGATGTCCAGGTGAACCTCCTTGGAGTCCCCATGCACATTGTTGGGGGTCAAATAATACCATGCGTCTTCCATGTCCACATCAGCAGGAAGGTCCCAGCTCGGCGGAGTCCAAGTCAGCTTGACGTAGCCAGTGTCGCCGCCCACGTACCTCCGAGGGGTAGTAATAGTGAGCATGCACCCGTACATCGGCCTCGTGTCAGTGTCAGCGTCAGCAGCGTCGCCCCCTGACGCACACTACAGAGATGTGGCGGTGGCCTACGCGGGCCTCGCCAGTGGCCACGATCAAGAGGAAGACGTTGTCATCCTCCTCCGAGACTAGCAGGCGGCGCTGATCCTCCAGCGACTCCGGCACGGTGAAGGGGTAGCACGTCTCGTACTTGATGTTCTTCGCCAAGGACCAGTAGTGATCGCTGCACGCCTGCGTCAGGTGATGCACGATGTCCGCCGGCGAGCCCCAAAACACCACCGGGCACTCATAGAAGTAGACGAAGGGCTCCTTGGAGGCATCGACCAGGCCGTCCATGAAACAGGAGTGGCTGTAGGGGACGTTTCGCCAGTTGAATATATGAGCAAGTTACTACGAGATTTACTACAAAATAAATCATGACGGCTATAATAGAGATTAAACTAATCATGCGGACTAGCATAGTACATGAACAGATCGAGTCTAGGACACAGACTAGAAACATGAATTCTACCACGATTTCGAACAGGAAGGACAGAAACACATACGGTGCAACGGGAGCAGCACCATTGGCGTTGAGGTTGTCACCCATGTCGTTGAGGAAGAGGTTGCCGAGGTCGGGGAAGAAGTCGTCGCTGCTAGCAGTCGCGAGAGTGCGCTCCCCAATTGTCAACAGCGCCCGCCGAATGGAGCGCAGGAGGGAGTGGCTGTAGGGGACGTTGCAACCGCCGAATGGAGTGCAGGAGTAGCCCACGAAGCAGTAGATGGTGCTCCTCCCTAGTCACTATTCTTATCTCTATCTCTACTATTCTTCTTTGTTTTTTATAATATACTAGTTGTAGTTGTCAAATCGAATAGTACTGTGCCGTCCTCTGCACGCCCGGCTGAACACGCCTCCTCGCCTCCATCAAACCCCTCCGTTAAACCCGCATGCAAACCGAGAAACCTCCTCCGACCCGCGGGAGAAAAATTGCTGGTTGCCACGGGAGGGTTATTCTGCAATTTTTCAGCAACTTAGCATGCAACCGTTTGATCTCGGATCCAAGGGCTGCTAGCAGTCCGTATCATGGCCGCGCCTATCATGGTCGCGCCTACCACATCTCGCTTTACATGGCATTTTTGCATATGTGGAGGAAAGAGAGGCAAGGAAAAAGTGGAGAAGTGGGCTCTCATGCAAGAGCCAGCCTCTACTACATGGTGGAGCATTGGGAGAGGCACCTGTATGGAGGTGGTCAGGAATCAGGAGACTCACGCCGGTTGAAGCGCCGCAGTTAAAATGATAATGACAAGTCAAATCACGTGGCCCCACCTGTCCAGCAGTAACTCGCTGTCAAATCACACATCCCTACATTTGTAGCAGCCTACTCCCTCGTCTTCTCGCGTCTCTGTCGAACCGACTAGGCGGAACTGCCCCGCCGCCTACTGCGCAGGAAAAGCCCCGCCCTCGACTTTTAAATAGTACAGTATACTAATTTTGTATCCATGGATTGTGCCATGGAGCAAAGCCTCTAGAAAACGACGGTACACATGTACGCAGTATACAGCACGCCTGTCGTGTTCGCGTCGCACCCCAGACGGTCGGTCGGTCTGGCACGCTGCTCTCCGAATGGAACGCACGTCATATTGCATTTGCACACACATGTGGGACCACAATTGAGAACGGACCATAGGCACACTCCCCGGCCCCGCAACCGCAAGTCGGGTGACTTAATAGAAGAGGGAGACGAGCGATAGTACTAGAGAAGTGTTGTACTACATTGGTGCCTGGACGATCCCGGCAAGACACGGAAGATCAGTTCGTCCATGCATGTGACCAGACTCCAACAGACACGCCTGGATTGGCTATCGTCTACATATCGTGCAGGCAGTGTTGTACATGGCTGTAGTTGTGGTGAGAAATCTAAAAAAAGGTTTCTTGTCATTGCTACCTCTTGAGCACTGTGTTGGATTTCCACGAAGAGGAGAGGATGATGCAGCAAAGTAGCGTAAGTATTTCCCTCAGTTTTTGAGAACCAAGGTATCAATCCAGTAGGAGACCACGCACAAGTCCCTCGTACCTACACAAAACGATAGCAACTCGCAACCAACGCTTAGGGGTTGTCAATCCCTTCATGGTCACTTACGGGAGTGAGATCTGATAGAGATAATATTTTTGGTATTTTTGATAGGTAGATGCAAATTAAAAGTAAAGGCAAAGTAAAAACAAAGCAAGTAAATAAAGTAATATAGATTGATATGATGAGAATAGACCCGGGGGCCATAGGTTTCACTAGTGGCTTCTCTCAAGAGCATAAGTATTCTACGGTGGGTGAACAAATTACTGTTGAGAAATTGACAGCACTGAGCATAATTATGAGCATATCTAGACAATGATCATGTATATAAGCATCACGTCCAAAACAAGTAAATTGAAATGATTCTGCATCTACTACTATTACTCCACTCATCGACCGTTATCCAGCATGCATCTAGAGTATTAATTTAAAAACAGAGTAACGCCGTAAGCAAGATGACATGATGTAGAGGGATAAATTCATGCAATATGATAAAACCCCATCTTGTTATCCTCGATGGCAACAATACAATACGTGCCTTGCAACTCTTTCTGTCACTGAGTAAGGACACCACAAGATTGAACCCAAAGCTAAGCACTTCTCCCATTGCAAGAACTACCAATCTAGTTGGCCAAACCAAAAAGGATAATTCGAAGAGACTTGCAAAGATAACTCAATCATACATAAAAGAATTCAGAGAAGAATCAAATATTTTTCATAGATAATACTAGATCATAAACCCACAATTCATCGGTCTTAACAAACACACCGCAAAAATAAGATTACATCGAATAGATCCCCACGAGAGGGGGGGGGGAGAACATTGTATTGAGATCCAAAAAGAGAGAAAAAGCCATCTAGCTACTAGCTATGGACCCGAAGGTCTGAAGTAAACTACTCACACTTCATCGGAGGGCTATGGTGATGATGTAGAAGCCCTCCGTGGTGGATGCCCCCTCCGGCGGAGCTCCGGAACAGGCCCCAAGATGGGATCTCGTGGATACAGAAGGTTGCAGCAGTGGAATTAGGTTTTTGGCTCCCGTTCTGATCGTTCGGGGATACGTAGGTCTATATAGGAGGAAGGAGTATGTCGGTGGAGCGTCGAGGGGCCCACGAGGTAGGGGGCGCGCCCAGGGGGGCGCCCTCCACCCTCATGACCGCCTCTAACACTTCTTGGAGTAGGGTCCAAGTCTCCTGGATCATGTTCGGTTGGAAAATCACGATCCCTAAGGTTTCATTCCGTTTGTACTCCGTTTGATATTCTGTTTCTTCAAAATACTGAAAAAGGCAAAAAACTTCTGGGCTGGGCCTCCGGTTAATAGGTTAGTCCCAAAAGTAATATAAAAGTGGAAAATAAAGCCCAATATAGTCCAAAACAGTAGATAAAGTAGCATGGAGCAATAAAAGATTATAGATACGTTGGAGAGGTATCAGGCATCCCCAAGCATAATTCCTGCTCGTCCTCGAGTAGGTAAATGATAAAAAAGAATTTTTGATGCAGAGTGATACTTTGGCATAATTTCACTGTAAATCTTCTTAATTGTGACATGAATATTCAGATCCGAAAGATTCAAGACAAAAGTTCATATTGACACAAAAATAATAATACTTCAAGCATACTAATCAAAGCAATCATGTCTTCTTAAAATAACATGGCAAAAGAAAGTTCATTCGTACAAAATCATATAGTTAGGCTATGCTTCATTTTCGTCACACAAAGATGTTCCCAACTTCTATACCCCCAATGACAAGCCAAGCAATTGTTTCGTACTTAAATAATCTCAAACTTTTTCAACCTTCACGCAATACATGAGCGTGAGCCATGGATATAGCACTATGGGTGGAATAGAATATGATGATGGGGATTGTGTGGAGAAGACAAAAAAGGAGAAAGTATCATATTGACGAGGATAATCAACGGGCTATGGAGATGCCCATCAATTGATGTCAACATGAGGAGTAGGGATTACCATGCAACAGATGCACTAGAGCTATGAATGCTCAACAAAAGAAAACTAGTGGGTGTGCATCCAACTCGCTTGCTCACGAAGACCTAAGGCATTTGAGGAAGCCCATCGTAGGAATATACTAGTATGAAAAGGACAACTTTATGAGACTCACTATATGAAGAACAAGGTGCTACTTTGAAGCACAATATATGAGACTCACTACATGAAGAACTAGGTGCTACTTTGAAGCACAAGTGTGGAAAAGAGATAGTAGCATTGCCCTTTTTATATTCTTTTTTTGGGCCTTTCTTTTTTTTTCTTTTTGCCTTTCTATTTTTTTGGGCAATGCTCTAATAATGATGATCATCACACTTCTATTGATTACAACAAAAAGATTACAACTCGAAACTTAGAACAAGGTATGACTCTATATGAATGCCTCCGGCGGTGTACCGGGATGGTGCAATGAATCAAGAGTGACATGTATGGAAAATAATGCATGGTGGCTTTGCCACAAATACGATGTCGACTACATGATCATGCAATGGCAATATGACAAAAGTAATGTATGTCATGATGATGATGGTGGAAGTTGCATGGCAATATATCTCGGAATGGCTATGGAAATGCCATGATAGGTAGGTATGGTGGATGTTTTGAGGAAGATATAAGGAGGTTTATGTGTGATAGAGCGTATCGTATCACGGGATTTGGATGCACCGGCGAAGTTTGCACCAACTCTCAAGGTGAGAAAGGGCAATGCACGGTACCGAAGAGGCTAGAAAAGGCGGAAAGGTGAGAGTGCGTATAATCCATGGACTCAACATTAGTCAAAAGAACTCATATACTTATTGCAAAAATTTAGAAGTCATCAAAAATCAAGTATTACGCACATGATCCTAGGGGGATAGATTGGTAGGAAAAGACCATCGCTTGTCCCCGACCGCCACTCATAAGGGTGCACAAGCCAGGTACACTTCATGTTTCAAATTTTTTACACAACTTTAACCATACGTGCATGCTACGGGACTTGCAAACTTCAACACAAGTATTTCTCAAATTCATAATCACGCAACTAGCACAACTTTTATATTATCACCTCCATATCTCAAAATAATTATCAAGCATCAAACTTATCTTAGTATTCAATTCACTCAAAAGAAAGTTTCACATATCTTGAATACCAAGTATATTAACATTAAGCAAATTACCATGCTATTAATGACTCTCAAAATAATCTAAGTGAAGCATGAGCGATCAATAGTTTCTTTAAAACAAATCCACCACCATGCTCTAAAAGATCTAAGTGAAGCACTAGAGCAAAAATTATCACGCTCAAAAGATATAAGTGAAGTACTATGAGCAAAACTATCAAGCTCAAAATAAATAAGTGAAGCACATAGAGTATTCTAACAAATTCCAAATCATGTATGGCTCTCTCAAAAGATGTGTACAGCAAGGATGATTGTGGTATACTAACAAGCAAAGACAAAAATAATACAAGACGCTCCAAGCAAAACACATATCATGTTGGTGAATAAAAATATAGCTCCAAGTAAATTACCGATGGAAGTGGACGAAAAGAGGGGATGCCTTCCGAGGCATCCCCAAGCTTTGACTTTTTGGTGTCCTTGGATTATCTTGGGGGTGCCATGGGCATCCCCAAGCTTAGGCTCTTGCCACTCCTTGTTCCATAATCCATCAAAAGAATTCACCCAAAACTTGAAAACTTCACAACACAAAACTCAATAGAAATCTCGTGAGCTCCGTTAGAGAAAGAAAACAAAAGACTACTTCAAGGTACTGTAATTAACTCATTCTTTATTTATATTGGTGTTAAACCTACTGTATTCCAACTTCTCTATGGGTTATAAACTAATTTACTAGCCATAGATTCATCAAAATAAGCAAACAACACACGAAAAACAGAATCTGTCTAAAACAGAACAGTCTGTAGCAATCTGTAACTAACGTAAACTTCTGGAACTCTAAAAATTCTACCAAAATAGGAAGTCCTGGAAAATTTGTTTATTGATCAGCATCAAAAATAATCAATGCAAAATCACGTTCCTGTGATTTATCATAACTAAATTCGTGCGTGCAAAGTTTCTGTTTTTCAGCAGAATCAAGTCAACTATCATCGTAGGTTATCCTATAGGTTCTACTTGGCACAAACACTAATTAAAACATAAAACCAAATCCAAACAGAAGGTAGATGGATTATTTATTCCTAAACAGAAGCAAAAACAAAAAACACAAAATAAAATTGGGTTGCCTCCCAACAAGCGCTATCGTTTAACGCCCCTAGCTAGGCATAAAAGCAAGGATAGATCTAGGTGGTGCCATAATAATAAGATAGATCTTGAAAGCTCATCTCGTATTCTCTATGTTCGGCAGCAAGTTTCCTTTGAGGCAATCAAAAATAATAAAAAGGGATAAATTTGGCGGGACAAAAATCCCCAAGATCAATCACGGGAGGAACGGGTTCCTCCCTTGGCCCTTCATAGTGCACAACTATTTCATCACTGAAAGCATTCTTTTGACAAAATCTTGTGAGCTTATACTCGAGAGAGTATCCTAGCTCATTATTTCTAAGGGAAAAATCATTATTCAGCTCGTTAATGCAATCAACCAAGACATTGATAGGGACCTTTTTTCTAAGGTTTTCATTGAAAGCGGCATAGTCCGAAGATTGAAAACGTCTAATTTCCTCTTGATCATAGAGGATTGCTTCTATGGGTGGACGACCGGCGTCCACCCTATAGTGCGCAAAGATTTCTTTGGCTTCTCTTATGATAAATCTAAATTCATGAGCCAAAAAGATAGTAACGGCGCATTTAATAGAAGAGTGCTCAATATTAGAGAATTCTAAGAAAATTTTCTGTATGCAAGGGTGCATATGCATAAATTGTCTTTCAAGTTCAACCACAAGCATAGCTATAGCATCCGCAAGACTACTAGTTCTATGAAGAATAGAACAACCCATGGAAGGTAAAGCACTGGCACAAGTAAAGAAATCTTGAATAACACCCTTGCCAATGATGTTACCACTACTGATTTGAAACTTTTTAGTATGCAAGATAGGGGGTTCATCGGCGGAGCCTCGGGATTTTCTGCATTATCATTATTGTCCATATCGACGATAATCTCCCCAATTTCAGACATAGCGGCAACAGAAGCAAGGCGAAAGAAAGCAAACAAAAAAAAGGGAAAGGATGAGGAGATTGGGAAAGAGAGGGCGAATAAAACGGCAAGGGTGAAGTGGGGGAGAGGAAAACGAGAGGCAAATGGCAAATAATGTAATGTGAGAGATAGGGATTGCGATGGGTACTTGTTATTGTGGACTTGCTTGCGTGAGCCTCCCCGGCAACGGCGCCAGAAATAAAGTAATATAGATTGATATGATGAGAATAGACCCGGGGGCCATAGGTTTCACTAGTGGCTTCTCTGAAGAGCATAAGTATTCTACGGTGGGTGAACAAATTACTGTTGAGAAATTGACAGAATTGAGCATAGTTATGAGCATATCTAGGCAATGATCATGTATATAGGCATCACGTCCAAAACAAGTAGACCGAAACGATTCTGCATCTACTACTATTACTCCACTCACCCACCGCTATCCAGCATGCATCTAGAGTATTAAGTTAAAAACAGAGTAACGCCGTAAGCAAGATGACATGATGTAGAGGGATAAATTCATGCAATATGATAAAACCCCATCTTGTTATCCTCGATGGCAACAATACAATACATGCCTTGCAACTCTTTCTGTCACTGAGTAAGGACACCGCAAGATTGAACCCAAAGCTAAGCACTTCTCCCATTGCAAGAACTACCAATCTAGTTGGCCAAACCAAAAAGGATAATTCAAAGAGACTTGCAAAGATAACTCAACCATACATAAAAGAATTCAGAGAAGAATCAAATATTTTCCATAGATAATACTGGATCATAAACCCACAATTCATCGGTCTCAACAAACACACCGCAAAAAGAAGATTACATCGAATAGATCTCCACGAGAGAGGGGGAGAACATTGTATTGAGATCCAAAAAGAGAGAAAAAGCCATCTAGCTACTAGCTATGGACCCGAAGGTCTGAAGTAAACTACTCACACTTCATCGGAGGGGCTATGGTGATGATGTAGAAGCCCTCCGTGGTGGATGCCCCCTCGGGCGGAGCTCCGGAACAGGCCCCAAGATGGGATCTCGTGGATACAGAAGGTTGCGGCGGCGGTATTAGTTTTTTGGCACCCGTTCTGATCGTTCAGGGATACGTAGGTATATATAGGAGGAAGGAGTACGTCGGTGGAGCGTCGAGGGGGCCACAAGGTAGGGGCGCGCGCCCAGGGGGGCGCCCTCCACCCTCGTGACCGCCTCTGGCACTTCTTGGAGTAGGTTCCAAGTCTCCTAGATCATGTTCGGTTGGAAAATCACGATCCCGAAGGTTTCATTCCGTTTGGACTCCGTTTGATATTCCGTTTCTTCAAAATACTGAAAAAGGCAAAAGACAGCAATTCTGGGCTGGGCCTCCGGTTAATAGGTTAGTCCCAAAAGTAATATAAAAGTGGAAAATAACGCCCAATATAGTCCAAAACAGTAGATAAAGTAGCATGGAGCAATAAAAAATTATAGATACGTTGGAGACGTATCAGTCATCTCGCAAAATTAGGTGTCATGTGCTTCGGATAACTGCAAGGGTTAAACAACGACAACTGAGTTGGGCTAGTCATTGGGGGCACATGCACGAAGACTACTCGGCTGCCATCTAGGTCAAGCCGGCTATGTTAATTAGGACATCTATCGACGGACCCCTTTTCTACGAGTTTATCTTTAATTTGAGCTTTGTTCCTCGTCTAGTTTGTCCGTCGGGATTCATGTTGTCTCCTTTGGGCAGTGAGATCATGATTTCTTGTCATGTGGCATTTTTTGTGTTATATGTTATAATCCGACACTTCAGATCAAAATGACGACAACTGCGCCTTCGGGCCACGTGCATGAAGACTTCTCGACAGTCATTGACGAGGTCAAGCCGGCTCCGGTAGACAAAAGAAACTAGTACTACTCCACTATATAGGTAGGAGCCTCCGTGCTTGCTTGCTAGTGTTGCTTTCTTCACACTGTCTCGGCCTCTCCAGATCTAAACACGACAGCGGTGGCCACACTCTCTCTCTCTGCTCACCGCTGGTCACAGATCCAGCCGGATCCTCTCCGTCGGGGAAGGTGAGAAGGTGCAACGTTCACGTGGTCGTCCTCGGCGACGGCTCTTACCCACTACTGGCGCGTCCCGATCAGCCTGCCTTGCCGTTCTCTCCCAAGCACCGCTGGCGAGGGAGGGTCTCCGACCCCTTCTTCCTCGCTGCCGTAGTGTGGGCAGATCCGGCCTCCCTCCGCCCACCTAGCGACATCCCGGCGACCATCAGGTATAACTTCCTTCGAAACTGGCCTTGCTCTACTTCCCAAGCTCCTGACGTCGCTGCATTTGTATCTTTTACTATTTCTCAGGCTCCCTCGTAAATAGGATCGATCGGCTGTTCGAAAACCACCTAATTTTTTTATGTTTAATAGGTAAAACTAGTTCATGCACTCGAATTTAGTACTACTTGGTTCAAACAAGGAAGAAAGGGGGTTGGGGGTGGGGGAGGATTTGTTACCTGAATCTAAGACTTGGTCGAAAGAGGAAATAATGGGGGCGAAAAGTAGCAGAGACTGGCTATCCAACTGGTCTCTAGGTCTAATAGGGAAATAAAGGGAAACACAGTACAAACTCAATATAAACCCGATCTATTGGTTGAAAAAGGAAAGAAAGTGGGGACTGGGGGACAAGTCAACAGAGTAAGTCCATCACTAGATTTGCTAGCCTCACACAATATAAGGTGGCTACACCGAACAAAAATGGGACCAATCCAGATATCCTGTTCTGATGTTTGTTGCCCCGAGCCACTCTTATGTAATGCCACTGGTAAAATGTAGCAGTCGCACTGTTAAAAGTAAGGACACATTAAACCAATGTTGTTTTCAATGTAATGCCTCCAGTAATATGAATCAATGGCACTTTTTTACATGTCCTGCTAAATTTCCCATTAAGATATGTTGGTTCTTTTCGTTAGAAATGCAATTGTCCTGGTCCGCCTACTCTCCCGTGCCCAAAGTAATGTCGTATTTAACGGTTGCCATAGTTAATCCTAAGGCCCACACTAATATCTAGCAATGCCACTGCTTTAGAAATTGCTACTGTCATTGTAGGATTGCCATTCAGATAAGGAACATGCTTCTTTTCATTTGATGCATGTTTCATCACTTTTTAGTCACCCTCCTTTCCACCTTTTTTGTGCAAACAGAGATATACATTTCATTCTCGATCTTAGTTGAACTGCACAAATGATATCCAAATTATAGTTGAGCATTCCAGGATCTTGATACGTCCATTTTGCATCATGCTTTTATATCAATATTTATTGCATTATGGGCTGTTATTACACATTATATCTCAATACTTATGGCTATTCTCTCTTATTTTATAAGGTTTACCATGAAGAGGGGGGATGCCGGCAGCTGGAAAAGGAGCAAACATTGGAAACCTATTCTGCACTACTCCAAAAATCCTGAAACTCCATGAAACATCTTTTTGGAATTAATAAGAATTATTGGGCAAAAGAAATACACCAGGGGGCCCACACCCAGTCCAGGAGGGTGGGGGCGCCCCCCCTACTGGGCACGCACCCTGACTCCTGGACCCCCTGGTGGGCCCCCGGTGTCCATCTTCTGCTATATGAGAGCTTTTACCCTGGAAAAAATCATGGGCAAGCTTACGGGACGAAACTCCGCTGCCACGAGGCGGAACCTTGGCGGAACCAATCTAGGGCTCCGGCGGAGCTGTTCTGCCGGGGACACTTCCCTCCGGGAGGGGGAAATCATCACCAACGTCATCACCAACTATCCTCTCATCGGGAGGGGGTCAATCTCCATCAACATCTTCAGCAGCACCATCTCCACTCAAAACCATAGTTCATCTCTTGTATCCAATCTTGTATCAAAACCACAAATTGGTACCTGTGGGTTGCTAGTAGTGTTGATTACTCCTTGTAGTTGATGCTAATTGGTTTACTTGGTGGAAGATCATATATTCAGATCCTTAATGCATATTATTACTCCTCTGATTATGAACATGAATATGCTTTGTGAGTAGTTACGTTTGTTCCCGAGGACATGGGTGAAGTCTTGCTATTAGTAGTCATGTGAATTTGGTATTCGTTCGATATTTTGATGAGATGTATGTTGTCTTTTCCTCTAGTGGTGTTATGTGCACGTCGACTACATGACACTTCACAATTATTTGGGCCTAGAGGAAGGCATTGGGAAGTAATAAGTAGATGATGGGTTGCTAGAGTGACAGAAGCTTAAACCCTAGTTTATGTGTTGCTTCGTTAGGGGCTGATTTGGATCCATATGTTTAATGTTGTGGTTAGGTTTACCTTAATACTTCTTTTGTAGTTGCGGACGCTTGCAATAGGGGTCAATCATAAGTGGGATGCTTGTCCAAGTAAGGGCAGTACCCAAGCCCCGGTCCACCCACATATCAAATTATCAAAGTACCGAACGCGAATCATATGAACGTGATGAAAACTAGCTCGACGATAATTCCCATGTGTCCTCGGTAGCTCCTTTCTCATTATTAGAAATTGTCCAGGCTTATACTTTGCTACATAAAGGATTGGGCCACCTTGCTGCACTTTATTTACTTAATTTACTTGCTACTCGTTACTATTTATCTTATCACAAAACTATCTATCACCTACAATTTCAGTGGTTGCAGAGAAAATCTTACTGAAAAATGCTTATCATTTCCCTCTGCTCCTCGTTGGGTTCGACACTCTTACTTATCGAAAGGACTACGATTGATCCCCTACACTTGTGGGTCGTCAAGACTCTTTTCTAGCACCGTTTCCGGGGAGTGTAGCGCTTTTGGTGAGTGGAACTTGGTAAGGAAACATTTATATAGTGTGCTGAAATTTTCTATTACTTGTCACTATGGAAACTAATCCTTTGAGGGGCTTGTTCGGGGTATCTTCACCCCGACCAGAAGAGCAAAGAGTTGCTCCTCAACCTACTGAACTTTATAAAAATATTTACTTTGAGATTCCTTCCGGTATGATAGAGAAACTGCTAGCTAATCCATTTGCAGGAGATGGAACATTGCATCCCGATTTACACCTTATCTTTGTGGATGAAGTTTGTGGATTATTTAAGGTTGCAGGTATTCCCGATGATGTTGTCAAAAGGAAGGTATTCCCTTTATCTTTTAAGGGAGATGCATTGACATGGTATAGGCTATGTGATGATACGAGATCTTGGAATTATAAATGATTGAAGTTGGAATTTCACCAGAAGTTCTATCCTATGCATCTTGTTTATCGTGATCGTAATTACAAATATAATTTCTGGCCTCGCGAAGGAGAAAGCATCGCTCAAGCTTGGGGGAGGCTTAAGTCAATGTTATATTCATGCCCCAATCATGAGCTCTCTCGGGAAATGATTATTCAAAACTTTTATGCTCGGCTTTCTCTTGATAATCACAACCTGCTCAATACTTCCTGTGTTGGTTCTTATATGCTGAAGACTATTGATTTCAAATGGGACTTATTGGAAAGAATTAAACGCAACTCTGAAGATTGGGGTTCCGACGATGGTAAGGAGTCAGGTATGACACCGAAGTTCGATTGTGTTAAATCTTTTATGGATACCGATGCTTTTCATGGATTTAGCGCTAAGTATGGACTTGACTCTGAGATAGTAGCTTCTTTCTGTGAATCTTTTGCTACTCATGTTGATCTCCCTAAAGCGAAGTGGTTTAAATATAATCCTCCTGTTGAAGTGAAAGTAGTTGCACCTATTATAGTTGAAGAAAAGACTATCACCTATAGTGATCCTATTGTTCCTACTACTTATGTTGAGAAACCTCCTTTTCCTGTTAGGATAAAGGATTATGCTAAAGCTTCGACTGTTGTTCGTAAGAGTAATACTTGGACTTATACACCTCCTGAGCAAATTAATGTTGAACCTAGTATTGCTATGGTTAAAGATCTCTTGGATGATGATTTAGATGGGCATGTTATTTATTTCTGTGGTGAAACTGCTAATATTGCTAGACCAGATACTAAGATACATAGAACTGTCGCAGGCATGCCTGTTATTTCTGTTAAAATAGGAGATCATTGTTATCATGGCTTATGTGATATGGGTGCTAGTGCTAGTGCGATACCTTATGATCTTTATAAAGAGATTATGCATGATATTGCACCCACTGAATTAGAAGACATTGACGTTACTATTAAGCTTGCTAATAGGGATACCATTATACCTATTGGGATTGTTAGAGATGTTGAAGTCTTGTGTGGGAAGGTTAAATACCCTGCTGATTTTTTTGTTCTTGGTTCCCCACAAGATGATTTTTGTCCCATTATTTTTGGTAGACCCTTCTTGAATACAACTAGTGCTAAGATTGATTGTGAAAAAGATGATATCACCATTGGCATAGATGGTATGTCTCATGAGTTTAATTTTGCTAAGTTTCGTAGACAACCTCGTGATAGGGAACCACCTACTAAGGATGAAATTATTGGTCTTGCTTCCATTGCCGTACCTCCTACTAATCCGTTAGAACAATATTTGCTAGACCATGAAAATGATATGTTTATGAAGGAAAGAAGGGAAATAGATGAAGTGTTCCTCAAACAGGAACCTATGCTGAAACATAACCTTCCCGTTGAAATTCTTGGGGATCCCCCTCCACCCAAGGGTGATCCCGTGTTTGAACTCAAACCATTACCTGATAATCTTAAGTATGCTTATCTTGATGAAAAGAAAATATATCATGTCATTATTAGTGCTAACCTTTCAGAGCAAGAAGAAGAAAGATTATTGAAAACTCTGAAGAAGCACCGAGCAGCTATTGGATATACTCTGGATGATCTCAAGGGCATTAGTCCCACATTATGCCAACACAAAATTACAGTGGAGAAAGATGCCAAACCAGTTAGAGATCCTCAAAGACGATTAAATCCCAAGATGAAAGAAGTGGTAAGGAAGGAGATACTGAAGCTCCCTGAGGCAGGTATTATTTATCCCGTTGCTGATAGTGAATGGGTAAGCCCCGTCCATTGTGTTCCTAAAAAGATAGGTATTACCGTTGTTCCTAATGATAAAGATGAATTGATCCCGCAAAGAATTATTACAGGTTATAGGATGGTAATTGATTTCCGTAAGTTAAATAAAGCTACTAAGAAAGATCATTACCCTTTACCTTTTATTGATCAAATGCTATAAAGACTATCCAAACACACACATTTCTACTTTCTAGATGGTTTTTCTGGTTTCTCTCGAATACCTTTGTCAGCTAAGGATCAATCTAAAACTACTTTTACTTGCCCTTTTGGTACTTTTGCTTATAGACGTATGCCTTTTGGTTTATGTAATGCACTTGCTACCTTTCAAAGATGCATGATGGCTATATTCTCTGATTTTTGTGAAAAGATTGGTGAGGTATTCATGGATGACTTCTCCATTTATGGATCCTCTTTTGATGATTGTTTGAGCAACCTTGATCGAGTTTTGCAGAGATGTGAAGACACTAGTCTCGTCCTCAATTGGGAAAAGTGTCACTTTATGGTTAATGATGGCATTGTCTTGGGGCATAAGATTTTCGAGAGAGGTATTGAAGTTGACAAAGCCAAAGTTGATACTATTGAAAAGATGCCATGTCCCAAGGACATAAAAGGTATAAGAAGTTTCCTTGGTCATGCCGGTTTTTATAGGAGGTTCATTAAGGACTTTTCTAAAATCTCTAGGCCTCTGACTAATTTATTGCAAAAAGATATTCCTTTGTCTTTGATGATGATTGTGTAGAAGCATTTGAAATACTTAAGAAAGCTTTGATCACTGCACCTATTGTTCAGCCACCTAATTGGAATTTACCTTTTGAAATTATGTGCGATGCTAGTGATTATGCTGTAGGTGTTGTTCTAGGGCAAAGAGTCGATAAGAAATTGAATGTTATCCAGTATGCTAGTAAGACTCTTGATACTGCCCATAGAAATTATGCTACTACTGAAAAAGAATTCATAGCAGTTGTGTTTGCATGTGATAAGTTTAGACCTTATATTGTTGATTCCAAAGTTACTATTCACACTGATCATGATGCTATTAAATATCTTATGGAAAAGAAAGATGCTAGGCCTAGACTCATTAGATGGGTTCTCCATCTCCAAGAATTTGATTTGCATATTATTGATAGAAAAGGAGCTGAGAACCCCATTGCAGACAACTTGTCTAGGTTAGAGAACGTTCTTGATGACCCACTGCCTATTGATGATAGCTTCCCTCATGAACAATTTGTTGGGGAACGTTGCAGAAAATTAAAATTTTTCCTACGGTTTCACCAAGATCCATCTATGAGTTCATCCAAGCAACGAGTCAAGGGAGAGAGATTGCATCTACATACCACTTGTAGATCGCGTGCGGAAGCGTTCAATGGAACGGGGTTGATGGAGTCGTACTCGCCGTGATTCAGATCACCGATGACCAAGTGCTGAACGGGCAGCACCTCTGCGTTCAACACACGTACAAGACGGGAGACGTCTCCTCCTTCTTGATCCAGCAAGGGGAAAGGAGAGGTTGATGATGATCCAGCAGCACGACGGCGTGGTGGTGGATGCAGCAAAACTCCGGCAGGGCTTCGCCAAGCTGCTGCGGGAGGAGGACGAGGTGTAGCAGGGGGAGGGAGGCGCCAATGCACAGGTTGCGGCTGCCCTCCCCCTTGCCCTCCTTTATATAGGCCCCCAGGGGGGGCGCCGGCCCTGGGAGATCTAATCTCCCAAGGGGCGGCGGCCAGGGGGGTGGAGTGCCCCCCAAGGCATGTGGTGCGCCCCCCCCACCCTAGGGTTTCAACCCTAGGCGCAGGGGGTGGGCCTAGGGGGGCGCACCAGCCCACTATGGGCTGGTTCCCCTCCCACTTCAGCCTATGGGGCCCTCCGGGATGGGTGGCCCCACCCGGTGGACCCCCGGGACCCTTCCGGTGGTCCCGGTACAATACCGGGTGACCCCGAAACTTTCCCGATGGCCGAAATACCACTTCCTATATATAATTCTTTACCTCCGGACCATTTCAAAACTCCTCGTGACGTCCGGGATCTCATCCGGGACTCCGAACAACATTCGGTATGCTGCATACTCATATTCATACAACTCTAGCATCACCGAACCTTAAGTGTGTAGACCCTACGGGTTCGGGAGACATGTAGACATGACCGAGACAACTCTCCGGTCAATAACCAACAGCGGGATCTGGATACCCATGTTGGCTCCCACATGCTCCTCGATGATGTCATCGGATGAACCACGATGTCGAGGATTCGATCAAACCCCGTATACAATTCCCTTGTCAATCAGTACGTTACTTGCCCGAGACTCGATCGTCGGTATCCCAATACCTTGTTCAGTCTCGTTACCGGCAAGTCACTTTACTCGTACCGTAATGCATGATCCCGTGACTAACCACTTAGTCACTTTGAGCTCATTATGATGATGCATTACCGAGTGGGCCCAGAGATACCTCTCCGTCATACGGAGTGACAAATCCCAGTCTCGATCTGTGTCAACCCAACAGACACTTTCGGAGATACCTGTAGTGCACCTTTATAGTCACCCAGTTACGTTGTGACGTTTGGTACACCCAAAGCACTCTTACGGTATCCGGGAGTTACACGATCTCATGGCCTAAGGAAGAGATACTTGACATTGAAAAAGCTCTAGCAAAACGAACTACACGATCTTGTGCTATGCTTAGGATTGGGTCTTGTCCATCACATCATTCTCCTAATGATGTGATCCCGTTGTCAATGACATCCAATGTCCATAGTCAGGAAATCATGACTATCTGTTGACCAACGAGCTAGTCAACTAGAGGCTCACTAGGGACATGTTATGGTCTATGTATTCACACGTGTATCACGATTTCCGCATAATACAGTTATAGCATGAATAAAAGACAATCATCATGAACAAAGGAATATTATAATAACACTTTTGTTATTGCCTCTAGGGCATATTTCCAACAGTCTACCACTTGCACTAGAGTCAATAATCTAGTTACATTGTGATGAATCGAACACCCATAGAGTTTTGGTGTTGATCATGTTTTGCTCACGAGAGAGGTTTAGTCAACGGATCTGCGACATTCAGATCCGTATGTACTTTGCAAATATCTATGTCTCCATCTTGAACATTTTCACGGATGGAGTTGAAACGACGCTTGATGTGCCTGGTCTTCTTGTGAAACCTGGGCTCCTTGGCAAGGGCAATAGCTCCAGTGTTGTCACAGAAGAGTTTGATCGGCCCCGACGCATTGGGTATGACTCCTAGGTCGGTGATGAACTCCTTCACCCAAATAGCTTCATGCGCTGCCTCCGAGGCTGCCATGTACTCCGCTTCACATGTAGATCCCGCCACGACGCTCTGTTTGCAGCTGCACCAGCTTACTGCTCCACCATTCAACATATACATGTATCCGGTTTGTGACTTAGAGTCATCCAGATCTGTGTCGAAGCTTGCATCGACGTAACCCTTTACGACGAGCTCTTCGTCACCTCCATAAACGAGAAACATTTCCTTTGTCCTTTTCAGGTACTTTAGGATATTCTTGACCGCTGTCTAGTGTTCCTTGCCGGGATTACTTTGGTACCTTCCTACCAAACTTACGGCAAGGTTTACATCAGGTCTGGTACACAGCATGGCATACATAATAGATCCTATGGCTGAAGCATAGGGGATGACACTCATCTCTTCTTTATCTTTTGCTGTGGTCGGGCATTGAGCCGAGCTCAATCTCACACCTTGCAATATAGGCAAGAACCCCTTCTTGGACTGATCCATTTTGAACTTCTTCAAAATCTTATCAAGGTATGTGCTTTGTGAAAGACCTATGAGGCGTCTCGATCTATCTCTATAGATCTTAATGCCTAATATATAAGCAGCTTCTCCAAGGTCCTTCATTGAAAAACACTTATTCAAGTAGGCCTTAATGCTGTCCAAAAGTTCTATATCATTTCCCATCAAGAGTATGTCATCTACATATAATATGAGAAATGCTACAGAGCTCCCACTCACTTTCTTGTAAACGCAGGCTTCTCCATAAGTCTGCATAAACCCAAACGCTTTGATCATCTCATCAAAGCAAATGTTCCAACTCCGAGATGCTTGCACCAGCCCATAAATGGATTGCTGGAGCTTGCATACTTTGTTAGCATTCTTAGGATCGACAAAACCCTCCGGCTGCATCATATACAGTTCTTCCTTAAGATGCCCGTTAAGGAATGCCGTTTTGACGCCCATCTGCCATATCTCATAATCATAGTATGTGGCAATTGCTAACATGATTCGGACGGACTTCAGCTTCACTACAGGAGAGAATGTCTCGTCGTAGTCAATCCCTTGAACTTGTCGATAACCCTTAGCGACAAGTCGAGCTTTATAGACGGTAACATTACCATCCGCGTCCGTCTTCTTCTTAAAGATCCATTTGTTTTCTATCGCTTGCCGATCATTGGGCAAGTCTGTCAAAGTCCATACTTTGTTTTTATACATGGATTCTATCTCGGATTTCATGGCTTCAAGCCATTTGTTGGAATCTGGGCCCGCCATCGCTTCTTCATAGTTCAAAGGTTCACCGTTGTCTAACAACATGATTTCCAGGACAGGGTTGCCGTACCACTCTGGTGCGGAACGTGTCCTTGTGGACCTACGAAGTTCAGTAGCAACTTGATCCGAAGTACCTTGATCATCATCATTATTTTCCTCTTCAGTTGGTGTAGGCATCACAGGAACATTTTCCTGAGCTGCACTACTATCCCATTCAAGAGGTAGTACTTCATCGAGTTCTACTTTCCTCCCACTTACTTCTTTCGAGAGAAACTCTTTTTCCATAAAGGATCCGTTCTTGGCAACAAAGATCTTTCCCTCGGATCTTAAGTAGAAGGTATACCCAATGGTTTCCTTAGGGTATCCTATGAAGATGCATTTTTCTGACTTGGGTTCAAGCTTTTCAGGTTGAAGTTTCTTGCATAAGCATCGCATCCCCAAATTTTTAGAAACGACAGCTTAGGTTTCTTCCCAAACCATAATTCATACGGTGTCGTCTCAACGGATTTAGACGGTGCCCTATTTAAAGTGAATGTAGCTGTCTCTAGAGCGTATCCCCAAAATGATAGCGGTAAATTGGTAAGAGACATCATAGACCGCACCATATCCAATAGAGTGCGATTACGACGTTCGGACACACCGTTATGCTGAGGTGTTCCAGGCGGCGTTAGTTGTGAAACGATTCCACATTTCCTTAAGTGTGTACCAAATTCGTGACTTAAGTATTCTCCTCCATGATCTGATCGTAGGAATTTTATCTTTCGGTCATGTTGATTCTCTACCTCATTCTGAAACTCTTTGAACTTTTCAAAAGTCTCAGACTTGTGTTTCATTAAGTAGACATACCCATATCTACTCAAGTCATCAGTGAGAGTGAGAACATAACGATATCCTCCGCGAGCCTCAACGCTCATTGGACCGCACACATCGGTATGTATGATTTCCAACAAGTTGGTTGCTTGCTCCATTGTTCCGGAGAACGGAGTCTTGGTCATCTTGCCCATGAGGCATGGTTCGCATGTGTCAAATGATTCATAATCGAGAGACTCCAAAAGTCCATCAGCATGGAGCTTCTTCATGCGCTTGACACCAATGTGACCAAGGCGGCAGTGCCACAAGTATGTGGGACTATCGTTATCAACTTTACATCTTTTGGTATTCACGCTATGAATATGTGTAACATTACGCTCGAGATTCATTAAGAATAAACCATTGACCATTGGGGCATGACCATAAAACATATCTCTCATATAAATAGAACAACCATTATTCTCGGATTTAAATGAGTAGCCATCTCGTATTAAACGAGATCCAGATACAATGTTCATGCTCAAACTTGGCACCAAATAACAATTATTAAGGTTTAAAACTAATCCCGTAGGTAAATGTAGAGGTAGCGTGCCGACGGCGATCACATCGACCTTGGAACCATTCCTGACGCGCATCGTCACCTCGTCCTTCGCCAGTCTCCGCTTATTCTGCAGCTCCTGCTGTGAGTTACAAATATGAGCAACGGCACCGGTATCAAATACCCAGGAGTTACTACGAGTACTGGTAAGGTACACATCAATTACATGTATATCAAATATACCTTTAGTGTTGCCGACCTTCTTATCCGCTAAGTATTTGGGGCAGTTCCGCTTCCAGTGACCCTTCCCCTTGCAATAAAAGCACCCAGTCTCAGGCTTGGGTCCATTCCTTGACTTCTTCCCGGTAACTGGCTTATCGGGCGCGGCAACCTCCTTGCCGTCCTTCTTGAAGTTCTTCTTGCCCTTGCCCTTCTTGAACTTAGTGGTCTTATTGACCATTAACACTTGATGTTCTTTCTTGATCTCAACCTCTGCTGACTTCAGCATTGAAAATACTTCAGGAATGGTCTTCACCATCCCCTCCATATTGTAGTTCATCACAAAGCTCTTGTTGTTGGGGAACGTAGCAGAAATTTAAAATTTTCCTACGTGTCACCAAGATCTATCTAAGGAGAGACCAGCAACGAGTAAAAAGAGAGTGCATCTACATACCCTTGTAGATCGCTAAGCGGAAGCGTTCAAGTGAACGGGGTTGATGGAGTCGTACTCGTCGTGATTCAAATCACCGATGATCCTAGTGCCGAACGGACGGCACCTCCGCGTTCAACACACGTACAGCCCGGTGACGTCTCCCACGCCTTGATCCAGCAAGGAGAGAGGGAGAGGTTGAGGAAGACTCCATCCAACAGCAGCACAACGGCGTGGTGGTGGTGGAGGAGCGTGGCAATCCAGCAGGGCTTCGCCAAGCACCATGGGAGAGGAGGAGTAGGAAGAGAGGTAGGGTTGTGCCAGAACTTTGTGTATAGCTCCCATGCGCCTCCCCACTATATATAGGGGTGGAGGGGCTGGTTTCTTGCCCTCCAAGTCCATTGGGGCGTTGGCCAAGGTGGGAGGAAAGAAATCTCATTATTTCCTTCCCCACCGATTGTTATCCCCCCTTTTTAGGGATCTTGATCTTATCCCTTCGGGATATGATCTTATTCCTTCTAAGGGGGGATCTTGGTGCGCCTTGACCAGGGGTGTGGGGCCTTGCCCCCACTACCCACGTCCATGTGGGTCCCCCCATGCAGGTGGGCCCCACTCCGGAACCTTCTACAACCTTCCCGGTACAATACCGAAAAATCCCGAACATTTTCCGGTGGCCAAAATAGGACTTCCCATATATAAATCTTTACCTCCGGACCATTCCGGAACTCCTCGTGACGTCCGGGATCTCATCTGGGACTCCGAACAACATTCGGTAACCACATACAAACTTCCTTTATAACCCTAGCGTCATCGAACCTTAAGTGTGTAGACCCTACGGGTTCGGGAGACATGTAGACATGACCGAGACGTTCTCCGGTCAATAACCAACAGCGGGATCTGGATACCCATGATGGCTCCCACATGTTCCACGATGATCTCATCGGATGAACCACGATGTCAAGGACTTAATCAATCCCGTATTCAATTCCCTTTGTCTATCGGTATGTTACTTGCCCGAGATTCGATCGTCGGTATACCGATACCTTGTTCAATCTCGTTACCGGCAAGTCACTTTACTCGTTCCGTAACACATCATCCCGTGATCAACTCCTTGGTCACATTGCGCATATGATGATGTCCTACCGAGTGGGCCCAGAGATACCTCTCCGTTTACACGGAGTGACAAATCCCAGTCTCGATCCGCATAAAACAATAGATACTTTCGGAGATACCTGTAGTGCACCTTTATAGTCACCCAGTTACGTTGTGACGTTTGATACACCCAAAGCACTCCTACGGTATCCAGGAGTTACACGATCTCATGGTCAAAGGAAGAGATACTTGATATTGGCAAAGCTCTAGCAAACGAACTACACGATCTTTGTGCTATGCTTAGGATTGGGTCTTGTCCATCACATCATTCTCCTAATGATGTGATCCCGTTATCAACGACATCCAATGTCCATAGCCAGGAAACCATGACTATCTGTTGATCACAACGAGCTAGTCAACTAGAGGCTCACTAGGGACATATTGTGGTCTATGTATTCACACGTGTATTACGATTTCCGGATAATACAGTTATAGCATGAATAAAAGACAATTATCATGAACAAGGAAATATAATAATAATACTTTTATTATTGCCTCTAGGGCATATTTCCAACAGTCTCCCACTTGCACTAGAGTCAATAATCTAGTTCACATCGCCATGTGATTAACACTCACAGGTCACATCGCCATGTGACTACTATCCAAGAGTTTACTAGAGTCAGTAGTCTAGTTCACATCACTATGTGATTAACACTCAATGAGTTTTATGTTTGATCATGTTGCTTGTGAGAGAGGTTTTAGTCAACGGGTCTAAACCTTTCAGATCCGTGTGTGCTTTACAAATCTCTATCTCATCTCCTAGATGCAGCTACCACGCTCTATTTGGAGCTATTCCAAACAACTGTTCTACTTGGAGCTATTCTAAATTATTGCTCCATTATATGTATCCGGTCTCTCTACTCAGAGCTATCCGGATAGGTGTCAAGCTTGCATCGTCGTAACCTTTACGACGAACTCTTTTACCACCTCCATAATCGAGAAAATTCCTTAGTCCACTAGTTACTAAGGATAACTTTGACCGCTGTCCTGTGAGCCATTCTTGGATCACTCTTGTACCCCTTGACTGACTCATGGCAAGGCACACTTCAGGTGCGGTACACAGCATAGCATACTAAAGAGCCTACGTCTTAAGCATAGGGTACGACCTTCGTCCTTTCTCTCTATTCTGCCGTGGTCGAGCTTTAAGTGTTAACTTCGTACCTTACAACTCAGGCAAGAACTCCTTCTTTGACTGGTCCATCTTGAACACCTTCAAGATCATGTCAAGGTATGTGCTCATTTGAAAGTATTATTAAGCATTTTGATCTATCCTTATAGATATTGATGCTCAATGTTCAAGTAGCTTAATCCAGGCTTTCCATTGAAAAACACTTTCAAAATAACCCTATATGCTTTCCAGAAATTCTACGTCATTTCTGATCAACAATATGTCAACAACATATACTCATCAGAAATTCTATAGTGCTCCCACTCACTTCTTTGGAAATACAAGTTTCTCATAAACTTTGTACAAACCCAAAATTTTTGATCATCATCAAAGCATACATTCCAACTCCGAGATGCTCACTCCAGTCCTTAGAAGGATTGCTGGAGCTTTGCATACTTATTAGCATCTTTCGGGATTGACAAAACCTTCCGGTTGTATCACATACAACCTTTCCTTATTAAAATCGTCGAGGAAACAATGTTTTGACATCCTATCTGCAAGATTTCATAAATAATGCAGTAATCGCTAATATAATTCCAACAGACTCTCAGCATCGCTACGAGTGAGAAAATCTCATCGTAGTCAACTCCTTGAACTTGTCGGAAAACATCTTAACGACAAGTCGAGCTTTCTTAATGGTGACATTTACCATCATTGTCCGTCTTCCTTTTGAAATCCATCTGTACTCATTAGCCTTACGACCATCGAGCCGTTCTGCCAAAGTCTACACTTTGTTTTCATACATGGATCCTCTCTCGGATTTTATGGCCTCAAGCCATTTATTGGAATCCGGGCCCACCATCGCTTCTCCATAGCTCGTAGGTTCATTGTTGTCTAGCAACATGACCTTCAAGACAGGATTACATACCACTCTGAAGTAGTACGCATCCTTGTCATCCTACGAGGTTTGGGAGTGACTTGATCCGAAGTTTCATGATCAATATCATAAGCTTCCACTTCAATTGGTGTAGGTGCCACAGGAACAACTCCCTGTGCCCTGTCACACACTAGTTGAAGAGACGGTTCAATAACCTCATCAAGTCTCCACCATCCTCCCACTCAATTCTTTCGAGAGAAACTTTTCCTCGAGAAAGGACCCGATTCTAGAAACAATCCATATTGCTTTCGGATCTGAATTAGGAGGTATACCCAACTGTTTTGGGTTTCCTATGAAGATGCATTTTATCCGCTTTGGGTTCGAGCTTATCAACCTGAAACTTTTTCATATAAGCGTCGCAGCCCCAAACTTTTAAGAAACGACAACTTAGGTTTCTCTAAACCATGGTGTCATCTCATCGGAATTACGTGGTGCCCTATTTAAAGTGAATGTGGTTATCTCTAATGCCTAACCCATGAACGATAGTGGTAATTCGATAAGAGACATCATGGTACGCACCATATCCAATAGGGTGCAACTATGATGTTCGGACACACCATCACATTATGGTGTTCCAGGCGGTATTAATTGCGAAACAATTTCCACAATGTCTTAATTGTGTGCCAAAACTCGTAACTCAGATATTCATCTCTATGATCATATCATAGACATTTTATCCTCTTGTCACAATGATCTGCTACTTCACTCTGAAATTACTTGAACCATTCAATAATTCAGACTTGTGTTTCATCAAGTAAATATACTCAACATTTACTCGAATCATCTGTGAAGTAAGAACATAATGATATTCACTGCATGCCTCAGCACTCATTCGACTGCACACATCAAAATGTGTTACTTCCAACAAGTTGCTATCTTGTTCCATCTTACTGAAAATGAGGCTTTTCAGTCATCTTGCCCATGTGGTATGATTTGCATATCTCAAGTGATTCAAAATCAAGTGAGTCCGAACGATCCATTTGCATGGAGTTTCTTCATGCATATACACCAATAGACATGGTTCGCATGTCTCAAACTTTACAAAAACGAGTGAGTCCAAAGATCCATCAACATGGAGCTTCTTCATGCATTTTATACCATTATGACTTACATGGCAGTGCCACAAGTAAGTGGTACTATCATTACTATCTTATATCTTTTGGCATGAAAATGTGTATCACTACGACCGAGATTCAATAAACCATTCCTTTAGGTGCAAGACCATTGAAGGTATTATTCAAAAATAGAGTAACCATTATTCTCCTTAAATGAATAACCGTATTGCGATAGACATAATCCAATCATGTCTATGCTCAACGCAAACACCAATCTCGGTGGTAGAGGGAGCGTGCGATGCTTTATCATATCAAGCTTGGAAAAAACTTCCAACACATATCGTCAGCTCACCTTTAGCTAGTCTCCGTTTATTCCATAGCCTTTTGTTTCGAGTTACTAACACTTAGCAACCGAACCGGTATCTAATACCCTGGTGCTACTAGGAGTACTAGTAAAGTACACATTAACACAATGTATATCCAATATACTTCTATCGACTTTGCCAGCCTTCTCATCTACCAAGTATCTAGGGTAATTCTGCTCCAGTGGTTGTTCCCCTTATTACAGAAGCACTTAGTCTCGGGTTTGGGTTCAACCTTGGGTTTCTTCACTAGAGCAGCAGCTGAATTGCCGTTTCATGAAGTATCCCTTTGTTCCCTTGCCCTTCTTGAAACTAGTGGTTTCACCAACCATCAACAATTGATGCTCCTTCTTGATTTCTACTTTCGCGGTGTCAAACATCATGAATATTTCAAGGATCATCATATCTATCCCTGATATGTTATAGTTAATCACGAAGCTCTAGCAGCTTGGTGGCAATGACTTTGGGGAAACATCACTATCTCATCTGGAGGATCAACTCCCACTCGATTCAAGTGATTGTTGTGCTCAGACAATCTGAGCACAAGCTCAACGATTGAGCTTTTCTCCCTTAGTTTGCAGGCTAAGAAAATCGTCGGAGATCTTATACCTCTTGACGTGGGCACGAGCCTGAAATCCCAATTTCAGCCCTCGAAACATCTCATATGTTCTGCGACATTTCGAAAACGTCTTTGGTGCCTCTACTTAAACCATTTAATTGAACTATCACGTAGTTATCAAAACGTGTATGTCCGATGTTCGCAACATCGACAAACGACGTTGGGGTTCAGCACACTGAGCGGTGCATTAAGGACATAAGCTTTCTACTGATCGCATAATCGCTACTATCAACTTTCAACTATATTTTCTCTAGGAACATATCTAAACAGTGGAACTAAAGCGCGAGCTTACGACATAATTTGCAAAAGGTCTTTTGACTATGTTCAGGATAATTAAGTTCATCTTATGAACTCCCACTTAGATAGACATCCCTCTGGTCATCTAAGTGATCACATGATCCGAGTCAACTAGGCCGTGTCCGATCATCACGTGAGACGGACTAGTCATCATCGGTGAACTTCTTCATGTTGATCGTATCTACCATACGACTCATGCTCGACCTTTCGGTCTCCGTGTTCCGTGGCCATGTCTGCACATGCTAGGCTCGTCAAGTTAACCCTAAGTGTTTTCGCTGTGTAAAACTGTCTTACACCCGTTGTATGTGAACGTAAGAATCCATCACACCCGATCATCACATGGTGCTTAGAAGCGACGAACTGTAGCAACGGTGCACAGTTAGGGGAGAACACTTCTTGAAATTTTGTAAGGGATCATCTTATTTACTACCGTCGTCCTAAGCAAACAAGATGCATAAACATGATAAACATCACATGCAATCAAATAGTGACATGATATGGCCAATATCATTTTGCTCCTTTTGATCTTCATCTTCGGGGCTCCATGATCATCATCGTCACCGGCACGACACCATGATCTCCATCATCGTGTCTTCATGAAGTTGTCACGCCAACGACTACTTCTACTTCTATGACTAACGCGTTTAGCAATAAAGTAAAGTAGTTTACATGGCGTTCTTCAATGAAACGCAGGTCATACAATAAATAAAGACAACTCCTATGGCTCCTGCCGGTTGTCATACTCATCGACATGCAAGTCGTGAATCCTATTACAAGAACATGATCAATCTCATACATCACATATCATTCATCACATTCTTCTTGGCCATATCACATCACATAGCATACCCTGCAAAAACAAGTTAGACGTCCTCTAATTGTTGTTGCATGTTTTACGTGGCTGCTATGGGTTTCTAGCAAGAACGTTTCTTACCTATGCAAGACCACAACGTGATATGCCAATTGATATTTACCCTTCATAAGGACCCTTTTCATTGAATCCGTTCCGACTAAAGTGGGAGAGACTGGCACCCGCTAGCCACCTTATGCACCAAGTGCATGTCAATCGGTGGAACCTGTCTCACGTAAGAGTACGTGTAAGGTCGGTCCGGGCCGCTTCATCCCACAATACCGTCGAAACAAGATTGGACTAGTAACGATAAGCATATTGAACAACATCAACGCCCACAACTACTTTGTGTTCTACTCGTGCAAAGAATCTACGCAATAGACCTAGCTCATGATGCCACTGTTGGGGAACGTAGCAGAAATTCAAAATTTTCCTACGTGTCACCAAGATCTATCTAAGGAGAGACCAGCAACGAGTAGAAAGAGAGTGCATCTACATACCCTTGTAGATCGCTAAGCGGAAGCGTTCAAGTGAACGGGGTTGATGGAGTCGTACTCGTCGTGATTCAAATCACCGATGATCCTAGTGCCGAACGGACGGCACCTCCGCGTTCAACACACGTACAGCCCGGTGACGTCTCCCACGCCTTGATCCAGCAAGGAGAGAGGGAGAGGTTGAGGAAGACTCCATCCAACAGCAGCACAACGGCGTGGTGGTGGTGGAGGAGCGTGGCAATCCAGCAGGGCTTCGCCAAGCACCATGGGAGAGGAGGAGTAGGAAGAGAGGTAGGGCTGTGCCAGAACTTCGTCTATAGCTCCCATGCGCCTCCCCACTATATATAGGGGTGGAGGGGCTGGTTTCTTGCCCTCCAAGTCCATTGGGGCGTTGGCCAAGGTGGGAGGAAAGAAATCTCATTATTTCCTTCCCCACCGATTGTTATCCCCCCTTTTTAGGGATCTTGATCTTATCCCTTTGGGATATGATCTTATTCCTTCTAAGGGGGGATCTTGGTGCGCCTTGACCAGGGGTGTGGGGCCTTGCCCCCACTACCCACGTCCATGTGGGTCCCCCCATGCAGGTGGGCCCCACTCCGGAACCTTCTAGAACCTTCCCGGTACAATACCGAAAAATCCCGAACATTTTCCGGTGGCCAAAATAGGACTTCCCATATATAAATCTTTACCTCCGGACCATTCCGGAACTCCTCATGACGTCCGGGATCTCATCCGGGACTCCGAACAACATTCGGTAACCACATACAAACTTCCTTTATAACCCTAGCGTCATCGAACCTTAAGTGTGTAGACCCTACGGGTTCGGGAGACATGCAGACATGACCGAGACGTTCTCCGGTCAATAACCAACAGCGGGATCTGGATACCCATGATGGCTCCCACATGTTCCACGATGATCTCATCGGATGAACCACGATGTCAAGGACTTAATCAATCCCGTATTCAATTCCCTTTGTCTAGCGGTATTGTACTTGCCCGAGATTCGATCGTCGGTATACCGATACCTTGTTCAATCTCATTACCGGCAAGTCTCTTTACTCGTTCCGTAACACATCATCCCGTGATCAACCCCTTGGTCACATTGTGCACATTATGATGATGTCCTACCGAGTGGGCCCAGAGATACCTCTCCATTTACACGGAGTGACAAATCCCAGTCTCGATCCGCATAAAACAATAGATACTTTCGGAGATACCTGTAGTGCACCTTTATAGTCACCCAGTTACGTTGTGACGTTTGATACACCCAAAGCACTCCTACGGTATCCAGGAGTTACACGCTCTCATGGTCGAAGGAAGAGATACTTGACATTGGCAAAGCTCTAGCAAATGAACTACACGATCTTTTGTGCTAGTCTTAGGATTGGGTCTTGTCCATCACATCATTCTCCTAATGATGTGATCCCGTTATCAACGACATCCAATGTCCATAGCCAGGAAACCATGACTATCTGTTGATCACAACGAGCTAGTCAACTAGAGGCTCACTAGGGACATATTGTGGTCTATGTATTCACACGTGTATTACGATTTCCGGATAATACAGTTATAGCATGAATAAAAGACAATTATCATGAATAAGGAAATATAATAATAATACTTTTATTATTGCCTCTAGGGCATATTTCCAACACTTGTAGCTTGGTGGGAGCGACTGAAGGATTCTATCAATGACCGCCTCGTCCGGGAGGATAATGTCCAGCTGGGACAGGCGGTTGTGCAACCCAGACATTTTGAGTATGTGCTCACTGACAGAACTATTTTCCTCCATCTTACAACTATAGAACTTGTCGGAGACGTCATATCTCTCGACCCGGGCATGAGCTTGGAAAACTAGTTTCAGCTCCTCGAACATCTCATATGCTCCGTGTTGCTCAAAACGCTTTTGGAGCCCCGGTTCTAAGCTGTAAAGCATGCCGCATTGAACGAGGGAGTAATCATCAACACGTGTCTGCCAAACGTTCATAACGTCTTGGTTCTGTGGGATGGGTGCTTCACCTAGCGGTTCATCTAGGACATATGCTTTCTTGGCTGCTATGAGGATGATCCTCAGGTTCCGGACTCCGTATAGTTGCTGCCATCATCTTTCAGCTTGGTTTTCTCTAGGAACGCGTTGAAGTTCATGTTGACATGAGCGTTGGCCATTTGATCTACAAGACATATTTTGCAAAGGTTTTAGACTAAGTTCATGATAATTAAGTTCATCTAATCAAATTAATTTAATGAACTCCCACTCAGATTAGACATCCCTCTAGTCATCTAAGTGTTACACGATCCGAGTCGACTAGGCCATGTCCGATCATCACGTGAGACGGACTAGTCATCGTCGGTGAACATTCTCATGTTGATTGTATGTTCCATACGACTCGTGTTCGACCTTTCGGTCTCCGTGTTCCGAGGCCATGTCTGTACATGCTAGGCTCGTCAAGTTAACCCTAAGTGTTTTGCATGTGTAAAACTGTCTTACACCCGTTGTATGTGAACGTAAGGATCTATCACACCCGATCATCACGTGGTGCTTCGAAACGATGAACTTTAGCAACGATGCACAGTTAGGGGAGAACACTTCTTGAAATTGTTGTAAGGGATCATCTTATTTACTACCATCGTTCTAAGTAAACAAGATGCATAAACATAATAAACATCACATGCAATTATATAGTAGTGACATGATATGGCCAATATCATATAGCTCCATTGATCTCCATCTTCGGGGCTCCATGATCATCTTGTCACCGGCATGACACCATGATCTCCATCATCGTGTCTTCATGAAGTTGTCATGCCAACGACTACTTCTACTTCTATGGCTAACGCGTTTAGCAATAAAGTAAAGTAATTTACATGGCGTTCTTCAATGACACGCAGGTCATACAAAAATAAAGACAACTCCTATGGCTCCTGCTGGTTGTCATACTCATCGACATGCAAGTCGTGATTCCTATTACAAGAACATGATCTCATACATCACAATATATCATTCATCATTCATCACAACTTCTGGCCATATCACATCACATAACAATTGCTGCAAAAACAAGTTAGACGTCCTCTAATTGTTGTTGCATCTTTTACGTGGCTGCAATTGGGTTCTAGCAAGAACGTTTTCTTACCTATGAATAACCACAACGTGATTTTGTCAACTTCTATTTACCCTTCATAAGGACCCTTTCCATCGAATCGGCTCCAACTAAAGTGGGAGAGACAGACACCCGCCAGCCACCTTATGCAACTAGTGCATGTCAGTCGGTGGAACCGGTCTCACGTAAGCGTACGTGTAAGGTTGGTCCGGGCCGCTTCATCCCACAATACCGCTGAAGCAAGATAAGACTAGTAGCGGCAAGCAAGTTGACAAGATCTACGCCCAGAACCAAATTGTGTTCTACTCATGCAATAGAGAACTACGCATAGACCTAGCTCATGATGCCACTATTGGGGAACGTTGCAGAAAATTAAAATTTTTCCTACGGTTTCACCATGATCCATCTATGAGTTCATCCAAGCAACGAGTCAAGGGAGATAGAATGCATCTACATACCACTTGTAGATCGCGTGCGGAAGCTTTCAATAGAACGGGGTTGATGGAGTCGTACTCGCCGTGATTCAGATCACCGATGACCAAGTGCTGAACAGATAGCACCTCCGCGTTCAACACACGTACGGGACGGGAGACGTCTCCTCCTTCTTGATCCAGCAAGGGGAAAGGAGAGGTTGATGATGATCCAGCAGCACGACGGCGTGGTGGTGGATGCAGCAGAACTCTGGCAGGGCTTCGCCAAGCTGCTGCGGGAGGAGGACGAGGTGTAGCAGGGGGAGGGAGGCGCCAATGCACAGGTTGCGGCTGCCCTTCCCCTTTCCCTCCTTTATATAGGCCCCCAGGGGGGCGGCCCAGGGAGATCTAATCTCCCAAGGGGCAGCGGCCAGGGGGGTGGAGTGCCCCCCAAGGCATGTGGTGCGCCCCCCCCACCCTGGGGTTTCAACCCTAGGCGCAGGGGGGGCCTAGGGGGGTGCACCAGCCCACTATGGGCTGGTTCCCCTCCCACTTCAGCCCATGGGGCCCTCTGGGATGGGTGGCCCCACCCGGTGGACCCCCGGGACCCTTCCGGTGGTCCCGATACAATACCGGGTGACCCCGAAACTTTCCCGATGGCCGAAATACCACTTCCTATATATAATTCTTTACCTCCGGACCATTCCGAAACTCCTCGTGACGTTCGGGATCTCATCCGGGACTCCGAACAACATTCGGTATGCTGCATACTCATATTCATACAACCCTAGCGTCACCGAACTTTAAGTGTGTAGACCTTACGGGTTCGGGAGACATGTAGACATGACCGAGACAACTCTCCGGTCAATAACCAACAGCAGGATCTGGATACCCATGTTGGCTCCCACATGCTCCTCGATGATGTCATCGGATGAACCACGATGTCGAGGATTCGATCAAACCCCGTATACAATTCCCTTGTCAATCGGTACGTTACTTGCCCGAGACTCGATCGTCGGTATCCCAATACCTTGTTCAGTCTCGTTACCGGCAAGTCACTTTACTCGTACCGTAATGCATGATCCCGTGACTAACCACTTAGTCACTTTGAGCTCATTATGATGATGCATTACCGAGTGGGCCCAGAGATACCTCTCCGTCATACGGAGTGACAAATCCCAGTCTCGATTCGTGTCCACCCAACAGACACTTTCGGAGATACCTGTAGTGCACCATTATAGTCACCCAGTTACGTTGTGACGTTTGGTACACCCAAAGCACTCTTACGGTATCCGGGAGTTACATGATCTCATGGTCTAAGGAAGAGATACTTGACATTGAAAAAGCTCTAGCAAAACGAACTACACGATCTTGTGCTATGCTTAGGATTGGGTCTTGTCCATCACATCATTCTCCTAATGATGTGATCCCGTTGTCAATGACATCCAATGTCCATAGTCAGGAAATCATGACTATCTGTTGACCAACGAGCTAGTCAACTAGAGGCTCACTAGGGACATGTTATGGTCTATGTATTCACACGTGTATCACGATTTCCAGATAATACAGTTATAGCATGAATAAAAGACAATCATCATGAACAAAGAAATATTATAATAACACTTTTATTATTGCCTCTAGGGCATATTTCCAACACAATTAGCGGTCACTAATGCTTCTCGTACTGCTCCTTGGTATGCTGATTATGCTAATTACATTGTTGCTAAATTTATACCGCCTAGTTTCATATACCAGCAAAAGTAAAGTTCTTTTATGATTTAAGATATTAATTTTGGGATGATCCACACCTTTATAAAGAAGGAGTAGATTGTGTTATTAGACGTTGTGTGCCTGAGCATGAACAGGAACAGATTCTATGCAAGTGTCACTCTGAATCCTATGGAGGACACCACGCTGGAGATAGAACTGCACACAAGGTACTACAATCTGGTTTTTATTGGCCTACTCTCTTCAAAGATGATCGTAAGTTTGTCTTATCTTGTGATGAATGCCAAAGAGTAGGTAACATTAGTAGACGTCAAGAAATGCCTATGGATTATTCTCTTGTTATTGAACCATTTGACGTTTGGGGGTTTGATTATATGGGACCTTTTCCTGCCTCTAATGGTTACACACATATTTTAGTTGCTGTTGATTACGTTACTAAGTGGGTAGAAGCTATTCCAACTAGTAGTGTTGATCATAACACTTCTATTAAAATGCTTAAAGAAGTTATTTTTCTGAGGTTTGGAGTCCCTAGATATCTTATGACTGATGGTGGTTCACATTTTATTCATGGTGCTTTCCGTAAGATGCTTGCTAAATATGATGTCAATCATAGAATTGCATCTCCTTATCATCCGCAGTCTAGTGGTCAAGTAGAGTTGAGCAATAGAGAGCTCAAATTAATTTTGCAAAAGAATGTGAATAGATCTAGAAAGAATTGGTCCAAAAAACTTGATGATGCATTATGGGCCTATAGAACTGCATACAAAAATCCTATGGGTATGTCTCCATGTAAGATGATTTATGGAAAAGCGTGTCATTTACCTCTTGAACTTGAACATAAAGCATATTGGGCTATTAAAGAGCTCAACTATGACTTCAAACTTGCCGATGAGAAGAGGTTGTTTGATATTAGCTCACTTGATGAATGGAGAACCCAAGCCTATGAGAATGCCAAGCTATTCAAAGAAAAAGTCAAACGCTGGCATGATAAGAGGATACAAAAGCGTGAGTTTAACGTAGGAGACTATGTATTATTATTCAACTCTCGTTTAAGATTTTTTGCAGGAAAACTTCCCTCTAAATGGGAATGTCCCTACGTTATCGAGGAGGTCTATCATTCTGGTGCCATAAAAGCAACAACTTCAAAGGCACAAGTCCGAGGGTGGTAAACGGTCAAAGAATTAAACATTATATTTTAGGTAACCCTATCAATGTTGAAACTAATATTATTGAAACCATAACCCCGGAGGAATACATAAGGGACACTTTCCAGAACGTTCCAGACTCCAAAAAGGAATAGATATGTGGTACGGTAAGTAAACCGACTCCAAAACAACTCCAATGGCAACTTTTATCAGTTTTGGAATATTTAAGAATTTTAGGAAGAAAGAAGTAGTACGAAAGGGGAACGAGGCCCCCACGAGAGTGGAGGGCGCGCCCACCCTTACTAGGTGCGCCCCCCTCTCTCGTGGGCACCTCGTGTGCCTCCCGGACTCCGTTTTCTTGCACGTTGCGTATTTTGGTCGGTAAAAATTCATTATATATACTCCCGAAGGTTTTGACCACCTTATCATGCAAATATCCTCTGTTTTCGTTTCGAGTTTTTTCTGTTTCAGATTTAGAGCAATATGTCGTCCCAGGATTCGGAAGGGGAAAGTTATGTGGTTGATTACCTCGCAGACCCTAAGGTCTACGGGGACTTGGACCATGATGGTTGGACATCTGAAGAAGGGGAAGACTATGAGCCTAAAGTAAAGGAGGAGACGAGTTCAAACGAAGATGAAGCCCCATTACCTCAGCTTGGGGACATGCATGTGGAGTTTAAAAAGTCAAGCCTCCCTGATAAAGCAAAGAAGCCAAAGATCGAGTTTATCCCTTTTCGTCTCTTGCAGGAAAATAAACAGGAATTATGCAGAAGAGTATTAAGCCTCGAGCAGGAGATCGAGGACCTAAAGGAGCAAAATATTATACTCAAGCATAAATTGAGGAACAAGCCTACATCATCAACAACTCATACTTCACCACCTCCGAGGACATAATCACATCGGTATGGGCACTCCCCTTGGCAACCACCAAGCTTGGGGGAGGTGCCCCGGTATCGTATCACCATCACACTCCTATCTTTACCGTTTTATTTAGTTCGATCCTTTTGGTAGTATCTTGATCTAGTAGATTGAAGTTTTGATATCTAGTAGTTTGAGTTTTGATTTGTGATCTCTTTTTGTAATTGAGTCCGAGAGATATCTATAATAAAGATTAGTGTTGAGTCAAGGGCTTTGCTATGTTGCTATGATCTCGAGAAATTAAAATGAAAAAAGAGAGTTCATATTGATCTTATGGATAGTGATGACTTCACATATAGAAAGTATGAGGCATAAAAGTTGTTGAGAGTTGATAAACGTAGTCTTGGTCATCGTTGCATTTAATAGGAAGTGATAAGGAAAGAGGGGTTCACATATAAATATATTACCTTGGACACCTTTTATAATTGGGAGCACTCATTAAGTATGACATGCTAAAAGAGTTGACGTTGGACAAGGAAGACAACGTAATGATTTATGTTTTCGCACATCTCAGTTAAAGTATATTGTCATTGACCTTCCAAACATGTTGAGCTTGCCTTTCCCCCTCATGCTAGCCAAATTCCTTGCACCAAGTAGAGATACTACTTGTGCTTCCAAATATCCTTAAACCCAGTTTTGCCATGAGAGTCCATCATACCTACCTATGGATTGAGTAAGATCCTTCAAGTAAGTTGTCATGCTGCAGGCAATAAAAATTGCTACCTAAATATGTATGACTTATTAGTGCAGAGAAAATAAGCTTTGTACGATCTTGTTGTGGAAGTAGTAAAAGCGACGGACTGCATAATAAAGGTCCACATACAAGGGGCAATATAAAGTGACGTTCTTTTGCATTAAGATTTTGTGCATCAACCCTAAAACGCACATGACAACCTCTGCTTCCCTCTACGAAGGGCCTATCTTTTACTTTATGCTTGAGTCAAGGTGATCCATACCTTTCCCTTTTTCATTTTATCCTTTGGCAAGCTCCTCGTGTTTGAAAGATCATGATATATATATCCAATTGGATGTAAGTTAGCATAGGCTATTATTGTTGACATCACCTAAAGGTGAATACGTTGGGAGGCAACACAATAAGCCCCTATCTTTCTCAGTGTCCGGTTGAAACTCCATAACCACAAGTATTGCGTGAGTGTTAGCAATTATAGAAGACTACAAGATGATTGAGTATGTGAACTTGCTGAAAAGCTCTATTATTGACTCTTTCTGATGTTATGATAAATTGCAATTGCTTCAATGACCGAGATTATAGTTTGTTAGTTCCTAATGAAGTTTTTGAACCATACTTGACATTGTGAATTGATTGTCACTTGAATTTAGGAAATCATATGATAAAATCTATATATGTTGTTGTTATAAGAATGATCATGATGCCCTCATGTCCGTATTTTATTTTTATCGACACCTCTATCTCTAAACATGTGGGCATATTTTTCGATATAGGCTTCCGCTTGAGGACAAGCGAGGTCTAAGCTCGGGGGAGTTGATACGTCCATTTTGCATCATGCTTTTATATCAATATTTATTGCATTATGGGCTGTTATTACACATTATATCTCAATACTTATGGCTATTCTCTCTTATTTTATAAGGTTTACCATGAAGAGGGGGAATGCCGGCAGCTGGAATTCTGGCTGGAAAAGGAGCAAACATTGGAAACCTATTCTGCACTACTCCAAAAATCCTAAAACTCCATGAAACATCTTTTTGGAATTAATAAGAATTATTGGGAGAAAGAAATACACCATGGGGCCCACACCCTGTCCATGAGGGTGCCCCCCCCCCCCCGACTGGGCGTGCCCCTGTCTCCTGGACCCCCTAGTGGGCCCCCGGTGTCCATCTTCTGCTATATGAGAGCTTTTACCCTGGAAAAAATCATGGGCAAGCTTATGGGACGAAACTCCGCTGCCATGAGGCGGAACCTTGGCGGAACCAATCTAGGGCTTCGGCGGAGCTGTTCTACCGGGGACACTTCCCTCCGGGAGGGGGAAATCATCACCAACGTCATCACCAACAATCCTCTCATAGGGAGGGGGTCAATCTCCATCAACATCTTCACCAGCACCATCTCCTCTCAAAACCATAGTTCATCTCTTGTATCCAATCTTGTATCAAAACCACAAATTGGTACCTGTGGGTTGCTAGTAGTGTTGATTACTCCTTGTAGTTGATGCTAATTGGTTTACTTGGTGGAAGATCATATATTCAGATCCTTAATGCATATTATTACTCCTCTGATTATGAACATGAATATGCTTTGTGAGTAGTTACGTTTGTTCCTGAGGACATGGGTGAAGTCTTGCTATTAGTAGTCATGTGAATTTGGTATTCGTTTGATATTTTGATGAGATGTATGTTGTATTTTCCTCTAGTGGTGTTATGTGAACGTTGACTACATGACACATCACCATTATTTGGGCCTAGAGGAAGGCATTGGGAAGTAATAAGTAGATGATGGGTTGCTAGAGTGACAGAAGCTTAAACCCTAGTTTATGCGTTGCTTCGTTAGGGGCTGATTTGGATCCATATGTTTAATGTTGTGGTTAGGTTTACCTCAATACTTCTTTTGTAGTTGCAGACGCTTGCAATAGGGGTTAATCATAAGTGGGATGCTTGTCCAAGTAAGGGTAGTACCCAAGCACCGGTCCACCCACATATCAAATTATCAAAGTACCAAACGCTAATCATATGAACATGATGAAAACTAGCTCGATGATAATTCCCATGTGTCCTCGGGAGCTCCTTTCTCATTATTAGAAATTGTCCAGGCTTATCCTTTGCTACATAAAGGATTGGGCCACCTTGCTGCACTTTATTTACTTTATTTACTTGCTACTCGTTACTATTTATCTTATCACAAAACTATCTATCACCTACAATTTTAGTGCTTGCAGAGAAAACCTTACTGAAGAACGCTTATCATTTCCTTCTGCTCCTCGTTGGGTTCGACACTCTTACTTATTGAAAGGACTATGATTGATCCCCTACACTTGTGGGTCATCAAGACTCTTTTCTGGCGCCTTTGCCGGGGAGTGTAGCACTTTTGGTGAGTGGAACTTGGTAAGGAAACATTTATATAGTGTGCTAAAAATTTCTGTTACTTGTCACTATGGAAACTAATCCTTTGAGGGGCTTGTTCGGGGTATCTTCACCCCGACCAGAAGAGCAAAGAGTTGCTCCTCAACCTACTGAACTTTATGAAAATATTTAGTTTGTGATTCTTTCAGGTATGATAGAGAAACTGCTAGCTAATCCATTTGCAGGAGATGGAACATTGCATCCAGATTTACACCTTATATTTGTGGATGAAGTTTGTGGATTATCTAAGCTTGCAGGTATTCCCGATGATGTTGTCAAATGGAAGGTCTTCCCTTTATCTTTGAAGGGAGATGCATTGACATGGTATAGGCTATGTGATGATATGAGATCTTGGAATTATAAACGATTGAAGTTGGAATTTCACCAGAAGTTCTATCATATGCATCTTGTTCATCGTGATCGTAATTACATATATAATTTCTGGCCTCGCGAAGGAGAAAGCATCGCTCAAGCTTGGGGGAGGCTTAAGTCAATGTTATATTCATGCCCCAATCATGAGCTCTCTCAGGAAATGATTATTCAAAACTTTTATGCTCAGCTTTCTCTTGACAATCGCACCATGCTTGATACTTCCTGTGCTGGTTCTTATATGCTGAAGACTATTGATTTCAAATGGGACTTATTGGAAAGAATTAAAAGCAACTCTGAAGATTGGGGTTCCGACGATGGTAAGGAGTCAGGTATGACACCTAAGTTCGATTGTGTTAAATCTTTTATGGATACCGATGCTTTTCATGGATTTAGCGCTAAGTATGGACTTGACTATGAGATAGTAGCTTCTTTCTGTGAATATTTTTCTACTCACGTTGATCTCCCTAAAGAGAAGTGGTTTAAATATAATCCTCCTGTTGAAGTGAAAGTAGTTGCACCTATTATAGTTGTAGAAAATACTATCACCCATAGTGATCCTATTGTTCCTACTACTTATGTTGAGAAACCTCCTTTTCCTGTTAGGATAAAGGATCATGCTAAAGGTTGATTTGTACAAAAATAGAGATTTGAATGTCTCAAGGCGCCTCCTTGTACTACCGCTGTACACTGATGTTCATCACTGGCAGAAGGTGTATCGGGGAGACTTGGGATGATGTCCAGTATGAGGCGTACCGTATGAGGCATCGCAGGGCCCATCTCGCCCTTGCAGCATGGCATACTATGATACTATCACAATATTTTCTTCTATTTATTTTGTGTGTTTCATCAACTAGTGCCACTATAATGTAATCACACTTTTACATTATTTGTGCAAACAGGGTTATTTAGCTGCATTTTGGTGGAACTGCACAAATGTACGTATGGAACCGGCATATATGCAGAGTGCGAGGTGTGCCAAGTAAAAATTACCGACACCAACCATGTTGCATGCACGCATTGGCATCCACCACCACAAGTGGGATGTGTGGCGCTCTTTGTGGACAGATCTTTCTCGGCAGCAAATCCTCTAACCAAATACTAGTAGCTTATATTGGCAGTTTTCTAGGGAGTACTCTTTTCTGAAAGAAGCACCAATCCATTTTTCTTTATTTGTACACTGTGTCACAGAGCTATTTTAGGGTGATTGGCGTAGTACTCGGAGACTGATTGTAAGCATGATTTTCATTAGCTGTCACACTGATTGTAAGCATGAGCAGGTGGAAGATTAGGTTAGTGCGAAGCTTACCTTAAACCGTACCGCCACCGTTGAAACGAGGTGAGCGTCGAGGGAACCGTGGAGAACGGCGGGGAAGCAACGTCGCGCCATCCGGCCTCCTCTTGCGGTGGGAGAACGAATACTCCTGTGGCTCCGGGTGGCTCTGCACCCTCACGAACGACACACCATAATTGACCATGATTTTTGCACATAAAATATATGTTATACATTGCAAAAATAATATAATTTGAAAGTACATTCAGATTCGAACCAAACGATACAATTTATGGTGACATGCATTCACATTTTGCTTGTCAAATACAGTACGTGGTCAAACTTTGACCCAAAATACGCAAAACAACGAAAGAATACTTCCAAGACCAGCGCCGTTCTTCCGCTCTTCTCCTCTTAAACCACCACCGCTCCTCTCCTGTTCCAATCTAAATCCAGCGCCGCTCCTCTCCTTTTCCATTTCAAAACCACCACCCCTCCTCTCATGTTCCAGTCCAAAACCAGCGTTGCTCCTCTCCCATTCTAATCCAAAACCAACACTGCTCCTCTCCTCTTCCATTCAAAAACCACCGCCGGCGAGTGAAGGTGCTGTGGAGAAGTAGATCAATGGAGGAGTACAACCAATACGTGAGGATCGCAGACGGCGACCCTCTGAAGCTAGCTAGGATGTTGGAGATATAGTCTTGGTTTGACAACAAGGACCAACTAGCGGCGATGGCGACATCCATGGCCAAATATCCGCAATAGAGCGAAAAGGCAGTGATACTCCCGGAGGGAGTCGCGCCGGAGTACATATAGTTGCTCCTCTGGGCCATGGAGCAAACAGATTCACCGAATCTGATCGTGAGGGAGCGGTGGTGGGAGTATCAATCCCAGATGGAGCATCCACCAGAGATTGAAGGATCGAGCATCTATAGGGTGCCGTTTGTGAGGGTGTCCTGCCAGAGCTAGTCGGTGGAGTCTTCGTCGACCGAACCCAACTGCAAGAGGAGAAAAGCAGTTGGCCCGATGACACTTCCCCGCCATCCTCTCCCTCACCGTTCACATCGTCTCACAGGGTGGTGTCTGCCGCCGAGGAATAGGAGGGGACTGCCCCCCCCCAGCCCAATAGTCGGGCAGGTTGTGAATTGTCAGGAGGAGCTTAGGCTTGTTAGTATTTGCAGGTTGTGAATTGTGTTTTGTGTTATGTATTTTGAGAGTACTTTCACATATGAATGTCTTTTGAATTTCAGATTTGCAGTATTGAGCATATGAACTATTTTATGAATTCTTGAGATCTATTTTTAACACTTAAAAAAATGTAGTTTCATAGGAGTATAAAAGTGCAGACAATGTGATTCTCAGAGAAGAAACTGCAAGTTTCAGTATCAGATAAGAAACTGCAAGTTTAGTTTCAGATAAGAAACTGCAACTTTCAGAGGCTGAAAGTGCGTTATATCGACTAGAGGGGGGGTGAATAGGCGATTTTTATGAATTCTTCACTGAGGAATTTGCCGGTGAGGAAATTCCTTAGCGAAGAACTATTAGCAGCAGAATAAGTACTCAGAAGTAAGCATAACAGAATACAAGCATGGTCATCATGATGAAATGAAGACTAGCACAGAGTATAGAAAGCGTAATCACAGGATAACACAAGATGAAGACAAACAGACTGAAGAAATTGAACTGAGGAAATTGAGAAAGTCTTCAGTCAAAGTCTTCAAACACAGATATGAACAAACACTCAACACAGTAATGAGGAAATGAAAGGGTTGAGGAAATAGAACCAGTTAGGTTGGTGAAGACAATGATTTGGTAGACCAGTTCCAACTGCTGTCTCAGTTGTACGTCTGGTTGGAGCGGCTGAGTATTTAAACTCGAGGACACGCAGTCCCGGACACCCAGTCGCTGAGCATGCAGCTCAGGACACCCAGTCCTCACCGTATTCTCCTTGAACTAAGGTCACGCAGACCTCATCCAATCACTCCTGGTAAGTCTTCAGGCGACTTCCAAACCTTCACAGACTTGGTCACTCGGCGATCCACAATTCCTCTTGGATGCTCTAGACCTTGACGCCTAACCGTCTGGAAGAAGCGCAGTCTTCAAAGGTAACAAGCGTCAGATCCACGCAGGATCAATTTCTTCAGTGATGCTCAATCACTTTGGGTTTGTAGGGGTTTGGTTTTGGGGTTTCCTCACTTGATGATTTTCGCTCAAAGTCCTCGGAGGATGGGTTGCTCTCAAATGACAAGTGTCAAGTTCTCTCGGAGCAGCCAACCAGCTAGTGGTTGTAGGGGGCAGCTATTTCTAGCCTAGGGAGCAGCCTGACATGATAAGACATAAATGCCCTTTAATGATATGACCGTTAGGTGGATAAGATATTTTGGGACAGCTAGCGCGCAGCACAGCAACGGTCGGAAATTTGACTCTCAAATTCCTCAGGGCTATCATGTTCCTCACTGTGTAGGCAATTCGCACTGGCGGATTCCTAACTCCTCAGTGCGAACAAATTCATCAGCGACCAAAAGAACTTCATCTCTATCACTGAAGAAAGTGACTGAACTGTATGAGATTTCCAAAGGCTTCACTCAAAGGGATTGGTAGGTGTAGGATTTTGAGTTGAGCATCACATGGAAATTTTTCCTTAGTATTTCCTCGACCCCCTTTAACAGTACGGTGTTTCCTATGACTCAAGAAAGAGAAAATGAAACTACGAAAACAAAAGTCTTCACGCTTCATGTTCCACAAATGAATACCAAGTCTTCAAGGTCACACCAATTTCTTCACTTTCAAAGTCTTCAGAAAGTCTTCAGAATATCAAAGTCTTCAGTCGAAGAACTTCATTTTTAGGGGTCGACTTTCTCTGTAAATATCAAACTCCTCATAGACTTATAGACCTGTGTACACTCACAAACGCATTAGTCCCTTAACCTATAAGTCTTCAATACACCAAAATCACTAAGGGGCACTAGATGCACTTACAATCTCCCCCTTTTTGGTGATTGATGAAAACATAGGTTAAGTTTTCAACGGGGATAAACATATGAAGTGTATATACTGATATTGAGGAATTTGATTGCAAGATATAGAAGAACTCCCCCTGAAGATGTGCATAGTGAGGAATTTGCTTTTGAGGCAATGCACATTTGAAGAGTTGAATCATGGAGATCTCCCCCTATATCTTGTAATTCATACACGCATTTGATATATAATATGAAGAATTTGAAATGCATGATGAAATATGGTGCCTGATGAGATTCCGCATGCGTGCAATGTCATTAATGAGGAATAAGCATGCAAAATAACGCATCAAGAGTATCAGAGCTTAGTGCATCAAAAGTATCAGAGCACCATCGGGTTTAAGATTACAACTCGATCCAATAAAAGTTTCAGAAGAACGAGAGTTGTAACTTAAAAAATTATTGCCCATATAATAGACCCGCTTGAAGACTAACTCAGATTTCTCCCCCTTTGTCATCAAATGACCAAAAGGATTGAAACTGAGTACTAACGCCCCTGAAGAATTTCAAGTAGATGGAGGAGCGCCAGCGTTGTCGGGGTTGTTTGTTGTAGCAGGGCCTGCCGCAGTGTCGTCCAAATCTTCATACTCATCAATGTCACGCAATGAAGAATAAGAGCTGGCCACCAGTGGAGGAATTTTGACCCTCTTGAATTTGTTCGGAGGAGGTGCAGACCAGTCAAATTCTTCCTTGAGACCCATAGTCTTCAGTTCTTCAGTGCAATAGACATGAGTGAGGACAGCCCAGGTGTGGTTGAAGGTTTCATGAAGGTAGTATTGGTTCTTCTTCACTGCATTGTGTGTTGAGGTCATATTGTGAAGAAGTGCACCGAACTGACGCTTTACCCATTTGTGATTGCGATCAACCTTCTGATGAAGACTGAGGAGTAACTCACGGTCAGTCATCACCCTGGGTGCTGTGGTTTGAGGATTTTGCTTGGCTGAGGTATTTGCGGCAAAGTCATGTGTGGCAGAATCGTCATTGGTAGAGTAAGATGCAGCCTTGCGAAATTGACCATCCAATGGACGAGTGCCTTCATCGAACACAGCAGCGGCCTTGCCTTTATCATCAGCTGATGAAACTGTCCGTTTGAGGACTTCAATGGGAGGCAAGTAGCTACCGTGGTTCAGAGTGTCAGCTTTGTAATTCAGTGAAGATCTTGCCCTGATGAATCTCATAATCCAAGGAGCATAGGGATTCAGCTCGAATGGTGACATAGCAATATTGGCCAGAGTCCTCATGAAGAAATCATGGAAGTTGACGGGAACGCCATGAATGATGTTGAAAAGCATATTCTTCATGATGCCAACGACTTCTTCATCATTTGAGTCGTGGCCTTTGATAGGACTCATTGTCTTCGTCAGAATTCAATAGACAGTCCGAGGCACATAGAGTAATTCCTTGACGAGGAATTTGGTTCTTGGGGCCTGCCTTGGCATCAAAGGCTTCATCAGCACTTGCATATAGTGATTTGAAAGTTCTGTTTCGTTGTAGACACAACGAGCACCGTCAAGTGGAGGATCGAGAGGAAGGACACGAAGCAATTCAGTTGCTGGTGCCTTGTAGTGAGTATTTTCAGACATCCAGTCTAATACCCATGAGTTCACGTCTTCAGCGTCTCCGGTGATGTGCAGAGTTGCATAGAATTGAAAAATGAGTTCTTCATTCCAATCACAGATGTCAGTGCAGAAATTCAAAAGTCCTGCGTCGTGAATAACACTGAGGACTGGCTCGAAGCCGGGCAGAGACTCCATGTCCACATGAGGAATATGTGCATGATCGAAGACTTTGTCTTTGTTGAAGAGCACTGAGGAATAGAAGTTGGCTTGACTAGCAGTCTAGAAACGCCTCTTCCTTATGCGAGCAGAATCATATGGATTATAATTAGTGAAGAATACGTGCTCGCTGAAGAAGTCTTCAGCCTTGAACTTTTGCTTTGTTGAGAAGGGATCCTTTGGCTTTGGCAGTGGAGTGTCAGTGACTTGCATCACGACCTCTGGAATCGCAATCTCAGGTTCTTCAAGCTGAGGAATTTCTTGTTCCTCAACAGGTGCAGTCTGAGGATCAGTAGCAACAGGTTCATCAGCACTAGTGGCTGGAATTTCTTCATGGACAGATGAAGTGGGATGAGTTTCTTCAGAGCCCATTTGAACTATTGGTGCAGGGGACTGAGGAATCTGTTGGATCGGGGTGAAGAGAGGAGTATTGGGATGCTGACTTTCCCAAAATTCATCGTTCATCACAGGTGTGGTGCATCCTATCCACATCTTCATCTTCAATTTCCTCAACACCAGCCTCTTCAGCTGTGAACTGAGTCATAGGTGAGGAAATGACTGGCGTTGAAGGGATTGCATCCACTTCAATTTCTTCATCAATCTGCTCTAGCGAAGCGGCAGAATGATTTTCTTCATCAGATCCGCTTGGGATCACATAATCTTCTCCAAAAGGAACAAGGTCCTTTGATGGAATTGAGGAAATTGGAACAACATCAATTGGATTTCCAAAGGAGCTGGTCATTGGCTTCATTTTCTTCGCAGCTGAAGAATTTGACGCAGCTGATGCTTTCCGTTTCTTCACAGCAGCTCGTTCTGCAGCCTTAGTCTTCTTCACATCAGAGGCAGATGGAAGAATTGGAGTTGGTGTTGGCGCAGGAGGAGCTGAGGAAGCTGTTTGATTTTCCTCAGGCGCAACTGATGCAGTTGCCCTGTCTTGTTCAGTTTCTTCAGGTGCACCACTAGTGGATGCCCTGGCAATTTCTTCAGCGGCTGGAATGGGATCATCAGCCCTGGAACGAGCATTTTCTTCACCGGGCTGAAAGTCATCAGCAGTGCTGGCATGTTCTTCAGCAGGCTGAGCAGAGTCTGCAGCCTGAAGATTTTCTTGTTGCGATGGGGCTGCAACATTTGTGAATTTCTTCGTCAGGTTGACGAATCTGACCTTGGCTCCTTGCCAATCAGCATAATAAGCATCGAAGTTTTTGCCGAGGTCTTGAATTTCAGTCTGGACCTTGAGAAGTTCCTCAGGTGTCATTTTGACAATGTTTTTCTTCAGGAACTTCTCCTTTCTGTATTGAGCTTTCTTAATCTCTCTTGCCTTTTCAAACTTCCATTTCTCTTCAGTGATGAAATGGGTCAACATATGACTTTGTCCAGGGGTCAGATGAAAATCAGGCATAGGGGTGTTTGGATCCTTGTGCCAGAGATCAATATAATCGAGGATTTTCCTCGGATCCAACAGCAGTGGCACAGATGTGCCTTTGGCTCTAGCGGCCCTTTCTTGGCGGTCTCTGATGATTTCCGCAAGTTCATCATCAGCAGCCTCATCATCTTCAGGTGGCTCTTGGAAGGCGACCTGTTTCTTCTTGGGACTTGGCCGAGGACCTCGTCCAGCTGTGGCCTTAGTCTTCAGCAGAGTCGGGCCAGATGAAGACTTTGGTGCAGCCGAGGAACTTGCTGAGATACCATAGGCAATCGAGAAATCACCAGTCCTTTGACATGTAGCCAGATGCACAGGAGCTGAGGACTTTGAAGGAGCTGTTGAGGACTTTGGTGGAGCAGTAGCAGTGTGAGGAATTTGCCGTGAGGGCATTGCTGAGGAACTTGGCCGTGAGGGCGCTGTTGGTGAAGCACTTGGCTTATGAGCAGGCTTCTTTGGCATGGATTTCCTCGGTTTGACCGAGGCCTCAGTAGCAGTAGCAGTGGCAGAATCCTCATTGAATTTCTTCACTGCCTCCTTGGCTTGTCTTGCCAATTTAGCTTGGCGCTTAGCCCATTCTTCAGGAAAGTCCTCACCACGTTTGATGCTTGTGGGGTCAGCTACTTGGCCAGGTGCCAATGGAGCTCTTGGGCATGGAGGATTGAGGGAAAATTTCTTCATGTACTTTGGAGTCACATATCTGTATTCCCTCCATTCCCTTGCCCATCTCCGTTCAATCTTCTGAATGCGCACCTTGTGCTGATTTTTGTTTTGTTTGCCAAACTTTGCTTCACCAGGTGTGCAATAGCCAGCATAAATTTCCTCAGGGATTTCAAACGCAGTCATAACCTCAGGTTTCTTTCCTCCTTTCTGTGGCTTCTTACCGTCTGCCATATTCTTCAGTTGAGGAATTTGAACAATCGAGTTCTCTGAAGAAGTATGCAGTTTTTCTTCGAGGAACGCTGCAAATGAGTTAAGTTTATGAGAACCTAGTGATTCAGCAGCAGACATGAGTACCTGTGAATAGAGTACAGGTGCGAGGAATTCGGAGAGGTCATATGCGTTCTCAGAAGGTTTTTCAAAAAGAACAAGTTTTGAGGAATTTGACCAGATGAACCTTGAGGAATTTCACTAAGCGTTCTTGTCTTAGGTTCCAGAGATGTACAGATCGAAGATCCACACAATTAGGGAATCTTGAGGAAAATGATTGCTTAGAGAAACAGTTCAAGATCATATGATGTGTGAGGTGTTCATATGTGTGAAAATTTGAAGAATAAACACCTTTGAAGATTTTCAGGAAAGTTTGAGAATCAAAGTGAGTAATAAAAGTAACTTTTAATTACCCGAAGTGAAGAACACGACGAACTGAGAAGAACAGATGTGAAGTTCATCAGGTTAGATCTCCCACGCCCTAACTTGGCAGAGGAAGACAGCTACGGCGGTGGCGGAGTGAAGATTTCCGCGGTCGGCGTGAGTACGACGGCGACGAGGTCGAGGCAGCGAAGCTCTTCCTCACCGGCGACGATGGAGTAGCAACGGCGCTAGGGTTTGAGGAGCTCGAGCGTGAGAGAGAGGTCGAGCGGAGTAAAAGAAGTGAGGATGGAGAGAGGGGTATTTATAGAGGCAGTGAAAAACTGTTCGCCCGAAGATTTAGGATGAACGTGCCCCTGACCATTCTCCTTCTCACGACATGTGTCACCCACGTACTGTGTAGTGGAGATCGTGTACGATCGTGGGTGAGTAGAATAATGCATTGTGGGATGCGGAACGGTTTGAGCGGCAAAACCGAAAATTTGGATAAGATTTGTTTTAAAGTTTCGTTCGCAATTTCTTCAGCTGACAAGGACACAGTGAAGATTTTGAACGAGTTTCAAATAGAACGCACATGAAGAATTTGTGAATAGATTGGGTTGAGTATAGCATAGAGGGGGAAGGGTCCAATCACATTCACTTAGCAGAAAAAGCAACTTGAAGAAATAGCTATAAGTGAATGTTGTAGAGGACATAAACTCATATATATATATATATATATATATATATATATATATATGTATATATATATATATAGCCAATGAAGACAAACGAAGGAAACAGTGAAGATTTTGATAAGTTGAAGAATTTGAAAAACTGAAGAATTTCAAAAACTGAGGAAAAACTCAAATTGAAGATTTTTCAACTTTTTGTGGTGGCGTGACCCACCGTATAAGAATGATGATTTCAGACACCGCGTACAATTGTCATAGGGTTCTGAGAATCAAATTCTTCATTAATTTCTTCACACATAGAGTGTTATTCTTCATTGATTGAAGAAAAACGTTTCTTCATGTGTTGCACATCTAAGTCATCAATTTTATATAAGTGTTAGGATGTGTGTCCTTTTCAGAGAACATTCGAAGATTCTAAGATATTTAGCTCACACCGCAACTTGCTAAATCTCTTCTCATCCAAGGGCTTAGTGAAGATATCAGCTAGCTGTTCTTCAGTCTTCACGTGCTCGATGGAGATGTCGCCCTTCAACACATGATCACGAAGAAAATGATGACGAATCTGAATGTGCTTTGTCTTCGAGTGCTGAACTGAGTTGTGAGCAATCTTGATGGCACTCTCATTGTCGCAGAGGAGAGGCACATTCTTCACGTTGACGCCATAGTCCTTGAGTGTTTGCTTCATCCAAAGCAGTTGAGCACAGCAAGAGCCAGCAGCAATATATTCAGCTTCCGCAGTAGACAGTGATACGCAGTTCTGTTTCTTCGAGGACCAACAGACCAAAGATCGTCCGAGGAAATGACAAGTGCCAGAAGTTGACTTGCGGTCCACACGATCACCAGCATAGTCAGAGTCAGAATATCCAATGAGATCAAAAGCAGAGCCCTTGGGGTACCATAATCCTAGTGTTGGTGTGTGAGCTAGATATCGAAGAATATGCTTCACAGCCTTATGGTGTGATTCCTTCGGTGCAGCTTGAAATCGGGCACACATGCAAACACTAAGCATTATATCTGGCCTAGATGCACATAAATACAATAAAGAACCAATCATGGAGCGGTATACCTTGTGATCGAAGTCAATACCATTTTCATCAGTGCATAGATGGCCATTTGTGGGCATAGGAATTTTGACGCCTTTGCAATCTTGCATGCCGAATTTCCTCAGTACATCTTTGAGGTATTTCTCCTGAGATATGAATATGCCATTGTGTTGTTGACGAATTTGAAGACCTAAGAAGAATTTCAACTCTCCCATCATAGACATTTGATATTCTTCACTCATCATATAGGCAAATTCATCACTATAACGTTGGTCAGTACAGCCAAAGATAATATCATCAACATATATTTGGCACACAAACAGTTCACCATCATAAGATTTAGTAAAGAGAGTAGGGTCGAGTGAACCGAGTGTGAAGCCATTCTTCACGAAGAATGCCTTCAATGTATCATACCACACCCGAGGGGCTTGCTTGAGGCCATAGAGGGCCTTATTAAGTCTGAAGACTTTGTCAGGATTCTTTAGATCTTCAAAACCTGGGGGTTGAGAAACATATACTTCTTCCTCAAGCTTACCATTGAGGAATGCACTTTTTACATCCATTTGTTGTAAGATAATATTATTATGGTTAGCATAAGCAAGTAATATGCGAATAGCCTCAAGTCTAGCAACAGGTGCAAAAGTTTCATCGAAATCAATTCCTTCAACCTGTGTGTAGCCTTGAGCTACCAGTCGTGCCTTATTCCTCACCACAAGGCCATTTTCATCTTGCTTGTTGCGGTAGATCCACTTTGTGCCAATGATATTATGCTTGCGAGGATCTGGACGTTTGACCAGTTCCCAGACATTGTTGAGCTCGAACTGATGTAATTCTTCTTGCATAGCCTGAATCCACTCCGGCTCCAAAAATGCTTCATCTACCTTAGTGGGCTCTGTGATAGAGACAAAAGCATAGTGCCCACAAAAGTTAGATAAATGTGAAGCTTTTGAGCGTGTGAGAGGACCTGGTGCTCTAATGTCATCGATGATCTTCTCCACTTGCACTTCTTTTGCAACGCGAGGATGAGCTGGTTCACGCTGAGGAGTTTGATCAGCATTTTCTTCAGCACCATTTTCCTCAGCATTTTCTTCAGGTGCATCAGCTCGATGTTCTTCATGAACTGGAATGAATTCTTCAGCAGATTCTTTAGTAGGAATGACATCCTCAGTTGCCTTGAACTTGATAGAATCCTCAGGTGCTGGTTCATCTAACACAGAAGGTAGGTGCTCTCTTTGCGAGCCATTAGTTTCATCGAACCGCACATCTACAGTGTCAACAATCTTGTGAAGAACAATGTTGAAGATTTTGTAGGTGTGCGAGTCCTTTCCATAACCAAGCATAAAACCTTCATGTGCTTTCGGTGCAAATTTAGAATTATGGTGAGGATCTCTAATCCAACATTTAGCACCGAAGACTTTGAAATAACTCACATTGGGTTTCTTGTCAGTGTGGAGTTCATAGGCCGTCTTCTTGAAGAATTTGTGAAGATATACTCTGTTGATGATGTGGCACGCAGTATCAATTGCATCAATCCAAAAACGATGAGGCGTTTTGTATTCATCAAGCATAGTGCGAGCCATCTCAACAAGAGTTCTGTTCTTGCGCTCCACAACGCCATTTTGCTGAGGAGTATAGGGAGCAGATAACTCATGAGTAATACCAAGTTCATCAAGATAGTCATCAAGACCGGAATTCTTGAACTCAGTTCCATTGTCACTTCTGATGTGCTTGATCTTCACACCAAAGTTGGTTGAAGCCCTCGAGGAAAAACGTTTGAAGACTTCCTGCACTTCATGTTTGTAAGTAACAATGTGTACCCATGTATATCGAGAGTAATCATCAACAATGAAAAAACCATATAGAGATGCATCATTAGTGACTCTGAGTAATGATTAGGTCCTAAGAGGTCCATGTGAAGCAATTCGAATGGACGAGTAGTGGTCATGATAGTCTTCGCTGGATGCTTGGCCTTGGTCATTTTTCCAGCTTCACAGGCTCCGCATAAGTGATCCTTGAGGAATTTGACATTCTCAATGCCAATGACATGCTTCTTCTTCGCAAGCGTGTGCAAATTCCTCGTGCCTGCGTGACCAAGTCGTCGATGCCATAGCCAGCCTTCTGAAGCTTTTGCAAGTAGACGCACGGCTGGTTGTGGTCCTGTAGAGAAATCAACAATATACAAATCTCCTCTCCTAAAGCCTTCAAAGACTTTGGAATTGTCAGCTTCCATAATCACAACACAGCGATACTTGCCAAAGACAACAACCATATCAAGATCACAAAGCATTGAGACTGACATGAGGTTGTATCCTAAGGACTCAACAAGCATGACTTTGTCCATGTGTTTATCCTTAGAGATCGCAACCTTACCAAGACCCAATACCTGACTTTTGCCTTTGTCAGCAAAGATGATATGCTTTAGATGTGACGGTGATAAGGGAGCATCCATCAAAAGATTCTTGTCACCAGTCATGTGATTTGTACATCCACTATCGAGGACCCATTCAGTGGTTTTGGGTTGATCATCCTGCAGATGAATTAGTGTAACTTACAATCTCATATGCTTCATCAGTGAAGAATATGATATCAAGTTCATCAGATGAATTTCATCAAGCAGTAAACAGATATAGTAGTAGGAGGACGTGTGAAATGAAAGTTCATTTCATCATGATTCACCTGCGTCCTTTCAGGCAATTTTGTCAGGTCCCCAGCAAATTATTCAGACGTTAAGGCACGTCTGGAGACCTGACCCTGTAGAAGAGATTAGTTCTTTTTCTTCACCACCCACATCTGAAGGGGTGGCAAAGAGTTCATCGCTCTGCGAGCACCATACGAGAATGGTGGCATAGAAGCCAAACCATTTCATTTCACATAAGAGGGTTAGGGTAAGCATATGAATAAGCAGAGAAATTCTTCGAGGACTTATGAACATAATGGTTTGAAGAATAATGCACATATTCATAGCCCTTAGCTCTACCCTGCAAAACAGAGTTGTTAGCACGATGATAATCATATGAGGACTTTGATCAATTTGAGGAATTTGATCCATATGAAGGATTTGATCTGGGGTTCCTGTTCTTCACTGGTGGTGTCATGAGGACATTCACCTGAAGACTTTCAAGGCACTTCTTGGGAACCCAGATTTTCTTCATAGGAGCACCGTTCCTGCAGTTAGTGCCAACATATCTAGAAAATACTTCACCATTCTGATTTTTGAACAGTTTATAGTTGGAGTCAAATGACTCATCAGAAGGATGAGGAGATTCACATGTAAAGCCAGATAAGTTAGATGGATCAACTGGAGGTCCCTTTGCAGCAACCCATGAGGTTTTGGGGTACTGCTCAGGCTTCAAATATGTTCCATCAGCATTAAGTTTCCTCTCAAAGGCGATACCCTCTTTCCTAGGGTTTCTGTTGAGGATCTGCTTTTTAAGCACATCACAAAGAGTCTGATGCCCTTTGAGGCTTTTGTACATGCCTGTCATGTACAATTCCTTCAGCCCTGCATCTTCAGTGATACTAGAAATGTCCTCAGATGAGGAATTAGTGATAGCAGAGGCAGGTGAAGAATTTGTAACAGTTGAAGCATTTGAACATTCAGGTGAAGAATTAGCAGATTCACGTTCAATGCACTTTAAGCATGGAGGAACAAATTCTTCCTAAGAAGCGCTGATTTGTTGAGCCAGTAGTGAATCACGCTCCTTCTGAAGATCTTCATAACTCACTCTTAGCTTCTCAAGATCTTGCTTTCTTTGAAGAAATTCATAAGAAAGTTTCTCATGATCAGATAAGAGAGTGTTATGATGACTTCGAACGTTATCAAACCTAGACTGAAGTCTCTGAAGATTTTCAGTCAGGGCTTTAGTGCGATCCATTTCTTCACCCAACATATCATCACTTTTGTCTAGCATGTTTTGAACCTTTTCAAAAGCCCTTTGTTGTTTTATAGCAATCTTAGCAAGTTTAGAGTAGCTGGGCTTGAGATCCTCATCAAATTCATTTTCACTAGATTCAGAGGAGGTGTATTTGAGTACCTTTGCACCTTTTGCCATGAAGCAATAGGTGGGAGCGTAGTCATCATTATCTTCATCAGGCTTGTCGGCGGGGTCAGTTTCTTCAGTGTTGAAGATGGACTTGCTAACGAAAGCAGTAGTGAAGGCCAGACTCGCCACACCAGATTCGGATTCTTCAGACGCCTCCTCTTCCTCATGTACCTCAGATTCAGCTTCAGAGTCCATTTCCTTGCCAATGAATGTCCGAGCCTTCTTGGAGCTGCTCTTCTTGTGAGATGAAGACTTCGAGGATTTTGATGACGAAGATTTTGACGATTTCTTCTTCTTCTTCGCATCATCAGAACTGTAATCCTTGTATTTCTTCTTCTTCAATTCCTTTTCCCACTGAGGACAATCTTGAATATAATGACCAGGTTTCTTGCATTTGTGGCACAGCCTTCTCTTATAGTCACTTGATGAGGAATCACTGCTTCTTGAGGATTTTCCAAAGTGACCACGTCTTGAGAGCTTCTGGAATTTCTTCACGAACGGTGCTAGCTCCTGGCTCAATTCTTCAGGATCTCCAAGGCTACTACCAGAGTCTTCACACTCAGATTCAGACACAGCCTTGGCCTTCAGGGCACGTGGTTTGCCATAGCTCGAACCATAGAGATCTCTCTTTTCAGCAAGCTGGAACTCGTGAGTATTTAGCCTTTCGAGGATATTGGCAAGATCAAGTGACTTGTAGTCAGCACGCTCTTGTATCATCAGTGCCAGAGTATCAAATGAGGAATCAAGCGATCTCAACAATTTCTTCACCACCTCATGGTCGGTGATGTCAGTGGCACCAAGCGCTTGAAGCTCATTTGAGATGTCAGTGAGGCGATCGAAGGTTTGTTGAACATTTTCGTTGTCGAGTCTTTTGAAGGGGTTGAAGAGATTTCGAAGAACATCAACTCGAGAGTCACGCTGAGTTGAAACTCCTTCATTCACTTTGGACAGCCTATCCCAAATAAGCTTAGCAGTTTCCAAAGCTCTCACTCTCCCATACTGTCCTTTACTCAGATGGCCACATATGATATTCTTCGCTTGAGAATCGAGTTGCTTGAATCTCTTCACATCGGTAGCGTTCAGTGAGGGTGAGACAGAGGGAACACCATTTTCCACAACATACCAGAGATCGTTGTCAATTGCCTCGAGATGCATTTGCATCTTGTTTTTCCAGTAGGGGTAGTCCGTCCCATCAAAGGTAGGACACCCAGCCGAGACCTTGATCATACCTGCGGTCGACATAACTAAAACTCCAGGCGGTTAAACCAAAATCACACAGAACAAGGGAGTACCTCGATCTGATACCAATTGAAAGTGCGTTATATCGACTAGAGGGGGGGTGAATAGGCGATTTTTATGAATTCTTCACTGAGGAATTTGCCGGTGAGGAAATTCCTTAGCGAAGAACTATTAGCAGCGGAATAAGTACTCAGAAGTAAGCATAACAGAATACAAGCATGGTCATCATGATGAAATGAAGACTAGCACAGAGTACAGAAAGCGTAATCACAGGATAACACAAGATGAAGATAAACAAACTGAAGAAATTGAACTGAGGAAATTGAGAGAAAGTCTTCAGTCAAAGTCTTCAAACACAAATATGAACAAACACTCAACACAGTAATGAGGAAATGAAAGGGTTGAGGAAATAGAACTAGTTAGGTTGGTGAAGACAATGATTTGGTAGACCAGTTCCAACTGCTGTCTCAGTTGTACGTCTGGTTGGAGCGGCTGAGTATTTAAACTCGAGGACACGCCGTCCCGGACACCCAGTCGCTGAGCATGCAGCTCAGGACACCCAGTCCTCACCGTATTCTCCTTGAACTAAGGTCACGCAGACCTCGTCCAATCACTCTTGGTAAGTCTTCAGGCGACTTCCAAACCTTCACAGACTTGGTCACTCGGCGATCCACAATTCCTCTTGGATGCTCTAGACCTTGACGCCTAACCGTCTGGAAGAAGCACAGTCTTCAAAGGTAACAAGCGTCGGATCCACGCAAGATCAATTTCTTCAGTGATGCTCAATCACTTTGGGTTTGTAGGGGTTTGCTTTTGGGTTTTCCTCACTTGATGATTTTCACTCAAAGTCCTCGGAGGATGGGTTGCTCTCAAATGACAAGTGTCAAGTTCTCTCGGAGCAGCCAACCAGCTAGTGGTTGTAGGGGGCGGCTATTTATAGCCTAGGGAGCAGCCCGACATGATAAGACATAAATGCCCTTCAGTGATATGACCGTTTGGTGGATAAGATATTTTGGGACAGCTGGCGCGCAGCACAGCAACGGTCAGAAATTTGACTCTCAAATTCCTCAGGGCTATCATGTTCCTACTGTGTAGGCAATTCGCACTGGCGGATTCCTAACTCCTCAATCAGAACAAATTCATCAGCGACCAGAAGAACTTCGTCTCTGTCACTGAAGAAAGTGACTGAACTGTATGAGATTTCCAAAGGCTTCACTCGAAGGGATTGGTAGGTGTAGGATTTTGAGTTGAGCATCACATGGAAATTTTTCCTTAGTATTTCCTCGACCCCCTTTAACAGTACGGTGTTTCCTATGACTCAAGAAAGAGAAAATGAAACTACGAAAACAAAAGTCTTCACGCTTCATGTTCCACAAATGAATACCAAGTCTTCAAGGTCACACCAATTTCTTCACTTTCAAAGTCTTCAGAAAGTCTTCAGAATATCAAAGTCTTCAGTCGAAGAACTTCATTTTTAGGGGTCGACTTTCTCTGTAAATATCAAACTCCACTTATAGACCTGTGTACACTCACAAACGCATTAGTCCCTTAACCTATAAGTCTTCAATACACCAAAATCACTAAGGGGCACTAGATGCACTTACAGAGGCAGAGCATTTATATTAACACGGCCTTTTCAAACAGGGTTAACATCATGTTTGAAGTTTTATTCATGGTCAAAAATGGAACTACCAGCCAGTTAACATCATGCTGATCAACATTCATGCATAGCACATCTTCATATGATGCATAGTCAAAATGCCCACACAATGTCGAGTGTGCGAAACACAGAGAAAACGAGGGATGAAGTTTTTGCAAGTGTTGGACGTGGTGTGCGTAGATGACAATAGGGACCCACATGTCAATAAAGGCAGAGGCAAAAAAATTGGATATATTTTCCCTGCACAGGTGTGAGGTGGAATCGAACTCGGGCAGAACAGCTGTCGGGTAGTGTCACTTGGCCACTAGGCTAGTTCAGTAGATTCGTTAATAATAAGGCACTTCCTCAGGTGGTCGGATCCCCTCCTGCGCCTTTGTGCACTCGCCGCGACGCCGCTGTCTGCCGTTGTGAACATGCTGAACAAACGAGAGGAATCTGGAAAGGACTATACGTGGAGAGGCGGACAGTCGGGACCCACCAGGTCTATGGCCGTATGCAAGCAAGTGCCTCATCGAAAAAATACTTCCTCCTAATGCTATACTGACATTGGGGCCCACGGGTTTGTCAACATAGTTACATTTTTTTAGGTGCTTCAACATAGTTACTATAGGAGATAAATTCACAACAAAGCCGGGGAGCTGGCAGGTATCATTTATTATCACTGGGCCAGCAAGTATCAGCTGGGTTTTGGGCTGCCCCGTATAGGCTTTCATTTTTAACATGTGCAACCCATGACCTCGGATGGGAGGTCCATAGGCCTGTTTGTATTTTCTTGAGGGTCGTGATGTATCGACCGGCCTATGGACCTCCCATCCGAGGTTTTATTTTTCCTGAATATCGGCAGCCCAATTTATGTATTTTTTTGAAAAAAACGCAGAGGTCTGTTCTATTTTTCTATATAAGAATAGGAACGCCAGGTCCAACTTATGTTTCCCTTCTAACTATATTATATATATTTAAATTACTTTATATGTTATTATATATTACTTTTATTGTCATCATATATTTAACAGATACTTACATATGTAAGAAAACAATATCCCACATCTTATTAACTTATAAAAATAATTTCTTAACAATAAAATCCTGGATTGTTTTGGCACAAAAATCCTGGTGATTGTGTACAAAAGCTTGGTAAGATTTAAGGACGAATGTAATAATATCACTTATTATTTAAATATATTTATAACAAAATGCACAGCCCCTTTTTATTTATCGATAACATTACTGGCCCAACCCAACATTATAATTAGAATCAGCCCAGCAAAATCATGTATTTTGAGAAAGTGCAAATGGCCTGTAAATTTTTAGGAAATAAAATAAATGGGCCGCATGGACGCTACATTATTTGTTCACCCAGCCCAGCTAATGGTTGTAATTCAAAAAAAAAGATCAAATTGACTGTAAATTCTACCGTGCAAAAAAAAGACTGTAAATTCTGAAAAAATGGGTTGAATACATGCAACATTTTTGGAGGCTGAAATGTGGGCCAATAGGTAAAAGCCAATGCAAGTTGTTGTCAATTTAATCAACAAATGATTCTGACATGTTAGCCGTTGAATTTACATCCAACGACCGACATCCATCTTCAATCTCTCGTCTTCTTCCTCCAGCGCCGCCGGGACCACCTCCCGCCTCCTACTGCTAGCAGCTCCGCTTAGCACGCTTCGCTATGAAGCACTACTCCACCGTTGGCCAGGCCATCCCTCCACCCCTCCACACCTCCTGTTCTTCTCCACCGACTGCCGAACAACACTGTACTAGAACCAGTTAACCCTCGTACACCTCTCCGTCTGCGACTCTACTCCCGCGTCTTCCCATCTCCGGCTCATTGCTATCCGGGGCCTCGCCGTCGTCCACCACCTTGGATGCGCTCAGCGCAGCATGGTCAACGAACGACACCATCGGAAGTAGACTGTGCGTGGAGAGGCTGACAGCTGGGTCCACGGCCGCACACAAGGAAATGCCTCCTTATTACATGCAAAATAATGATTCCTCCACTTGACATCTGGGACCCACCGAAAGGGCCTCTGTATTTCGCGAAAAAGTGTGCCCCTCGCTGACAGGTCGGACCCACCAGCTATCTTCGCACGCAAGGAAGTGCCTCCTTATTACGCACAAAAAAATGAATACTCCCCCTGCCAGCTGGAACCCAGCATAGTGGGAGGCTGACTTGTGGGCCTACCAGTCGACGGGGATGGAGGGCTTTGTCAACTTAGTCAATATGAACGATTCTAGCTCCTGTTACCGTATGATGTTCATCCAACGGCCGTAGTGCTTCTTCAACCTCTGGTCTTCTTGCTCCAGCCGCCCAAACCAGCGCCGGTCGGGCCGCGTGCTCCTGCCTCCCGTGGCCGGATGTGATGCCGCGGAGGCCTCACCGCCCCCTACTACTCTCACCGCTGGCCAGGTCATCCCTCTACTCACCCACACCCCCTGTTATTTTACGGTGACATCAGCCTCACACCGCAGCCGAACCAGTGAACCCTCGTACTCCTCTTCGCGTGGGCATCCACTGCTGCATCTTCCCCGGCTCCGCGTCGTCCCCTTCCTAGGCCTGGCCGTCGTCCACCACCGTGGTGCTCTCGACGCGGCGTGGTCAATGTGGTCAACGACCGAATTCCATCTGAAGAGTACTGTATGTGGAGAGGCTGACAGCTGGGTCCACGGCAGCCGCAAGGAAGTGCCTCCTTATTACACGGAAAATAATTATTCCTTCACCTGACAGCAGGGACCCACCGGATGGGCCACCGTATTTCGCAAAAAAAAACATTTCCCCCTGACTGCTGGGACCTACCAGCTACATCTTCGCATGCAAGGAAGTGCGTCCATATTACGGGCAAAAAAAAAAGATTCCCCCCTGACTGCTGGGACCAACCAGCTACATCTTCGCACGCAAGAAAGTGCGTCCGGTAAAAAAAACAATTCGCCCCCTGACTGCTGGGACCCACCAGCTACATCTTCGCAGGCAAGGAAGTGCCTGACAGTCGGGACCCACCTGGTCAAAGCGTAAGTAGCGTTGTCATTCTGGTCACGAATGTGTACGTACATACTGGTCGTTGTAGAGGCACGCATGTGTCGTAGTAGAGGCGCACATGTAGCATGTACACGTACGTACAACGAGCAGGGTGCAAGAAAGAAAATACGGCCACGTACGTACATATGGGCAGGGTCTCGAACGCCTACTAGCGCATACGTACGGCCAGGGCTCGTGTACATGGCTGGGTCGGAACGGAGAAACAGCATCGTCGTGTTCATGGGGAGGCAACGGAATGCCTCGTGTTCATGGGGAGGCAACGGAATGCGTCGTGTTCATGGGGAGGCAACGGAATGCGTCGTGTTCATCGGGAGGCAGCAGAACGCGTGGGAGCCAACAGGCTGGGTCAGAACGGAATGCGTCATCGTGTTCATCGGGAGGGCTTGGAGGGAACATGCAATGGAAATGAGGCCTGGTGTATCGCAGAACGGAGGAAACGGCCTTGTATTTGACCGGCCACATTCGAAATGGGATCCTGTTCATCGGGAGGGGTCTGGTGTACCGCAAAACGGAGGAAACGGACCTCCTACGGTCAAAACGGGGGTCCTGTTGATCGGGAGGGGTGTGGCGTACCGCAAAACGGACGAAACAGACTTGTGTTGGAGCGCTACGGTCGAAAAGGGGGTCCTATTGATTGGGAGGGGTGTAGTGTACTGCAAAACGGACGAAACGGACTTGTGTTGGAGTGCTACGGTCGAAACGGGGGTCCTGTTCATCGGGAGGGGTGTGGCGTACCGCAAAACGGGACTCCACGGGATACTGTTCATCTCCACCGTCGACCTCCTTCAGCCTCCACGGGCTCCTATTCATCCAGCCTCCACCGCGTGCTACTCCACCGGCTACTGTTCAACCACCCCTCCACGGGCACCCCTCCACCATCTACTATTCATCTAGCCCTCCACGGGGTCGTCCTGTTCATCCAGCCCTCCACACCACGGGGTCCTGTTCATCCAGAGGCAACGCCACCGCTCATTATTAATCCACCCCCCCCCCGCAATGCTCACTGTTCATCCAGAGAGGCAGCATCGATCGGCTTTAGTTAGCAGCAGTAGCGAAGGAATCGCTCGATCGGGTTCAGCTAACAGCCATCGATCGATCGCTCGGGTTCAGTAACGCATAGCCTGCAGTGCAATCACTCGGGTTCAGTTAGAGCCCAATGCCTCGCTCGGGTTCAGTTAGAGCCAACGCCTCGCACACACGCACGTACATGTACGAGAGAAACGCGCATCGCTCGGCCCCCGACCTCCCACCATAACAGGGAACTCCTCGAAATTTTCCTCGCCCTTGCTTCTACCACGGTTTTTTTCCGTCATGGACGGCCCAAAGAATGTCATGCAGCTGCGTCTCCGGCCCGCCCAGGACGAAAAGCCCATTTTATGTCATGATTTTTTGTCATAGAAGTAGGAGCCCACCACATCTATGATGATACCGGGTTTTGTCACAATTATCGTCACAGAAGTGTCATATGTATGACAGAAAAAAAAAATTGTTCGGCCCAAAATGTCACGGATGTGTCTTTTTTTATAGTGCTATCTAAGCTCGACTTGTCGCGGAAGGTTTTCGACAAGTTCAAGGAGTTGACTACGATGAGACCTTCTCACCCGTAGCGATGCTTAAGTCTGTTCGGATCATGTTAGCAATTGCCGCATTTTATGATTATGAAATCTGGAAAATGGAAGTCAAAACTGCATTCCTTAAAGGATTTCTTAAAGAAGAGTTATATATGATGAAACCAGAAGGTTTTGTCAATCCTAAAGGTGGTAACAAAGTGTGCAAGCTCCAGCGATCCATTTATGGACTCATGCAAGCATCTCGGAGTTGGAATATACGCTTTGATGAGGTGATCAAAGCATATGGTTGTATACAGACTTTTGGAGAAGCCTGTATTTACAAGAAAGTGAGTGGGAGCTCTGTAGCATTTCTAATATATATGTGGATGCCATATTGTTGATTGGAAATGATATAGAATTTCTGGATAGCATAAAAGGATACTTGAATAAAAGTTTTTCAATGAAAGACTGATACGTCCATTTTGCATCATGCTTTTATATCAATATTTATTGCATTATGGGCTGTTATTACACATTATATCTCAATACTTATGGCTATTCTCTCTTATTTTACAAGGTTTACCATGAAGAGGGGGAATGCCGGCAGCTGGAATTCTGGCTGGAAAAGGGGCAAACATTGGAAACCTATTTTGCACTGCTCCAAAAATCCTGAAACTCCACGAAACTTATTTTTGGAATTTATAAGAATTCTTGAGCGAAAGAAACACCTAAGGGGGCCCACACCCTGGCCAGGAGGGTGGGGGGCGCGCCCACCCCTACTGGGCGCGCCCCCTGTCTCCTGGGCCCCCTGGTGGCCCTCTGGTGTCCATCTTCTGCTATATGAAGGCTTTAACCCTGGAAAAAATCGTGGGCAAGCTTACGGGATGAAACTCCGCCGCCACGAAGCGGAGCCAATCTAGAGCTCCGGCAGAGCTGTTCTGCCGGGGACACTTCCCTCCGGGAGGGGGAAATCATCACCATCGTCATCACCAACGATCCTCTCATCAGGAAGGGGTCAATCTCCATCAACATCTTCACCATCACCATCTCCTCTCAAAACCCTAGTTCATCTCTTGTATCCAATCTTGTATCAAAACCACAAATTGGTACCTATGGGTTGCTAGTAGTGTTGATTACTCCTTGTAGTTGATGCTGATTGGTTTACTTGGTGGAAGATCATATGTTCAGATCCTTAATGCATATTATTACTCCTCTGATTATGAACATGAATATGCTTTGTGAGTAGTTACGTTTGTTCCCGAGGACATGGGTGAAGTCTCGCTATTAGTAGTCATGTGAATTTGGTATTTGTTCGATATTTTGATGAGATGTATGTTGTCTTTCCTCTAGTGGTGTTATGTGAACGTCGACTACATGACACTTCACCATTATTTGGGCCTATAGGAAGGTATTGGGAAGTAATAAGTAGATGATCGGTTGCTAGAGTGACAGAAGCTTAAACCCTAGTTTATGCGTTGCTTCGTAAGGGGCTGATTTGGATCCATATGTTTAATGATGTGGTTAGGTTTACCTTAATACTTCTTTTGTAGTTGTGGATGCTTGCAATAGGGGTTAATCATAAGTGGGATGATTGTCCAAGAAAGGGCAGTACCCAAGCACCGGTGCACCCACATATCAAATTATCAAAATACCAAACGCGAATCATATGAGAGCGATGAAAACTAGCTTGAGGATAAGTCCCATGTGTCCTCGGGAGCTCTTTTCTCATTATAAGAAATTGTTTAGGCTTATCCTTTGCTAGAAAAAGGATTGGGCCACCTTGCTGCACTTTATTTATTTTATTTACTTGTTACTCGTTACAATTTATCTTGTCACGAAACTATCTGTTACCTACAATTTCAGTGCTTGCAGAGAAAACCTTACTGAAAACTGCTTATCATTTCCTTCTGCTTCTCGTTGGGTTCGACACTCTTACTTACCGAAAGGACTAGATAGATCCCCTACACTTGTGGGTCATCAAAGACCTCGGTGAAGCTGCTTATATATTGGGCATCAAGATCTATAGAGATAGATGAAGACGCTTAATTGGACTTTCACAAAGCACATACCTTGATAAAGTTTTGAAGAAGTTCAAAATGGATCAGTCAAAGAAAGGGTTCTTGCCTGTATTACAAGGTGTGAAGTTGAGTCAGACTCAATGCCTGACCACTGCAGAAGATAGAGAGAAAATGAAAGTCATTCCCTATGCCTCAGCCATAGGTTCTATCATGTATGCTATGCTATGTACCAGACTTGATGTGTGCCTTGCTATAATTCTAGCAGGGAGGTACCAAAGTAATCCAGGAGTGGATCACTGGACAACGGTCAAGAACATCTGAAGTACCCGGAAAGGACTAAGGATATGTTTCTCGTTTATGGAGGTGACAAAGAGCTCATCGTAAATGGTTACATCGATGCTAGCTTTGACACTGATCCGGATGACTCTAAGTCACAAACCGGAGATGTATTTATATTGAATGGTGGAGCTGTCAGTTGGTGCAGTTCCAAGCAAAGCGTCGTGGCAGGATCTACGTGTGAAGCGGAGTACATAGCTACTTCGGAAGCAGCGAATGAAGGAGTTCATATCCGATCTAGGTGTAATACCTAGTGCATTGGTTCCAATGAAAATATTTTGTGACAATACTGGAGCAATAGCCTTGGCGAAGGAATCCAGATTTAACAAAAGAACCAAACACATCAAGAGACGCTTCAACTCCATCCATGACCAAGTCAAGGAGGGAGACATAGAGATTTGAAAAATACATATGGATCTGAATATAGCAGACCCGTTGACTAAGCCTCTTCCATGAGCAAAACATGATCAACACCAAGACTCCATGGGTGTTAGAATCATTACTTTGTAATCTAGATTACTGACTCTAGTGCAAGTGGGAGACTGAAGGAAATATGCCCTAGAGGCAATAACAAAGTTGTTATTTATATTTCCTTATATCATGATAAATGTTTATTGTTCATGCTAGAATTGTATTAACTGAAAACTTGATACATGCGTGGATACATAGACAAAACACAGTGTCCCTAGTAAGCCTATATTAGGCTAGCTCGTTAATAAAAATGGTTAAGTTTCCTAACCATAGACATGTGTTGTCATTTGATGAATGGGATCACATCATTAGGAGAATGATGTGATGGACAAGACCCATCCGTTAGCTTAGCATAATGGTTGTTAAGTTTTATTGCGATTTCTTTCTTCATGACTTACACATATTCCTTTGACTATGAGATTATGCAACTCCCGGATACCGGAGGAATACCTTGTGTGCTATCAAACGTCACAACGTAACTGGGTGATTATAAAGATGCTCTACAGGTATCTCCGAAGGTGTTTGTTGGGTTGGCCTAGATCAAGATTAGGATTTGTCACTCCGAGTATCGGAGAGTTATCTCTGGGCCCTCTCGGTAATGCACATCTTAATAAGCCTTGCAAGCAATGTGACTAATGAGTTAGTTGCAGGATGATGCATTACAGAACGAGTAAAGTGACTTTCCGGTAAAGAGATTGAACTAGGTATGAAGATACTGACAATCGAATCTCGGGCAAGTAATATACCGATGAGAAAGGGAATAGCGTATGTTGTCATAACGGTTCTATAGATTTTCATAGAATATGTGAGAAGCAATATGAGCATCCAGGTTCTGCTATTGGTTATTGACCAAAGAGGTGTCTCAGTCATGTCTACATAGTTCTCGAACCCATAGGGTCCGCACACTTAACGTTCGATGACGATTTGTATTAGATGAGTTATGTGATTTGGTGAATGAATGTTGTTCGGAGTCCCGGATGAGATCACGGACATGACGAGGAGTCTCTAAATGGTCAAGAGGTATAGATTTATATATTGGATGATAGTATTCACACACTGGAAGTGTTTCGGAATG
>NC_041385.1:114018300-114030159 GCF_002162155.2 Triticum dicoccoides | reverse complement strand
CCAAGGAAGGAGGCCGAATTGGATTAGGAGGAGGGGGAGGTGCCACCCTCTTTCCTTCTCCCCCCTCTCTTCCCTTCTCCTCCTTCCGGTAAAAGGAAAGGGGGGAGGTCGACTTGGACTAGGAGCCCAAGTAGGATTCCTCCTACTTGGGAAGGCTGCCTCTCCCCCCTCCCTCCTTTATATACGTGGGGAGGGGGCGCCTAGAACACACATCAAACATTGTTAGCCGTGTGCAGCGCCCCCTTCCACAGTTTACGCCTTCGGTCATATTCACGTAGTGCTTAGGCGAAGCCCTGCATGGATCACTTCACCATCACCGTCACCACGCCATCATGCTGACGGAACTCTCCCTTGATGCTTTGCTGGATCAAGAGTTCGAGGGACGACATCGAGTTGAACATGTGCAAAACTCGGAGGTGTCGTACGTTCGGTGCTTGATCTCTCGAAACGATAAGAAGTTTGACTACATCAACCGCGTTAACAAACACTTTCACTTTCGATCTACGAGGGTACGTTTACACTTTGCCCCTCTCATTGCTTTGCATCTCCTAGATAGATCTTGCGTGAGCGTAGGAAATTTTTTTTGAAATTGCACGCTACGTTTTCCAACAGGGATTTCATTTCATCCTGCATGGCTTCTGACCATTCATCCTTGTTCTCATCAGACATTGCCTCCTCATAGCATGAGGGCTCACCTGCATCGGTCAACAACACATATTGATGTTGGATACTTAGAAGAAGGAATATGATCTCTTTCGACTTCTTTTGCTGCTGCACTGGTGGTGTATCGGGTGGATTTTTGTTGATATCATCATCATCATCACTTGATGGTTGTTCATCACTTTGACTTGTACTGCCTTGGTCAGTTGCATCTCCACTGTCTTCAGTGTCATCATCTCCCCCATGATGGTCATGCATGAGAGAAGGACAGATTGGATCCATGTCAACCTGAGGTGTGCTGGTCATTGGCTTCTATGGTTTCCCAAGATCTTTTATTGTTTCATCTTCAATGAACACCACATCACGACTTCTCACAATCCTTCTATTGGTTGGATCCCACAACCTGTAGCCGAACTCTTCACATGGTTGGTTGAGGTAGATGCATTCCTTTTTCTTGCCATCAAGCTTGGATCTCTCGTCCCTTGGAACATGTAAAAATGCCCTGTAACCAAAGGCCTTCAAGTGCTTGTATGGTACCTCCTTCCCTGACCAAACTCTCCGAGGAATATCACCTGCAAGAGGAACTAAGGAGATAGGTTAACCACATACATAGCATTCATCCATGCTTCAATCAAAAAAGAATTAGGTAAATGAGCATGAGAGAGCATAGCCGTGACCCTCTTTGTGAGTGTCATGTTCATTATCTCTGCAAGACCATTGAGATGAGGTGTCTTTGGTGGACTCTTCTCAAGCCTGATGCCAAACTTCCTGCAATACCTTTCAAAAGGATGTCCGTCTTCACCACCATTGTCTGATCTTACGCACTTCAATTTCCTGTCAATTTCTCTCTCAACTTTGGCATGGAACTCCTTGAAGTCTTCAAGCGCCTGGTATTTGTCTTTCAGCACATACACAAAAACCTTTCTAGAATGGTCATCAATAAAAGTCACAAATTATAATGCTCCACCGTTGGATTTTTCAGTCATGGAGCAAACATCGGTGTGTGCAGTATCAAGAGAATTTTCTGCATGATGTGGAGGGAGTGTACGAAATGCAACCCTATGTTGTTTATCAACAAACCATGTGCACATGGTTTCAAGGTATACATTTCAACTCAGGGAGGTAATCCATGCGAGCAAGAGCATGCATGCCCTTCTCACTCATATGCCCAAGCCTCTTGTGCCATAGTTCAATCGAAGTGTCTTTTTCAACAATGTCCAACACTTCATTACACAACTTGGTTTTATTCACATAGAGATTATCTTGCTTACTTCCTCGAGCCATAATCAAAGAGACTTTGGTGAGTTTACATTTTCCTTCACCAAAATAACTAGGATGTTTGATATCATCAAGCTTTCCCATGACAACAAATTCAGCCTTATGTCAAGAATATGTCTCACATCATCGAGTACCAATCTGCAATCTGTGTCAATGCATATTGAGCCCTTGCCAACAATAGGTGATGAACCACTATTTCCCATCCTCACTTGGCCAGTAACTCCACTAGTGTAAGATGTGAAATACTCCTTGTGTGATGTGATGTGCAAGGACGCACCTGAATCCACAACCCAACTCATGGCATCATCCCGAACAACACTATAGCATTCTTCATCTTGAATGACTAGATAGTCCTCATTTGTTGCAGTCATGGCTGAGCTGCTCTCAGCCTTTTGCTCGGCTTTCTTTGCAAGTTTCCCATCTGCAAGCTCTCTTTCATAATTCCTGCACTCGCTCTTTATGTGTCCCAGATTTCTACAATGAAAGCAAGTAATATATTTTCTCTGTTTTGACTTTGATCTACCCCTGGATTTACTTCTGCCTTGCTGAAATCTTGTGTGACCACGTCCATGGTTCTCATTCTTCCCATAGGTTTTAACCACATATGCATCATAAGAAGAGGCATCACCCTTTCCCTTATTTCCGACTTCTTCATTCAGCATACAGTTCTTCACCATCTCCAAAGTCAGCTTCCCATCCGGAGTTGAAGTGCTAAGTGACACAACAATCGTGTTCCAACTATCAGGCATGGAACTCAGATCCTCAAAGTTGATCTTCATGGCTGAAATTTGATTTATATGGCATTGGAAGACATTCAAGTGTTCAATCACACCTGTGCCATCTCAGTACTCAAGCTTTGCAAGTCTTTTGATCACTAAGGTCTTGTTTATTTATGTCTTCCTCTCATACATAGACTGCAACTTCTGCAACATCTCATATGCATTTGTGTCATTTGCAACATGGTTGAATATATTGTGGTTGATGTATAACCGAATCATACCTACTGTCTTTCTGTGCAACACTCTCCATTCTTCTTCCATGACACCTATGGGTATCTTGTCTTTCACAACTGGCTCATACAAATCCTTGTAATAAAGGATGTCTTCCATCATGGGTTTCCATAATGAGTGATTGGAAGAATCAATTTTTATCATACCACCTATAGTATTTTCTTCCAAAGCCATTGTGAGTGGCACTTCCAACAATAATCAAGCAACTGGGATTAGCAACCTCCTAAGAAACCAAGGCTATGATGTCACTTTGTCGGGAATTAGCACACACATGCACATGTGGTTAACTGAAAAATGCAGCGGAAACAAAGTAATCTCAATAGTATATTATGTACCAACTCAATGATCGTTGCTTAGCACGGAAGGAAACATATGCAACAACATATATGGAGGTAAAATGTTACTCACCAAACAAGACGCTCCTCTGAAGAGTTTCTTGTGGTAGGGTAACTTTCTGGACAGCAGCAATTAACAACAAAGAGACACCAGATTTATGCGTGGACCCCCCCCCCCAACTTGAGGGAAAAAATAACGGGTCAAAACGACCCAAATCCTCTTCCGCTATTATCAAATGTGAGATACAACAAGTTGTTCTCTAAATAGCACTAGAGGATCTCATACATCAAGATTTCTGAATCTTGGATGAACACAACAGGATTTGGGGATCAAGAGTTAGGGTTTGGAACAATCTCACCAAAGATGGCGAACCACAGCTTGAAGGAGACCATCACAACCTTGGGGAGTAGCTCACTTTGCTTCTTCCTTCAATCTTCCTTTCTTCCCTTTCTCTTTTTTTCTCTTCTCTTCTCCAGTGGAGGTTGAACAGATTTTCCTCACTCTTGGTGGTGGCTGCTGGATGGAGGGTAAAACATCCCCATCCTCTTGCGTGTAAAGTACAAAATGACTCTAGGTCATGACCCTAATGGGTAGTGGGCTTCTACACCTCTTTGGGCAGCGTAAAAGGCCTCAAATGGTAATCTCCTCACAACCCACATGAGGAGGATATCCCAACAGTGTCCCATTTTCCTCGCGTGCCCCAGTCTGCCTCCGTGGCCTCCGGCGGCGCCCACACCCTATTCCTTACCCATTTAGTCGAAGGAAAGATTAGCGGCGGTGGGCAGTGCCAAGGACGGCAGCGACGCATGTTTCAGAGCCCAGATCTCACGATTGCCATTGGCCAGCAATGGACGTTGCTCCACGGGCGAGTGTTGGCAATGGAGATTGCGAGAGACGGAGAGAGAATAAGAAACGAAAGCGAGAAGAAGAGGGGTCACTTTACGGTTAAGGACAGGTGTAATCATTTTGTATATGACGGTATTTTGGTTACACGGTAACTGATACCAGCATAAGGCAACCAAACATAATTAACGGTTTCAGATAGTGTTGTGATCAGATATCGGTAGGGCTGGACCAAAATCTCATAGCTCGTGAGCTTAATGAGCGCTCGATAGTTGGGCTCGTTAAACTCGTTGCTTGCTTCTTAATGAACAAAGCCAATCATCAATTTTAGCTCGTTAAGTTTAACGAGCTTAAAAGACGAGCTAACGAGTTCCACGAGCAGCTCGTTAGTAACAACACAACACCTATTTTCATCTAGCGTGACAACATTTTCGTAGCACCTCAGCCTAACTATTAAACTAATCTACATAGGAGGCACTAAACCAGTACATTTCCTTCTTTAGTGACAATATTCCTTGTTAATATCACATACACAGACTCATCATGTAGACCATAACACATCAGAATTAGTTAACAAGCGCTGCGAGCTTCACGAGTTTCAAACGAAGCTGAGTAGGATTTTCTGCTCATTAATCTTAGCGAGCTTAACAAGCTAAACCTTAATGAGCATAAGCTTAACGAGCCGAGCAGCTTGTTAATCCACTCATAGATACCGTCCGCAAAAACCGTGAAACGAACACCTAAGCTAGGAGGGACGACGGCGAGCCATTCGTTGCAAACTACCGGGGGTTGCAACTGTGCGTAGCTAGCTAGCTAGCTAGCTTTGTCATGATTGCGAGGCACATGCATGGAGATGACGGTGAGGAGACAATCTTAGGATTTCGTATCTTTGCCACATGCATGATACTACAAATCCACCGGAATCCTATCCAACCTTATATATAAGACACTTGTTAATTTGGGTTACGTTTTGCTCTCCGGTGCGTAAACGTGTTGAAATGAATAGCCCACGAGTAAAAGACTGACCATGGAGCAGTATTTAATTGCTGCGCACCGTACTCGGTTTCGCAACTCATTGGGCGTGCACCGGGTTGATTGAGGAGGCGTGCTGTGTGGACGGATCAGATTAATCTGGCCTCCGCGTTGTTTGTCAGAGGAACAGCGACGCAAACTGGTCAGTGGTCACTCATCGATCATCCACCGACAGGGCACAGGGCCACGCAGGCCACGGGCGGAAGTCGACTGCACGCTGTGCATGCACGTACGCTGCACACATGCAGTCGGCGCGTTAAACATGAGTCCCGCGCCGGCTGCGTGCGCCGCGTGCCCTTGCCGGCTAGCCGGGACCCGACGCGTAGCTAAAGCCACGGCGGCGCGCGCCACGACGTAGCTTTTCTGTCCAAACTCCACACGGACTCCCGGCGAGTCTACAATTACTCCTGCTTTGCTTCCTCTCCTTTTCATTCTTCGTCGTGACACTGAGGCCAACTCCACCGCGCGATCCCAGTCTATCCGGTCCCGTCCGTTTGAGGTAAAAGGGATAAACCAGATGGCCCAGCGCGCCCGGGAGCAAACAGACTTTTGTCCGTTTTATGTCCGTTTTTATCTATTCCCGGCCCAAACTTGGTCTGGTTTTGGGTCGAAGCGAACAGAGTGCGGACGTTTTTCTCGCCCGTGCGTCCCGCTGCGTCCGCTCATGCATATGATGGCCCCATCTGTCATCGAAACAAAAAGGGACCCACCACCCACCGACCCATTTCTCTCTCTCCTCCTTTTCACCCACCGCCCCACAAACCACGCAAAGGCCGGCGCGCATATGCACGGCGCGACGGGCGGCGGGGAGCGGCGAGTGCGGCAGGGCGGGCAGGCCGAGGTGGCGCAGGCGAGGGTGGGCAGGCCGCGGAGAGCTCGGCTGCGGCAGCAGCAGCACGGAGCAGGCGTGGGCGCGGTCGGGACAAGGCACGGCGAGCGGGCGTGGCGAGGTCGCGGAGGCGGGCAGGCCGCGGAGAGCTCGGCTGCGGCAGCAGCAGCACGGAGCAGGCGCGGGACGCAGTCGGGGCAAGGCGCGGCGCGCCCGGCTGCGAGCACGGCGAGCGGGCGTGACCAGGTCGCAGGGGCGGGCGCGCGCGTCGCGCGGCAGAGTGAGCGAGCGGCGCGACGGCCAGACGCGGCGCGGCGACGAGAGTATGCGTGCATGCCGGCTGGTTTGCTAGCTAGCTAGCCGCTGCGGCCGTGTGCGTGCATGCCGGCTGGCTTGCTAGCTAGCTAGCCGCTGCGCCGTGTGCGTGTGCGCGTTCCGCGTGCGGGCTAGCTAGCCAGCCGCCGCCGCCGTGTGCGTGTTCCGTGTGCGGGCTAGCTAGCCAGCCGCTACCGCCGTGGGCGCGTGCAACACGGCGAGCGGCGGGCGGTCGAGCTGCGATGCGCGCACGGTTTGTCACTGACGGGCGAGCACGGTGCGCAGGCGCCTCGGTCGGCCTAGCGAGCGGCGGTCGCTTGGGAGGGCGACGCCGGCTGTTGTTTATGTGTTTGAAGAAATGACCTAGCCGGACAATATTTGGGATGGGTGTGCTCCGGTGGGCGCCCGGCCGATGCAAACCTAAATCCGGGCAGACACGACCCCATTGGCACCCCCAAACACATAAAATTCGGATAAAGTGGACGTCTGTTTGGGATCGTGCGGTGGAGTTGGCTTGAGTCGTCGATATGTTTTTTTCGACTTCAGAAGGCTCGCTCTCAATTTCATTGTAATCAATGAGACTCAAACACAACGTTCTGACCTAAACAGGCTTAGGAAATTTTATCGGTTTTGTTAGATGTGCTTTAAGTATTGCACATCTAACAAATGAATCATTGATTTTATGCGAAGATTATACAAGCATATTTTTTCAAAAATGTTAACGCCTACACGTATGGGCGTTTGCATCTCACCCACACGCGTGGATCCGCGTTCGTTTGTGAGCGCAAGAATCTTGGCATGTTTCTAGTGCCACGTAGGACTGACCTGGTGTGTGGGCGTTCATCGGGTCGCCCACACGGCCGTTTCACCACATTGGAGGGGCTGGTGTGTGGGCGTTCAGCAGTTCGCCCACACGCCACTTTGCATGCACACAAAAGGGCTAGTGTGTGGGTATTTGCCATCTCGCCCACACGCCCGTCTCCTCTCCCACACCCAAGCTGCTAGTTGTCATGTGTTTAGCAGTGCACATGGCAACTGCCCCTAGTGTGCTTTATAAGCAGGTGGCAACTCTCTTTTTACCCGAGTTGCCATGTATTTTGCAGGGTACACGGCAACTGCCTAGTGTGCACGTAAGCAGATGGCAACTCTCTTTTACCGAGTTGCCATGTGTTTTTGCATGGTACATGGCAACTGCCCTAACGTGCACGTACATGGCAACTGCCCTAACGTGCACGTAAGCAGATGGCAACTCTTCCTTTTACATGGCAACTGCCCTAGCATGCTTGTGAGCACATGACAACTCTCTCAACTGCCTAGTGTTAGTATATGGCAACTCTTAAAGTTATGAAATCATGACAAGTATATTAGATCAGACCATACATGACAACTGCAGTTGAGCAACCATGACAACTGCAGTTGTCCGACATGGCAACCGTAGTTCAGCAACATGGCAACTGCAGTTAAACGAACATGGACGAGGGTCTGGACCATGGCAACTGCGGGCGCGCGGTGACCGTCACGCGTGGCGTGCGGGACCAGGAGGTACGAGGCCTGACATACGGGCGTGTGGGCGTTATCAACTTCGCCCACACGCACGCGTGTGAGAGGGATCGGAAGGGAAAAAAGAGGTGTGTGGGCATTACTTGTTTTGCCCACACGTAGGTGTGTGGGCTGTTCCTCTTATACACCACACAAAATGTGTGAGCGGACTCCCTAACGCCCACACGTGTGGCACTTATCGGCGTCCTATTTTTTTGTCTTTTTTGTTCTTTCTAGTTTGATTAAATCAAATAGATGTGCAATACAAAGCATGCTACGGCAACTCCGATCGTCCAATGGACATCATCAAAATTTCATGGACACGGGTAGCTTTAAAAAAATTCACGGCCATACCAGTTTAAATTTGACGGCCGTGTTGTATGGCTAAAAGTGTGTATGAACATTAGGTGACGCGTGTTGAATTCAAAAAACTGAACAGCCAACTATGCGCAAAAAAGAAAAAGAAAAACCTTAGCAGCCAACTAGTAGAAGAAAGAAAAAATTACCACCACGGGCGCTACCGTAACCATTTCTTGAGAACACACTACCGTAACCATGCCGAGATTAATCTCTCCCCTGCCCTATCATCAACCTCCTGTCCTCAAAATTAACGAGCATCATTTTTCTGAACTTTTAAGCAAAGATAAATTTAGCCTGGTAGAGCATCTTCAACGCTGACTCTTAAACTACCCGCATATGTTTGACCCAAAACCTTCTCTCTGCTGCCTGCGTTTTCGCTCGGAGTCAGCTGCCCGCATTTATGTCGTTGTAGATCGACCGCTCTGCGATGACGCCGGCCCAGAGCGGACACGAGCTCTCAGTGGCGCCGACATTGAAGCCTCGCGCTGGACGACAGACCCACCCGCGCCGCGTTCCTGGTGTCCGCATCTGTTCAATGCTGGAGCGACGTTTGGTGTCGGGACATGACGAATATAAACCACGCCCTTTCAATGTCCATATGTCTGTACGCCGCCAGCAAGCAGGCTCGCCGGCCAAGAAAGCAACTCCGGCGTTGCGCATTGACTCCCATCCATGAACGGATGTCAGAGCAAATTTATGGGTTAGTGTGAAGATAGCTTTATTCTATAATGCTAAAAATATTTTTTTTCTGAACTACGCAAACTTATAGTCTATAAAGTGTTCAAATCATCCATGTAACATTTGCTCGCCTATGTGTTGGATGCTCTGTGCCTCAAAATGTCGACCTGAGCCGGCCCAATTACAGTTATACACATCGATATGTGTTTTATTGTCAGAGGTATACGTCGCCCGTACTGATTTATAATAGGAATCGCCTATCTAGTGACAGTACCAGGCTGGCCTATTTCTGCGCGCATAGGCACGCTAGGCTCATCACGGTCGCTCTAGGTCCGTTTTACTACTTTTTTATTTTGTTTTTCTCTTTTTTCACCAGTTTTATTTGGTTTTCCTATTTTTTCATTTAGCTTTGGTTTTCTTTGTTTTTTCATTGGTTTTGGTTTTTCTTTTTATTTCTTTCTTGTTTTTCTTATTTTTTTGGTTTTCTTTTGTTTCTTCTTGGTTTTATTGGTTTACTTGTTGGTTTTCTATAACACATGTCTACATTTTCCACACGTATAGTACATCTTTTTGTTTACATTTTAGAACATTTTGTGCACACGTTTAACATTAGTCAAATGGCTGAGATAGTTAAGTTCTTTATGGTGGAACCAACACACTGTGATTCAAGTCTTAGATTTGGCATTGGTGTGCATATTTTTCTGAAATTATTCAAAGCTTTTCGGCGATGTGCGTTCAGCGGAACTAGACGTCCCCCGTCAACTAAGAAGGCATCTGTGGCTACTTCGTCGGTCTAAGATGATATGCCGCCTCAGTTTCTAAGAGGTGCTCATAGGGATAGGGTGTGGGTGCACGTGTTCATAGGGATGAATGTATGTGCGTATTATGAGCATCTACGTCTGTACCATGTTAAAAAGATATATTGTTAACATATTTAATATATATTTTGAGGTCTACTTTTTTTCTTACATCGTACAAATTTTTCATATAGATATATTTTTAATAATTTGCACACTTTTAAATACAATTTAAACATTTTTACAAAAATATGCTTTGATCATGGTTTTGTAAATACACACTAACTACTATTTAAATACAATTGAACATTTTTTAATGCTAAATGTTCCGAAGACATTTTTTGAAACATGTGAAAATTATGTTTAATGCAACATGAGAGCACGATCAATTTTTTTGAAAAACACAAATATCTTTTGATTTTCAGGATTTTAGAGATTCAAATATATTTTTAAATTGCTAAATTGTTCTATACACTATAAAAAACTAAAATGCGAACTAGTTTGGGAAATGAAAACAGAATTACAAATTTTGGAACATTTTTTTACAACTTCAATAACTTTGATGGTTCTTTTTAGAAGAAAATCCTGTATAATTTTCAAAATTAGAAACATTTTTTGAAAGAAAACAGGAAGTTTTTTTAAAAAAATGTGAACATTTTTCTAACACACTTACAAAATTTAAATTTTTTATAGAAGTTTCAAAACTGAAGGAAAGGAAACCACAGGCGAAAAATAGCAGTAAATATAAAAAGCAACATAGAACATGGTAGACTGTTCCAAAAAAAAGAATAAACACGAACAACTAAATAGGCTAGCCGACATGTTGGCTCTCTCGCACTGCTTTTTTTTAGAAGAACAACGCGCTTTACTTCATATCATAATGTTTTTTTTTTGCGGGGAATTTCATATCATAATGCTTTGGGGACTCTCTCGCACTGCTTACGTCACGTGTTGTGTATCGCTTGAAGCAAGTGTCCGATCGTCATGTGCGTACGTAGATGGGCCCATCAGAGATCAAGCGAAGCTGGAGTGCCGGTGGTTTTCGGAATTCCTAACTAGTTTCGGGAACCTTCTTGAAGGTTCCTGGATCCATTTTTTTCTTTCCTGCTTTTTTGGGGGTTTTCTGTGTTCTTTTATCTTCGTATTTTCTTTTATATTTTTTCCTTTTCCTTTTGTTTATCTTATTCATAAATTTTGAAACAAAATATATATTCCATAAGTTGATATTTTTTCCAAGAAAAGTTTGGGATTTTCATAAATTGTTCAAACAAATTAGAATTTGGAAACTTTTGTGTTTCTGAATATATTCCCCAAATCCGTGGTCAATTTTTGAATTCATGAACATTTTTTGAGTTCAGGAAACATTTTAAAATTATTCAAGTTTTTTATTTCGCGAACATTTTTCCAAACCCATGAACCATTTGGAATTCACGAACATTTTTTGAGTTCCTGAACCTTGTTATAAATTAATGAAAAAAAATTCAAATACGTATATTTTTTTATGAATTCATGTTATTTTAAATTTGAGGACATTCTTTTAATTTTGCCAAAAAATTGAATTAGAAAGCGATGGATAAAAAAATGACATAGGAAAAACCAGGTGCGGAAAACAACAAGAGCCACGCTCCTAGGCTGTCCCACTATCGGGAGGTTGGGAGTGTGCGTCGCCACGCGAGCGTAGCAACCGCGTGCGCGATACATAACAGCTCTCATGCTTTGGTATCGCTCGTGCGAGCCGGGCGCTTGCGTCGCCCCCCTCGTGAGTGTAACTAAGCAAGGAGTACTCCTTCGAAAGCCCCTGCAAGGGTCTCTTGAGGTGGGCTGGGACGGGTCACTTGACACGTTCTCAGTCGCCGTGACGTGTCACGCTCTGGACCCTCCCCTAATTTTATTTAATTTATTTTTCTGTACGTGTTTTCGGCTTTGAGATGATATTCTCCAGTTTCTTTCAATTTTCGATTTTCACCTTTTTTCTTAGGATTTGGACCAAAACAAATTCGCGAAAAAATATATTTTCTCTTCCGCGAGAGGCACGGCCGTGCTACTCGGAAAGGGGAAAGACGTGTTTTTTTCCTTTCGCGAAAGCCACAGATTTACTTCTCGTCGGGTCACGGATTTGCTTCCACGAGAGGCACTGTCATTCCTGTAGGAAAGGGGAAAATAACGTGTGTTTTTTTTATTT
>NC_041385.1:113999731-114018030 GCF_002162155.2 Triticum dicoccoides | reverse complement strand
TACTTCTTGTGGAGGCACAAATTTGCTTCCCGAGAGATACGGTCGTGCCTCTCGGAAAGGGGGAAACCCGTGTTTTCTAGTATTTTTCTTTCGTGAGAAGCACATATTTAGTCGTGTGCCTCTCGGAAAGGAAGAAAACACATGTTTTATTTTTTTCGCGAGAGGCATAGATTCACTTCTCGTTGACACACGGAGTTGCTTCCGGGTAGTAAATAAAAAAACACGTTTTCTTCTTTCGCGAAAGGCACAAATTTATTTCTCATGGAGGCGGTCATGCCTCTCAAAAAGGAAAAATGCGTGTCTGTTTTTTCTTCCGCAAGAGGCACAGATTTACTTCTCGGGGAGGCACGGATTTGCCTCCGCGAGAGGCACAACGGTGTCTCTTGAAAAGGGGAAAAACATGCTCGCGGTTTGTGTTTTTTCATGAATAAAAGTTTCTTAAAACCTATCAACATGGTATCTAATTTTAAAGATCTCGACGCGAGGAGTCCAGTGGTGAAAACGGTTCAAGATTTGATGGCACAGTTTGAGAGATAAAACATTTTGAATAAATGAATTTATGAAAAAAAAAGAAAAACTCTCAGGTTATGACAAGTGGCGCAGATGCAGTGTGACATTTGTCGCAACCTGAGGTGGGAGTGATCTTTCCAATGAGTACTTTTTAATTAGTGATTTCGCCCCCTCGTCGCCCAGCGAACAAAAGCAAAGCTAGCGACATAAGCAAATGCCTAATTTTTCATTTCGTTTTCCTATATGAGGTTGTTTAATTTTAAGCTGAAAAACCATATAGATTCTAAAAAATGTTTTGAATTAAAAAAATGTTCAAGAATTCTGAATAGAACGTGAAGTAAAAAATATTTCTGAATTTGTTCAAGAACTCAAATAAAGTTTGCGAATTTGGAATGTGTTTATGAATTCAAAAACAATTCGCATATAAAAGAATAAAAGGTCAAACACTGTCACTGAGTTAAAAAATGTTCATGAATTCAAAAAAGTTAAGAAATGCAATGTGGATAATTTTTTAAAAAGTTCATGACCCGCAACAGTCGTAAATTGAAAACAATGATCTTGCATTAAAACAATGTTCATGAATTCAAAGAATGTTCATTAATTTGAAAACATTCACGAATATGAAAATGTTCATGAACTTGTAGAATGTTCGTGTGAATTCAAAAAAGTTCACAAATTCAAAAATATTCATGAACTCAAAAATTGTTCCGGAGTTACAAAAATGTTCATAAATTAAAAAGAAGTCATGACTTAAAAAATATACGAAGTAAAAAAGGTTCATGAACGCAAAAAAGATGTTCATGAACTCAAAAAAAGTTCATGAATTCAAAAAATAACATTCATGTATTAGAAAATGATCATGGATTCAAAAAAGATTTACAATTTTAATAATTGTTCATGAGTTTGAGAAAATTTCGACAAACTTACAAAATGTTCATGGACCTTAGAAATGTTCACAAATTTCAAAAGGTGCACACCAATCCTAATTTGTTCATTAATTTGAAAAAAATCATAAATTTGAGAAAATGTTCACATATTTGAAAATCATTAAAAAAATAATATCTTCATGAATTTCTAAGAGAGGAAAAGGCCGAGAAAAGTCTAATAGGAAAAAAACAGTAGAATACTCAGGGTAGAATACAGAGAATAAACAAAAACCAGTGGAAGAAATAAAAAGATCCTAAAACCAATAAGAAGGCTCCAAAGCTGGCCCCACCTAGGTTTCTAGAATGTTCGCGAAACCACTAACAGTCCGGCGCACGAGAAGCATGAAATGATCAATATGGTCGACTAAGGGTGTGGGGTGAATAGGTCACTAATAATCTTTATACTTTTCTTCAAGTTGTATGGGAATACAACAACAATATATGTTATAGATATGCAACTAGACAGATAATCTATATGCCAAACTCACAAATAACAACGAGTGAAAGAAAGAATAAATTGCAAGTGGAGACGACGATGTTTTTCTCGGAGTTCCCTCATTTCGGGAGGTACGTCTCCCTTAGAGATGTGTGGCGGCACGATGCTCCAAAGCGCCACAATGGCACACGTTATTCTCGGCATGTCCTCGCACAATGCAAGGTGCCCCTGATCCACTACACGATGCCCTTGGAGACGGCAATGGGGCCTTCGTAAACAAGGTTGGGGCAATCTCCACAACTTAATTGGAGCCTCCCAACACCTTCCCGAAGCCTTACACCCGAGTGTTTTGAGCTTCAAGGTGGCCTCTTCCATGTAGGGTGCCCAAACACCCAAGAGTAAGAGCGTCTATAGCCGGACCTCTCAAACCCGGCTCATGCGCCCAGGCGGGCCGCCCGGTCAAGTTTTTCCGACCCAGACGGATGCCTCAAACAGGCCTCAAACGCCCGGGCTGACCGACTCCCCCCTCATATCCAGCCCAAATATGGGGAAGATATGGGGGCGCCCGGGCGCACCTAAGCACGCCCGCCACGTCGAACTCAGCCCATGCTGGCCCACCCGACCCCACTTATATTCGTCCCCATCCGCTCGCCGGAGCAAACCCTAGCCATTTCACTCCACTCCCCTCTGCCACCCGTGCTCACCTCCGGCTATTTCCGGCCTTCTCCGGCATGGCAAGCAGCGGATCCGACTCCAACAGTCCGGATCCGTCGACTGGGGTGTCATCCTGTGTGGGTTGGATTAGGCAATGGCAGTCCGCATTGCACCCCGCCGCTCCTGGGAGGACAGCGCTTGGCCGACGGACATATCCGTCCGTCACGACGCCATAGCGCCAGCTCACCGGCCGATCGGGTTCTCTGATGCTAGATTCTTGCGGTCCCGGTCGGAACACCTCTCCTTCCCAATCACCGGTCGGGGAAGACTATGTGTCCCACCAGGAACGGGCGGCCCGCCATGGGAAGGAGAGGATAAGGGCCGCTGAGGCCCATATCGCGGCAGAAATGGCGGCGGCGGAGGCGGCTGATGCGGCGGCACGGGCGGGTGATACGTCTCCAACGTATCTATAATTTTGGATTGTTCCATGCTATTATATTACCTGTTTTGGATGTTTATGGGCTTTATTATACACTTTTATATTATGTTTGGGACTAACCTATTAACCGGAGGCCCAGCCCAAATTGCTGTTTTTTGCCTATTTCAGTGTTCCGCAGAAAAGGAATATTAAACGGAGTCCAAAAGGAATGAAACCTTTGAGAGAGTTATTTTTGGAACAAATGCAATCCAAGAGACTTGGAGTAGACGTCAGGGAAGCAACAAGGTGGCCACGAGGGTCCAGGGCGCACCCTACCCCCTGGGCGCACCCCCACCCTCATGGGCCCCTCGTGGCTCCCCTGATTAACTCCTTTCACCTACACACACACACACACACACACACACACCCCGAAAACATTGAGGATCACAATAGATTGGGAGTTCCGCCTCTGCAAGCCTCTGTAGCCACCAAAAACCAATCGAGACCCTGTTCCGGCACCCTGCCGGAGGGGGGATCCCTCACCGGTGGCCATCTTCATCATCCCGGCGCTCTTCATGACAAGGAGGGAGTAGTTCACCCTAGGGGATGAGGGTATGTACCAGTAGCTATGTGTTTGATCTCTCTCTCTCGTGTTCTTGATTTGGCACGATCTTGATGTGCCGCGAGCTTTGCTATTATAGTTGGATCTTATGATGTTTCTCCCCCTCTACTCTCTTGTAATGGATTGAGTTTTCCCTTTGAAGTTATCTTATCGGATTGAGTCTTTAAGGATTTGAGAACACTTGATGTATGTCTTGCATGTGCTTATCTGTGGTGACAATGGGATATTCACGTGATCTACTTGATGTATGTTTTGGTGATCAACTTGCGGGTTTCGTAACATTGTGAACTTATGCATAGGGGTTGCCACATGTTTTCGTCTTGACTCTCAAGTTGAAACTTTGGGGCACTCTTTAAGTTCTATGTGTTGGTTGAATAGATGAATCCGAGATTGTTTGATGCATATCGTATAATCATATCCACGGATACTTGAGGTGACATTGGAGTATCTAGGTGACATTAGGGTTTTGGTTGATTTGTGTCTTAAGGTGTTATTCTAGTATGAACTCTAGGATAGATCGAACGGAAATAATAGCTTCATGTTATTTAATATGGACTCTTGAATAGATTGATCAGAAAGGATAACTTTGAGGTGGTTTCGTACCCTACAATAATCTCTTCATTTGTTCTCCGCTATTAGTGACTTTGGAGTGACTCTTTGTTGCATGTTGAGGGATAGTTATATGATCCAGTTATGTTATTATTGTTGAGAGAACTTTCACTAGTGAAAGTATGAACCCTAGGCCTTGTTTCCTAGCATTGCAATACCATTTACGCTCACTTTTATCACTTGTTACCTTTCTGTTTTTATAATTTCAGATTACAAAAACCTATATCTACCATCCATATTGCACTTGTATCACCATCTCTCCGCCGAACTAGTGCACCTATATAATTTACCATTGTATTGGGCGTGTTTGGTACACAAGAGACTCTTTGTTATTTGATTGCAGGGTTGTTTGAGAGAAACCATCTTCATCCTACACCTCCCATGGATTGATAAACCTTAGGTCATCCACTTAAGGGAAATTTGCTACTGTCCTACAAACCTCTGCACTTGGAGGCCCAACAACGTCTACAAGAAGAAGGTTGTGTAGTAGACATCAAGCTCTTTTCTGGCACCGTTGCCGAGGAGGTGAGTGCTTGAAGGTATATCTTTAGATCTTGCAATCGAATCTTTTAGTTTCTTATTTTATCACTAGTTTAGTCTATAAAAGAAAACTACTACAAAAAATGGAATTAAGGGTGCCTCATATGCTTCATCTTTTTAATGTCTTTCATGAAAATGATGGGAAGGAAAATTGTGCTCAAGTACTAGAAGAAGAATTACATAGAATGCTTGGCATAAAATATGTGAATGATGAGCATGATTGCAATGTTGTTAGTATGAATTCTTTGAATACCTATGATGCTAATGATATGCAAAGCCCAAGCTTGGGGATGCTATGTTTGGTGAAGATGATATTTTTTGTCCCCCATGTTTTGATGAGCAAATTTATTATGATAAAAGCATGCCTCCTATTTATGATGATTATTGTGATGACACATATGCCATAAAGAATAAACATAACCATGAAACTTGTCATCGTGATTTTAATTTTCAATTGGATTATGCTTCACATGATAGTTATTTTATTGAGTTTGCTCCCACTACTATTGATGAGAATAAATTTGCTTATGTGGAGAGTAGTAAAATTTCTATGCAAGTAGAGCATGAAAAGAATGCTTTATGTGATGGTTATATTGTTGAATGCATTCATGATGATACTGAAAATTATTATGAGGGAGGAACATATGCTTGTAGGAATTGCAATAATATCAAGTTTCCTCTCTATGTGCTTAAAGTTTTGAAGTTATGCTTGTTTTGCCTTCCTATGCTAGTTGATTATTGTTCCCGTAAGTTGTTTTCTCACAAAATCCCTATGCATAGGAAGTGGGTTAGACTTAAATGTGCTAGTCATATTCTTCATGATGCTCTCTTTATGTTTCAATTCTTATCTTTTATGTGAGCATCACTGAAATCATCATGCCTAGCTAGGGGCATTAAACGTTAGCGCTTGTTGGGAGGCAACCCAATTTTATTCTTGTTCTTTACTTTTGCTCATGTTTAGTAATAAATAATTCTTCTAGCCTCTGTTTAGATGTGGTTTTTGTTGGGGAACGTAGTAATTTCAAAACATTCCTACGCACACGCAAGATCATGGTGATGCATAGCAATGAGAGGGGAGAGTGTGTCCATGTACCCTCGTAGACCGAAGGCAGAAGCGTTAGCACAACGCGGTTGATGTTGTCGTACATCTTCACGGCCCGACCGATCAAGCACCGAAACTACGGCACCTCCGAGTTCTAGCACACGTTCAGCTTGATGACGTCCCTCGAACTCCGATCCAGCCGAATGTCGAAGGAGAGTTCTGTCAGCGGCGTGGTGACGATCTTGATGTTCTACCGTCGCAGGGCTTCGCCTAAGCACCACTACAATATTATCGAGGAGGACTATGGTGGAGGGGGGCACCGCACACGGCTAAGAGATCAAGAGATCAATTGTTGTGTCTATGGGGTGCCACCCTGCCCCCGTATATAAAGGAGTGGAGGAGGGGGAGAGGGCCGGCCCCTATGGCGCGCCCTGGAGGAGTCCTACTCCCACCGGGAGTAGGATTCCTCCCCTTCCATGTAGTAGGAGTAGGAGACAAGGAAGGGGGAAAGGGAAGAGAAGGAAGGAGGGGGCGCCGCCCCTCCCCCTAGTCCAATTCGGACTATTCATTGGGGGGGGGGGCCTGCCTCTCTCTCTCTCTCCCGTAAAGCCCAATAAGGCCCATATACTTCTTCCCCCGTATTCTCGTAACTCCTCGGTACTCCGAAAAATACCCGAACCACTTGGAACCTTTCTGATGTCCGAATATAGTCGTCCAATATATTGATCTTTACGTCTTGACCATTTCGAGACTCCTCATCATGTCGTCGATCTCATCTGGGACTCCAAATTCCTTCGGTACATCAAAACTTATAAACTCATAATAAAATTGTCATCAAAACCTTAAGCGTGCGGACCCTACGGGTTCGAGAACTATGTAGACATGACTGAAACACGTTTTCGGTCAATAACCAATAGCGGAACCTGGATGCTCATATTGGCTCCTACATATTCTACGAAGATCTTTATCGATCAAACCGTATAACAACATACGTTGTTCCCTTTGTCATCGGTATGTTACTTGCCCGAGATTCGATCGTCGGTATCTCAATACCTAGTTCAATCTCGTTAGGCAAGTCTCTTTACTTATTTATGTAATGCATCATTCCGAACTAACTCATGAGTTACATTGCTTGCAAGTCTTATAGTGATGTGCATTACCGAGAGGGCCCAGAGATACCTGTCCGACAATCGGAGTGACAAAACCTAATCTCGAAATACGCCAACTCAACGTGTATCTTTGGAGACACCTATAGAGCTCCTTTATAATCACCCAGTTATGTTGTGACGTTTGGTAGCACACAAAGTGTTCCTCCGGTAAACGGGAGTTGTATAATCTCATAGTTGTAGGAACATGTATAAGTCATGAAGAAAGCAATAGCAACATACTAAACGATCAAGTGCTAAGCTAATGGAATGGGTCAAGTCAATCACATCATTCTCCTAATGATGTGATCCCGTTAATCAAATGACAACTCATGTCTATGGTTAGGAAACTTAACCATCTTTGATTCACGAGCTAGTCAAGTAGAGGCATACTAGTGACACTCTGTTTGTCTATGTATTCACACATGTATTATGTTTCCAGTTAATACAATTCTAGCATGAATAATAAACATTTATCATGATATAAGGAAATAAATAATAACTTTATTATTGCCTCTAGGGCATATTTCCTTCAGTCTCTCACTTGCACTAGAGTCAATAATCTAGTTCACATCGCCATGTGATTTAACACCAATATTCACATCTATATGTGATTAATACCCATAGTTCACATCGTCATGTGATCAACACCCAAATGGTTTACTAGAGTCAATAATCTAGTTCACATTGCTATGTGATTAACACCCAAAGAGTACTAAGGTATGATCATGTTTTGCTCGTGAGAGAAGTTTAGTCAAAGGGTCTGTCACATTCAGAGCCATATGTATTTTGCAAATATTCTATGTCTACAATGCTCTGCATAGAGCTACTCTAGCTAATTGCTCCCACTTTCTATATGTATCCCGATTGAGACTTGGAGTCATCTGGATCGGTGTAAAAGCTTGCACCGATGTAACTCTTTACGACGGGCTCTTTTATCACCTCCATAATCGAGAAATATTTCCTTAGTCCTCACTAAGGATATTCTTGACCACTGTGCAGTGATCTACTCTTAGATCAAAATCGTACTCCCTTGCCAAACTCAGAGCAAGGTATAAAATAGGTCTGGTACACAACATAGCATACTTTATAGAACCTATGACTGAGGCATAGGGAATGACTTTTCATTCTCTTCCTATTTTCTGCCATAGTCGGGTTTTGAGTCTTACTCAACTTCACACCTTGCAACACAGGTAAGAACTCCTTCTTTAACTGTTCCATTTTGAATTACTTCAAAATCTTATCAAGGTATGTACTCATTGAAAAAACTTATCAAGTGTCTTGATATATCTCTATAGATCTTGATGCTCAATGTGTAAGCAGCTTCACCGAGGTATTTCATTGAAAAACTTTTATTCAAGTATCCTTTTATGCTATCTAGAAATTCTATATCATTTCCAATCAATAATATGTCATACACATATAATATCAGAAATGCTACAGAGCTTCCACTCACTTTCTTGTAAATACAAGCTTCTCCAAAAGTCTGTATAAAACTATATGCTTTGATCACACTATCAAAGCATTTATTCCAACTCCGAGAGGCTTGCACCAGTCCATAAATGGATCACTGGAGCTTGCACACTTTGTTAGCACCTTTCGGATCGATAAAACCTTCCGGTTCATCATGTACAACTCTTCTTCCAGAAATCCATTCAGGAATGCAGTTTTGACATCCATTTACCTTAAGCATCGCTACAGTTGAGAAAATCTCATTGTAGTCAACACGTTGAACTTGTCGAAAAACCTTTTTTTGCGACAAGTCAAGCTTTGTAGATAGTAACACTACTATCAACGTCCGTCTTCCTCTTGAAGATCCATTTATTTTTCTATGGCTTGCCGATCATCGGGCAAGTCCACCAAAGTCCACACTTTGTTCTCATACATGGATCCTATCTCAGATTTCATGGCCTCCAGCCATTTCGCGGAATCTAGGCTCATCATCGCTTCCTCATAGTTTGTAGGTTTATCATGGTCTAGTAACATGACTTCCAGAACAGGATTACCGTACCACTCTGGCGCGGACCGTACTCTGGAAGACCTACGAGGTTCTGTAGTAACTTGATCTGAAGTTTCATGATCATCATCATTAGGTTCCTCACTAATTGGTGTAGGAATCACTAAAACTGATTTCTGTGATGAACTACTTTCCAATTCGGGAGAAGGTACAATTACCTTATCAAGCTCTACTTTCCTCCCACTCACTTCTTTCGAGAGAAACTCCTTCTAGAAAGGATCCATTCTTAGCAACAAATATTTTGCCTTTGGATCTGTGATTAGAAGGTGTACCCAACAATCTCCTTTGGGTATCCTATGAAGACGCATTTCTCCGATTTGGGTTCGAGCTTATCAGGTTGAAACTTTTTCACATAAGCATCGCAACTCCAAACTTTAAGAAACGACAGCTTAGGTTTATTGCTAAACCATAGTTCATACGGTGTCGTCTCAATAGATTTAGATGGTGCCCTATTTAACGTCAATGCAGTTGTCTCTAATGCATAACCCCAAAACGATAGTGGTAAACCAATAAGAGACATCATAGATTGCACCATATCCAATAAAGTGCGGTTGTGACGTTCGGACACATCGTTACACTGTGGTGTTCCAGGTGGCATGAGTTTGTGAAACTATTCCACATTGTTTTAATTGAAGGCCAAACTCGTAACTCAAATATTCATCTCCACGATCAGATCGTAGAAACTTTATTTTCTTGTTATGATGATTTTCCACTTCACTCTAAAATTCTTTGAACCTTTCAACTATTTCAGACTTATGTTTCATTAAGTAGATATACTCATATCTGCTCAAATCATTTGTGAAGGTCAGAAAATAACGATACCCGCCACGAGCCTTAATACTCATTGGTCTGCATACATCAGTATGTATTATTTTCAATAAGTTAGTAGCTAGTTCCATTGTTCCAGAGAACGGAGTTTTAGTCATCTTGCCCAAAAGGCACGGTTCGCAAGCATCAAACGATTCATAACCAAGTGATTCCAAAAATCCATCTTTATGGAATTTCTTCATGCGCTTTACACCGATATGACCCAAATGGCAGTGCCCCAAATAAGTTGCACTATCATTATCAACTTTGCATCTTTTGGCATCAATATTATGAATATGTGTATCACTACGATCGAGATCCAACAAACTATTTTCATTGGGTGTATGACCATTGAAGGTTTTATTCATGTAAACAGAACAACAATTATTCTCTGACTTTAAATGAATAAACGTATTGCAACAAACATGATCAAATCATATTCATGCTCAATGCAAACTCCAAATAACATTTATTTAGGTTTAACACTAATCCCGAAAGCATAGGGAGTGTGCGATGATGACCATATCAATCTTGGAACCAGTTCCAATACACATCGTCACTTCACCCTCAATTAGTCTCTGTTTATTCTGTAACTCCTATTTCGAGTTACTAATATTTAGCAACCGAACAAGTATCAAATACTCAGGGGCTACTATAAACACTAGTAAGGCACACATCAATAACCTGTATATCAAATATACCCTTGTTCACTTTTGCCATCCTTCTTATCCACCAAATATTCAGGGCATTTCCGCTTCCAGTGACCATTTCCTTTGCAGTGTAAGCACTCAGTTTCAGGCTTTGGTCCAGCTTTGGGCTTCTTCGCGGGAGTGACAACTTGCTTGTCATTCTACTTGAAGTTCCCTTTCTTTCCTTTTGCTCTATTTTGAAACTAGTGGTCTTGTCAATCATCAACACTTGATGCTCTTTCTTGATTTCTACCTTCGTTGATTTCAGCATCACGAAGAGCTCGGGAATCATTTCCGTCATCCCTTGCATACTATAGTTCATCATGAAGTTCTAGTAACTTGGTGATGATGACTAGAGAATTCTGTCAATCACTGTATTATCTGGAAGATTAACTCCCACTTGATTCAATCAATTGTAGTACCAAGACAATCTGAGCACATGCTCACTAGTTGAGCAATTCTCCTCCATCTTTTAGCTATAGAACTTGTTGGAGACTTCATATCTCTCAACTCGGGTATTTGCTTGGAATATTAACTTCAACTCCTGGAACATCTCATATGGTCCATGATGTTCAAAACGTCTTTGAAGTCTCGATTCTAAGCCGTTAAGCATGGTGCACTAAACTATCAAGTAGTCATCAAATTGAGCTTAGCCAAACGTTCATAACGTCTGCATCTGCTCCTGCAATAGGTCTGTCACCTAGTGGTGCATCAAGGACATAATATTTCTGTGCAGCAATGAGGATAAACCTCAGATCATGGATCTAATCCGTATCATTGCTACTAATATATTTCAACATAGTTTTTCTCTAGGAACATATCAAAAAATAAACATAGGGAAGCAATAACGCGAGCTATTGATTTACAACATAATTTGCAAAATACTATCAGGACTAAGTTCATGATAAATTAAAGTTCAATTACTCATATTACCTAAGAACCCCCACTTAGATAGATATCTCTCTAATCATCTAACTGATCACGTGATCCAAATCAACTAAACCATGTCCGATCATCACGTGAGATGGAGTAGTTTTCAATGGTGAACATCACTATGTTGATCATATCTACTATATGATTCAAGCTCGACCTTTCGGTCTCAGTGTTCCGAGGCCATATCTGTATATGCTAGGCTCGTCAAGTTTAACCTGAGTATTCCGCATGTGCAACTGTTTTGCACCCGTTGTATTTGAAGAGCCTATCACACCCGATCATCACGTGGTGTCTCAGCACGAAGAACTTTTGCAACGGTGCATACTCAGGGAGAAAACTTATACCTTGAAATTTAGTGAGAGATCATCTTATAATGCTACCGTTAATCAAAGTAAAATAAGATGCATAAACGATAAACATCACATGCAATCAATATAAGTGATATGATATGGCCATCATCATCTTGTGCTTGTGATCTCCATCTCTGAAGCACTGTCATGATCACCATCGTCACCGGCGCGACACCTTGATCTCCATGTAGCATCGTTGTCGTCTTCGCTAACTATTGCTTCTACGACTATCGCTACCGCTTAGTGATAAAGTAAAGCAATTACAGGGCGATTGCATTTCATACAATAAAGCGACAACCATATGGCTCCTGCCAGTTGCCGATAACTCGGTTACAAAACATGATCATCTCATACAATAAAATATAACATCACGTCTTGACCATATCACATCACAACATGCCCTGCAAAAACAAGTTAGACGTCCTCTACTTTGTTGTTGCAAGTTTTACATGGCTGCTATGGGCTGAGCAAGAATCGTTCTTACCTAGGCATCAAAACCATAACGATAGTTCGTCAAGTTAGTGCTGTTTTAACCTTCGCAAGGACCGGGCGTAGCCACACTCGGTTCAACTAAAGTTGGAGAAAATGACACCCGCCAGCCACCTGCTTGCAAAGCAGGTCGGTAGAACCAGTCTCGCGTAAGCGTACGCGTAATGTTGGTCCGGGCCGCTTCATCCAACAATACCGCCGAACCAAAGTATGACATGCTGGTAAGCAGTATGACTTGTATCGCCCACAACTCACTTGTGTTCTACTCGTGCATATAACATCTACGCATAAAACATGGCTCGGATGCCACTATTGGGGAACGTAGTAATTTCAAAAAATTTCCTACGCACACGCAAGATCATGGTGATGCATAGCAACGAGAGGGGAGAGTGTGTCCACGTATGATACGTCTCCAACGTATCTATAATTTATGAAGCATTCATGCTATTTTATTATCTATTTTGAATGATTACGGGCTTTATTATACACTTTTATATTACTTTTGGGACTAACCTAATAACCGGAGGCCCAACCCATATTGCTGTTTTATTGCCTGTTTCAGTATTTCGAAGAAAAGGAATATCAAACGGAGTCCAAAGGGAATGAAACCTTCGGCATCATGATTTTTTGGAAGAATATGATCCTGGAGACTTGGAGTTCACGTCAGAAGATCCTCGAGGCAGCCACAAGATAGGAGGGCGTGCCCCCCATTGTAGGGCACGCCCCCTGTCTCGTGGGCCCCTCGAGGACCCCCAGACCGACTTCTTTCGCCTATATAAGCCTACGTACCCTAAAACCATCGAATATCAAGATAGATCGGGAGTTCCGCCACAGCAAGCCTCTGTAGCCACCAAAAACCTCTCGGGAGCCTGTTCCGGCACCCTGCCGGAGGGGGAATCCATCACCGGTGGCTATCTTCATCATCCCGGCGCTCTCCATGACGAGGAGGGAGTAGTTCACCCTCGGGGCTGAGGGTATGTACCAGTAGCTATGTGTTTAATCTCTCTCTCTCGTGTTCTCTCTATGGCACGATCTTGATGTATCACGAGCTTTGCTATTATAGTTGGATCTTATGATGTTTCTCCTCCCTCTACTCTCTTGTGATGAATTGAGTTTCCCTCTTGAAGTTATCTTATCGGATTGAGTCTTTGATTTGAGAACACTTAATGTATGTCTTGCCGTGTTTATCTGTGGTGACAATGGGATCGTGCCACTTGATGTATGTTTTGGTGACCAACTTGCGGGTTCCGCCCATGAACCTATGCATAGGGGTTGGCACACGTTCTTGACTCTCTGGTAGAAACTTTGGGGCACTCTTTGAAGTACTTTGTGTTGGTTGGATGAATCTAAGATTGTGTGACGCATATCGTATAATCATGCCCACGGATACTTGAGGTGACAATGGAGTATCTACGTGACATTAGGGTTTTGGTTGATTTGTGTCTTAAGGTGTTATTCTAGTACGAACTCTTTAATAGATTGATCCGAAAGAATAACTTTGAGGTGGTTTCGTACCCTACCATAATCTCTTTGTTTGTTCTCCGCTATTAGTGGCTTTGGAGTGACTCTTTGTTGCATGTTGAGGGATTGTTATATGATCTATCTATGTTATTATTGTTGAGAGAACTTTCACTAGTGAAAGTATGAACCCTATGCCTTGTTTCCTATCATTGCAATACCGTTTACGCTCACTTTTATCATTAGTTACCTTGCTGTTTTTATATTTTTAGATTACAAATACCTTTATCTACTATCCATATTGCACTTGTATCACCATCTCTTCGCTGAACTAGTGCACCTATACAATTTACCATTGTATTGGGTGTGTTGGGGACACAAGAGACTCTTTGTTATTTGGTTGTAGGGTTGCTTGAGAGAGACCATCTTCATCCTACGCCTCCTACGGATTGATAAACCTTAGGTCATCCACTTGAGGGAAATTTGCTACTGTCCTACAAACCTATGCACTTGCAGGCCCAACAACGTCTACAAGAAGAAGGTTGTGTAGTAGACATCAAGCTCTTTTCTGGCGCCGTTGCCGGGGAGGTGAGTGCTTGAAGGTATATCTTTAGATCTTGCAATCGATTTTTTTGTTTCTTGTTTTATCACTAGTTTAGTTTATAAAAGAAAACTACAAAAAAATGGAGTTAAGTTTGTCTCATATGCTTCGTCTTTTTAATATCTTTCGTGAGTATGATGGAAAGGAAAATTGTGCTCAAGTGCTAGAAGAAGAATGCATTAAAATGCTTGGTACTAAATCTTTGAATGATCAGCATGATTGCAATGTTGTTAGTATGAACTCCTTGAATATCCTTAGTACTAATTATGATTGCTCTAGTCATGATGAAAATATCTCTTATGAGCATGTCAACTTTTGTGGAGTGCATGTTTGCATGAACACACCAAATAGAGAAGATATATATTGCAAGAAGCATAAGTATTTAGAAACTAAATGGTTGCAAGAAAGGCTAGATGCGAGTGCTGAAAATTTAAAATTCCTTTGCCATACTTGTGAACTTTGCAATGAACGTGGTCATTTACATCTCCTATGCAAATTGTTTCATGATCGAATAGTGTCCAAAAATTGTGATGATTTGATCTCCCTTGCTCATTACAATGAACTTAGTTTGCTTTTGGTTTATGAAGAATTGAATCGTTTACTTAAGGACCTTCCAGAATTTGCCCATAAGAAATTCCTTGATATTGATCTAGAGAAGATTTATTTGTATTGTGCGGTGAATTGCATTGAAAATACTTATATTGCCAATTACCTAAAGAAAAGAAAGCAAATAGAAGATGAAGAGAATACTAACGAAAGGGAAGAGACTTCCCAATATCCTCCTATTATTTCTTATGATGAATCAGGTAACGACGAGGAGCTTTCTATTCAACCAATCTCGTCAATAAGGAGCTCAAAGAGGAAGGTTGAACCCACACATGATGTGAAAAAAGAAAAGGAAAAGAAGGGGCAACAAAGGTAAAAAGGTATCCCTCCCAAATGATGTTGCTCCTACTACTCATTGTGATGATGATAATTGCTATACCATTGGTGCTATCCATACTATTAATGATGAGAGTGATTATGCTTATGATATGAAAAGGCCCAAGCTTGGGGAAGCTATGTTTGATGAGGATGAAATATTTGAGAATATATTTGCTGAAATTAATGTTTGTCCCAAGCTTGGGGATGCTATGTTTAATGAAGATGATATTTTTAGCATCCCAAGTTTTGATATGCAGAGTTGTTATGATGACAACATGCCTCTTACCTATGATGAATATATTGATGAAAGTGGGTTTGGAAGAGTGTCAACTTTAGGAAGTAGTGATCCCACTATTTTGGAGGATGTTGAATTTTATTGTGATGAATACGAAAGTGGATTTGGAAGAGTGTCAACTTTATTTAGTGATTCCACTATCTTGGGAGAGGTTTCAATCGATTATGATGAGAACAAAGTTGCTACTTATGATGATTATTGTGATGAAACTTATGCTATAAAAACTAGTGATGATTATATTTACAAATCTTGTCATGATTATGATTACCCTTTTTCTGAACATTACTCTTTTAATGTGGAAACAATTTTTAGTGTTCAAGTCTCTTATGATACTCCAACTATTCCGAATGAGAAGAATTTTGCTTATGTGGAGAGTAGTAAAAATTCTATGTTTGTAGATCATGAAAGGATTGCTTTAGGTGCTGGTTATATTGTTGAATTCATTCATGATGCTACTGAAAATTATTATGAGGGAGGAATATATGCTTGTAGGAATTGCAATAATGTCAAGTTTCCTCTCTATGTGTTGAAAATCTTGAAGCTATGTTTGTTTTACCTTCCTATGCTTGTTGATTATTGTTCCCATAAGTTGTTTGCTCACAAAATCCGTATGCATAGGAATTGGGTTAGACTTAAATGTGCTAGTCATATGCTTCATGATGCTCCCGTTATGTTTCAATTCTTATCTTTTATGTGAGCATCATTGCCATCATCATGCCTAGCTAGAAAGGCATTTAAGAAAAGCGCTTGTTGGGAGACAACCCAATATTTATCCTTACTGTTTTTGTGTGTACACATGATTATGATACTGTAGTAATCATGTTTTATAGCTTTTGTTTCAATAAAGTGCCAAGTAAGACCTTTAGGATGGCCTTTGGTGATAGTTGTGTTGATCCTGCTGAAAATCAGAAACTTTTGCATCCAGTAAACTAGTTTTTTTAATTCACAGAAACGTGATTATGATCTGATTCTTTTTGCTATGGATTGGTACACGAATTGCTTAGGACTTCCAAATTTGGTAGGATTTTTGGAGTTCCAAAAGTATACGTTTGATACAGATTACTACAGACTGTTCTGTTTTTGACAAATTCTGTTTTCTATGTGTTATTTGCTTATTTTGATGAATCTATGAGTAGTATCGGAGGGTATGAACCATAGATAAGTTGGAGTACAGTAGATATTACACCAATATGAATTTAGAATGAGTTCATTACAGTACCTAAGTGGTAGTTTTATTTTCTTATACTAACGGAGCTTACGAGTTTTCTGTTGAGTTTTGTGTTGTGGAGTTTTCAAGTTTTGGGTAAAGATTCGATAGGCTATGGAATAAGGAGTGGCAAGAGCCTAAGCTTGGGGATTCCAAAGGCACCCCAAGGTAATATTCAAGGACAACCAAGAGCCTAAGCTTGGGGATGCCCCGGATGGCATCCCCTCTTTCGTCTTCGTTCATCGGTAACTTTACTTGGAGCTATATTTTTATTCACCACATGATATGTGTTTTGCTTGGAGCGTCATTTTCTTTTGTTAGTATTTGCTTGCATTCATAATAATGTTTTGCATCTTTAGTTTCAATAAAAAAAGTCAAGGATAGCCTTTGCCATGCTTATTTTGCTAGTATACATGTTGCTATTTGAAAACAGAAAGTTTACCGCTGTTGCAAAAATTCCCTACAAATTCAGAGCATGATATAATGATGAAACCTTTTGAATAATGAGCTCTGATAAATTACTACAGTGGGAATTTTATTTCATAATTTTTGGAGTTAGGGAAGTATGATGAATCTTGCATTCTTTACAGACTATACTGTTTTGGCAGATTGCTGTTATGGTTGCATTGTTTGCATATGTTTGCTTGTTTAATGATTCTATTTGAGGATAGGAGTATTAAATATGCAGACGCATTTAGTATTCAATGTTGAATAATGATTTTATTGATTTGTTACAGTAGAAAATGATAAGGTTTTGCATTGGTTTATACTAACCTATCTCACGAGTTCTTGTTGAGTTTGTTGTGGATGAAGCTTTTGATAAAAAGAGAAACCATGACATGAGAGGAATTAAGGAGACACAAAAGTTCAAGCTTGGGGATGCCCAAGGCACCCCAAGATAATATTTCAAGAAGTCTCAAGCATCTAAGCTTGGGGATGCCCCGTTAGGCATCCCACCTTTCACTACAAAAAAAAAGACACATCTGTGACATTTTGGGCTGAACGAATTTTTTTTGTCATACATATGACACTTCTATGATGATAATTATGACAAAACCCGGTATCATCATAGATGTGGTGGGCTCCTACTTCTATGACAAAAAATCATGACAGAAAATGGGCTTTTCGTCCTGTGCGGGCCGGAGATGCAGCTGCATGACATTCTTTGGGCCGTCCATGACGGAAAAAACCATGGTAGAAGCGAGGGGGAGGAAAATTTCGGGGAGTTGCCGGTTACGGTGGGAGAGCGATGCACGTTTTTCTCGTACGTATGCACGTGTGTGCGAGGCATTGGCTCTAACTGAAGCCGAGCGAGGCGTTGGGCTCTAACTGAACCCGAGCGATTGCACTGCAGGATACGCGTTACTGAACCTGAGCGATCGATCGATGGCTGTTAACTGAACCCGATGGAGCGATTCCTTCTCTACTGCTGCTAATTGAAGTCGATCGATGCTGCCTCTGGGATGAATAGTGAGCATTGCGGGGGGGTTTGGATGAACAGTGAGCGGTGGCGTTGCCTCTGGATGAACAGGTACCCGTGGTGTGGAGGGCTAGATGAACAGCAGACGGTGGAGGGGTGGCCGTGGAGGGGTGGTTGAACAGGACCCCGTGGTGTGGAGGGCTGGAT
>NC_041385.1:113990769-113999235 GCF_002162155.2 Triticum dicoccoides | reverse complement strand
TTTGCGGTACGCCACACACCTCCCGATCAACAGGACCCCCGTTTCGACCGTAGGAGGTCCGTTTCATCCGTTTTGCGGTACGCCAGGCCGCTCCCGATCAACAGGACCCCCGTTTCGACCATAGGAGGTCCGTTTCCTCCGTTTTGCGGTACGCCAGGCCCCTCCCAATCAACAGGACCCCGTTTCGAACGTGGCCGGTCGAACACAAGGCCGTTTCCTCCGTTGTGCGGTACGCCAGGCCTCGTTTCCATCGCCTGTTCTATCCAAGCCCTCCCGATGAACACAACCATGCATTCCATTCCGACCTAGCCGGTTGGCTCCCCATGAACACGACGACGATGTTGTTTCTCCGTTCCGACCCAGCCATGTACGTATGCGCGATAGGCGTTAGAGACCCTGCCTGTATGTACGTATGTGGCCGTATTTTCTTTCTTGCACCCTCGCCGCTGTACGTACGTGTACATGCTACGCGCGCGCCTCTACTACGACACGTGCGCGCCTCTACATCTACGACACGTGCGCGCCTCTACATCGACCAGTATGTACGTACACGTTCGCGACCAGAATGACAACGCTACGTACGCTTTGACCAGGTGGGTCCCGACTGTCAGGCACTTCCTTGCGTGCGAAGATGTAGCTGGTGGGTCCCAGCAGTCAGGGTGGCGAATCGTTTTTTTGCCCGGATGCACTTCCTTGCGTTCGAAGATGTAGCTGGTGGGTTCCAACAGCCAGGGGGGCGAATCGTTTTTTTTGCCCGGACGCACTTCCTTGCGTGCGAAGGTGTAGCTGGTGGGTCCCAGCAGTCAGGGGGGAAATGTTTTTTTCGTGAAATATGGTGACCCGTCCGGTGGGTCCCTGCTGTCAGGTGGAGGAATAATTATTTTGAGCATAATAAGGAGGCACTTCCTTGCTGCGGCCGTGGACCCAGCTATCAGCCTCTCCACGTACAGTCCACATCCGATGGAAGCCGTTCCTTGACCATGTTGACCACGCTGCGCCGAGAGCACCAGGGCGGTGGACGACAGCGAGGCCTAGGAAGGGGACGACACGGAGCCGGGGAAGACGCGGCAGTGGATGCCCACGCGTAGAGGAGTACGAGGGTTCACTAGTTCGCTGCGGTGTGAGGCTACCGTCGCCGCAGAATAACAGGGGGTGTGGGTGAGTAGAGGGATGGCCTGGCCAGCGGTGGGAATAGTAGGGGGCGGTGAGGCCTCCGCCGCATCTCAGCCGGCCACGGGAGGCAGGAGCACGAGGCACGACCGGCGCTGGTTTGGGCGGCTGGAGCAAGAAGACCAAAGGTTGAAGAAGCACTACGGCTGTTGGATGGACATCGTACGGTCACTGGAGCTAGAATCGTGCATATTGACTAAGTTTACAAAGCCCTCCGTCCCTGTCAACTTAGTAAGCCCACAAGTCAGCCTGCCACTATACTGGGTCCCAGCTAACAGGGGGAGTATTCATTTTTTTGTGCGAAATAAGGAGGCACTTCCTTGTGTGCGAAGATATAGCTGGTGGGTCCGAGCTGTCAGCGGCGGTAACGTTTTTTTCGCGAAATACTGAGGCCCTTTCGGTGGGTCCCTGATGTCAGGTGGATGAATCATTATTTTGCGCGTAATAAGGAGGCGTTTCCTTGCGTGCGGCCGTGGACCCAGCTGTCGGCCTCTCCACGTACAGTCCACTTCAGATGCATGTCGGTCGTTGACCAAGTTGACCAGGCCGCGCCGAGAGCACCATGGCGGTGGACGTCGGCGAGGCCTAGGAAGGGAATGACACGGAGGCAGGGAAGACTCAGCAGTTGTTTCCCACGCGGAGGGGAGTACGACTGAACGAGGGTTTACTAGTTCGTCTGCCGTCGCCGGAGAATAACAACATGTGTGGGTGAGTAGAGGGATGGCTAGGCCAACGATGGGAGTACGGTGGGGCGGTGAGGCCTGCACGGCAGCACAGCCGGCCGTGGGGAGGAGGGAGCAGGCAGTCCCGCCGGCGCTTGTTTGAGCGGCTGGAGCAGGAAGAGCAGAGATTGAAGAAGCACAACAGCCATTGGATGGACATCCAACCGTCACTGCTTGTGCGTCAACCTTTTTTTAGGAAAGCCTCAAATCTGTGAAAAACAACGTACAGCCCATCTGCCATTATTTCTAATAATTTACAGCCTATTTGCTAATTCTTAAGGTTTTTTTGGAGCCCATATTCTTTGTTAGCATTACAGCCCATATTGTGGCCACGGTTAAAAAATTATACGAAATTTTGCATATTTCGGTGCGGTCCGAACTGTTTTTAATCCCGAAATTTCGACTCACATTCAAACTGATTTTAAAAATAAATGTATATCAATATAAAATCCAACAAATTCTCCACACATAAAAATTAATGTAATTTAAAATCTTGAAATGAAAAAAATATATTTGAAACTAATTGTCGGTTTGATGTGTTTTAAAAATGTACAGCCCATTTCTCATTACTGATGGGCCCTTTTCTCGGCCAGCCGAATGAAAAGCTCTCCTCGTCTTGAAAGATTTGCAGCAGAACATGCCTGCCAAAGCGACTTAATTGGCAAATCACAAAAAAACTGGGCTGTGGCCATGGACCCAGCTGTCAGCCTCTCCACGTACAGTACTCTTCCGATGGAAGTCGTTCCTTGACCACGTTGACCACGTCGCGCGGAGAGCACCACGGCGGTGGACGACGACGAGGCCTAGGAAGGGGACAACGCGGAGCCGGGGAAGACGCGACAGTGGAAGCCCGCGCGGAGAGGAGTACGAGGGTTCACTGGTTCGGCTGTGGTGTGAGGCTGTCGTCGCCACAGGGCCTGGCCAGCGGTGGGAATAGTAGGGGCGGTGAGGCCTCCCCGGCAGCACAGCTGGCCACGGGAGGTAGGAGCATGCGGCACGACCGGCGCTGCTTTGGGCGGCTGGAGCAAGAAGACCAGAGGTTGAAGAAGCACTACGACCGTTGGATGGAAATCGTACGGTCACTGGAGCTAGAATCGTTCATATTGACTAAGTTGACAAAACCCTTCGGCCCCGTCAACTTAGTAGGCCCACAAGACAGCCTCCCACCAAGGTGGGTCCCAACTAGCCGGGGGAGTATTCATTTTTTTGTGTGTAATAAGGAGGCACTTCCGATGGGTCCGAGCTGACAGCGGGGGGAACATTTTTTTCGCGAAATACGGTGGCCCGTCCGGTGGGGCCCAGCAGTCAGGGGGAAACGATTTATTTCACAAAATACTGGTGGCCCGTCCAGTGGGTCCCCACTGTCAGGTAGAGGAATAATTATTTTCCGCGTAATAAGGAGGCACTTCCTTGCGGCTGCCGTGGACCCAGCTGTCAGCCTCTCCACGTACAGTACTCTTCCGTTGGAAGTCGGTCGTTGACCACATTGACCACGCCGTGCCGAGAGCACCACGGCGGTGGACGACGGCGAGGCCTAGGAAGGGGACGACGCGGAGCCGGGCCACGGGAGGCAAGAGCAGGCGGTAGCACAGCCGGCCACGGGAGGCAGGAGCAGGCGGCACGACCGGCGCTGCTTTGGGCGGCTGGAGCAAGAAGACCAGAGGTTGAAGAAGCTGTATGGCCGTTGGATTGACATCATACGGTCACTGGAGTATTGACTAAGTTGACAAAGCCCTCCATCCCTATCAACTTAGTAGGCCCACAAGTCAGCCCAACAATATGGTGGGTCCCAGCTAGCAGGGGGGTATTCATTTTTTGGGCGTAATAAGGAGGCACTTCCTTGCGTGCGAAGATATAGCTTGTGGGTCCGACCTGTCAGCGGTGGTAACGTTTTTTTCACGAAATACTAAGGCCCTTCGGTGGGTCCCTGATGTCAGGTGGACGAATCATTATTTTGCGCGTAATAAGGAGGCATTTCCTTGCATGCGGCCGTGGACCCAGCTGTCGACCTCTCCACGTACAGTCCACTTCAGAGGCATGTCGTTCGTTGACCAAGTTGACCAGGCCACGCCGAGAGCACCAGCGCGGTGGACGACGACGAGGCCTAGGAAGGGAACGACACGGAGGCACGGAAGAATCAGCAGTTGTTTCCCACACGGAGGGGAGTACGACTGAACGAGGGTTTACTGGTTCGTCTACCGTCGCCGGAGAATAACAGCATGTGTGGGTGAGTAGAGGGATGGCTAGGCCAGTGATGGGAGTATGGTCGGGCCGTGAGACCTGCGCGGCAGCATAGCCGGCCGCGGGAGGAGGGAGCAGGCAGTCCCGCCGACGCTTGTTTGAGCGGCTGGAGCATGAAGAGCAGAGATTGAAGAAGCACGATAGCCGTTGGATGGATATCCAACAGTCACTGCTCTCATGTGTTGATTAAGTTGACAGGGCGTTGCGTGTGCGTCAACCTTTTTTTTTATGAAAGCATACGCGTCAACCTGTAGTAGGCGCACAAGTCAGCCTCAAATCTATGGAAAACAGCATACAACCCATCTGCCATTATTTCTAATAATGTACAACCGATTTGCTAATTCTTAAGATTTTTTTTGGAGCCCATCTTCTTTTTGTTAGTATTACACCCCATATTGTGGCCACGGTTTAAAAGTATACGAAATTTTGCATATTTCGGTGTGGTCAACTGTTTTTAATCCAAAAATATCGACTCACATTCAAACTATTTTGAAAAATAATTTATATAAATATAAAATCAAAATAATAGTCCACGCATAAAAATCAATGGAATTTAAGATCTTGTAATGAAAAAAAATGAAACTAATTCCCGGTTTGATGTATTTTAAAAATGTACAGGCCATTTCTGGGCAAACCGAATGAAACTCTCCTCGTCTTGAAACATTCGCAGCCCAGCAGGGCCGATAAAGCAAGTAGGCCTTGTTTGGGTATTTCTTTAAAAAACATAGAACTGGGCTAGCCATTTTCAGCAAGAAAAAAACACAACTGGGCTCATGATGTGGTAAACATAAATAAAACCCTGGCTAGACGGGCCACAGCCCCCGCACAACCCCGTTGTACCCTGATCCGTCGCTAAAACTAGTATGAATAACAACTACTTGTTCCTCATTGTCTCAAAAAAACTGCTTGTTCCTCAAAAAAAAAACTGCGCGACTTGCTGGGTCCCTGGTGTCAGCCGCTCGTAGTGTAATTCTCTCGTTTATTGACTACGTTGACGATGGCGTGAGCCCCAGATGTCCAACCATTAGGAGGAACCATATTTTTGGGCTTGTACTATAGAGGCACTTGCTTGCGTATAGCCATGACGCTGGTGGGTCCCTACTGTCATCCTCTCCACGTACAGTCATCTCCTTATTCCTCTCGGTTGTTGACAATGTTGACAACGCAAGAGGGAGGCACACCGCGCACGGCGAGCGAACCAAGGCCGCAAGGCGGAGGACGACGACGAGGACTCGGACGGAACGAACAGGAGCCGTTGAAGATGGTCGGTCCAGTCGCAGGCGGAAGGCAGTACGAGGGTTGACTGGTGGGGGTGGTGGGGGCTAGTCACTTGGCTTCTGTAATGCACAGTGAGCTCAAGTAGCCGGTGTGAGTGATGTTATTTCCCTTGGTTGTCATTTGTTACAATATTTCACTCTAAATTAAACGAATGGCAAGCCATTTGCCTTGTTTCAAAGAAAATATGACAGCCACACCCGAGTTGAAAAGGGTAGGAACATCTAACTCCAGCTTACAAACTGTACAAAAGCATGAGGGTTGATTGTTCATCAGGTTTACAAAAAAACCCAGATTGAAAAGGGCAACAACATCTAACTCCGGCACTGTTTTCGGCAGTCACAGTCAAATGGATTGGTCAGGTCCATACAATGAACATCCTGGATCGTAAAATTTACTGGATTATGACCACAATATGTTGTAAATAGAAGCCCGACACGTTCAGAAGCTCTTTTGCCCACCTGAAACTCCTTTTTTTTGCTGTTCGACATACCCATCCGTCAAAACCATGCTGCTAATAAACTTAAGCCTGATGGACAATAGTAACCTCGCATTCAGCAGGAAGAATGTGACAAATCTTGTGTTTGCACAGTTGGCTACATATCATTCTAGCGTTATTGTCTTCAATCAAATCTCATGAGAAGTGAGAAATCCCGATGCTTACGAATCCACCGATTGGTTATAACTTTCTTACCCTGTCCTGTTGCCTAAATAGACATGAAAATTGAAAACAGTTAAGGTCTAAAAGAAGAGTGTCGAAAGAGCAACAACTGAACGGTTAATTCTACTACACTATATGCGGGCTTCCAATGTGCGTGAAATTATCACCTTTATATACAACTTCTCCAGACATGGAAAGCATTGCAGCAAGCCAATAATCTTGTTCAGATCCAAACTATTCATTTGGATATATAAGATCTTGACAGAATCCAGCACCATTGATAGGCCATCCATGGAGAAACTCTTCATTGAGCATAGAACATAATATTAGTACAAAATGTGTACTCCAAGATGATATATAAATTATGCGCAAAAATTTAAAATGCAGCATATGGTTACAAGTGTAGATGATAATATAAAGTACCTGAAGAACTGTGGAGCCAAACACCATATTGAAATGAGCACAGAGATCATGTATTACACCCAAGGTCTCCAGTTTAGGCGCAGAGAGGACGGTTATTTGCAATGGTGAATAACTAGAATCAAGGATCAACCTTTGAAGTGAAGGTGCATCTTGGATGATGAGCTGCCTTCCGTCAAAAGAATTTCCAATTCTTACAAGGTTAGGCACTTTATTTGGAGACAACCGATTCTAACTGTGAAAACAAGCACCAAGCACTCCAGTGCAGGGCAACTGGAGTGGATGATGCTATGCAATGAGGCCTCCGATATACGAACCCACACAAGTGAAAGTTTCTTGAGAAATGGGAGTCGAAGGTTTAGTACCAGATTGTCTAGAAGGTAGCACAACACAAAGGTGGCGGTGTGGAGAGAGGAGGAAAACCGCGAGATGGACATCGGTGCTGAGGGCACAAGTTCATGGCGTTCTGTATGTGGTATGTGACTTCCAGGGGAATAGTAGAACTCAAGCAGCTGTAGTTCTGTGAATTCAGGGGATTTCAGCCAGGCATCCACCGTGCAGGGCATGGTATGCTTGCTCAGGTAGCATGACGGGATATAGAGGCTTTGAACAGAGCCCTAGTGGGAGGAGATGATGGCTCTGGGGATTTCAAAATCATTGAAGAGAGATAGCTGACGACAGTCGAGATTAAGGGGCACGACGCACCATAGAGAGCGCCACCGAATTGAGAGGACTTGGGTGCGGCAGCAATCCTTGGTGGGGAGAAGCGAGATGATCTCCCCAAGGACGGCGTCCGGGAGATCGCTGATGCAGTCCACCCGAGATTCTACGGGTTCCTGGGATCCGGTGGGGGCGGGGTCGCCGCTTCTCCCTGCACTACCAAGTGCGGGATCTACAACAGGCGTCGCTGCTGGCGGGAGCCTCATCTACTTGGCGCTGGGGTCAGCCGACTCCATTTTCCTCGAGGGCGTCGCGTCGCGCTCACGGATTTGAGCAGAGTAACAAATGACGAGCCTAGGTGTAGTGCGAGCGAAGAAGAAGGGGAGCTGGGGGTTTTCTGTAGGAGTGAGGAAGAAGGGGAGCTGGGGTTTTCTGTAGGAATGAGCTGACGTGAGGTGGGTGGGAGCGAGGAGGAAGAAGAGCACCCATGTTTTTTTTGTGGGGGAGGGGGGCGGTGTGCTGGGTGTGGGTAGCGCCTTTTGAATTGATTTTACTATTTACTAGTGTGGATTGGCTGTTTTGTCTTGGGCCCAGAGAAACAATTACTACTAGTACAGTGGAGACACTCTACAGCTACCCAGAAAAACAATTACTACTAGTACAGTGGAGACACTCTACCGCTTCTAGCTCGTCCTAGGTCATTGAAACGTCTCCCTCTACTGAATGCCGTTATACTTTTGTTCACCGACATGCAGGCCATGCAGCACGCGGCCCAAATGCCATCCACCAAATTAGCAGGCAGTATGCAGGCGGAGAGTCACCCCGGTCGTAGCGCGGCAGTAACGAGCCATCGTATCACAAAACCCCACCTCCCCGCAGTCTAAGTTTGACGGACGAAGCAACCATCATTTCACACCTCGCTGAATCCCCTTCTCCCTCACCGTCTTCAAGAAAGGCAACACTCGCATCTGCCACTGTTCTTCTCTCCCAATGAAGGGAAGGTAAGCGGATCCGTGATGTTGGTATATTTTTGTTCAGAGAAAAAAAGAACTTTTGCAAAGCAGTAACCGATCCTCACTCTCTTTTTTGTTTCATTGTCATTGCGATTGTGTTTTCCTTTCAGTGGTCTCCTAGTATTCGTCAGTTTCATGATGGACCAAGGAGAACCAGGCAAAGATCTGCTGATATTGGAGCAGACGCGGGAGGCTGATCCCCACGAGACAGAGAGCTCCAAGAAGATGGAGGCAACCACCGAGCCGACCCCAGATACGCTCACGGCATGGTCAACGCCCCGTTTGAGGTTACAACCCCTGTGGC
>NC_041385.1:113975949-113990644 GCF_002162155.2 Triticum dicoccoides | reverse complement strand
TGAGCTGCCCAAGGTGATTTCCTTGTTTGCCGATCTTGATTGTGGTTTTTCATCTAAGTATGTGGTGATTTTTTTAGAAAAGGAAGCATGTGGTGATTAATAATGCAAAATTTTATAAGCTTCGATGCCATGCTATACATAGTGGTTTAAATAACTTGTGGTTCTTATATTGAAAAGTAATTCAGAATTTGTTTCTGTTTCGATTAGAGCCCTGATGCAGACAAGGATTGTGTGGTTGTGCATGTCACTCGCTATGAGGCAGACGACCTGAATATACGCACTAGGAAAACAGAGTTCTTAGGCTGTTGGATCCTGGAAGCCATTTGCGGTTACCAATGAAGAGTTGTATTCCAGCCTCACTGTTGTCAGGCGTGTTGTCCAGGGTGTACTGAAGGACAAGAAGTTCAAAGCTACTCCTTCGTTTGTGAGGCATATTGTTGTTGTCAAGCTTACGCAGGAAGATGACGTGGCATGCCTCCACAAACAAGTTTATCAGTGGCAAGGCCACAAGGTTGTCTTCGTGAAGGTTCACAGGATTGAGCTGCTGTGGGACGTCCTCGATGATGTTCATGGCAAGGTCCGTCTTGTGTCCAGTCCAAATTAGATCGAGGCATGAAATAGTTGCCCCAGCTAGTGTTTAATAGTAGTTTGGATTGTGTCTAATTATCCGAACCTTGCCTGTTATCGACCCCTCTGGGCTAGTGCTCTGTTTGAATCCATCTATGGGAACTGCTGCTACTTTTGTGTGCCCGTGAATCATGTGAGAACCATCGTAATTGTTGCCGAAACAGATGCGTCCTCACTAGTTTTTTCATGAATATGGCATGGTAAGACATAAGTTGTCACGGTTTATCATACGAGCAGTGTGTGTTTTGATGAAACAGAGCACTCGTTCGAGAACCGTGCGCTGACGTATACATAAGTACTTGTAAACATTGTTGGTGCTACCCCACGTGTAAGCAGTTGTGCAAAACACAGCACATTGGCTCAGCTTTCAACACTAGGCTATCGACCAACTAACAATCAACAATCTGATGTCTGACATATAAGCAACTACTATGTATCTTGTTACAGTGGTTCATGCAGTTAATTGAGGCCACAATGTAATAAATTCCAAACGTTCACACGCTAGTCCAGCGTTCATGTGGAACACTCACAATTAAACTCGTCTTCATAAAAATCTTGAAAAGCATAAGTTAAGAAATTTTATACATCTCAATGATTCATAGAACATAACAAACATATACTAGTTCACATCAAAAGACAAAGTTGTGAGAAGGTTTACAAATCAGGAAAAAACAAGCAAGGCTTCTCTGAGCCAAGGGCCTCCCGGCAGGCTTAAATTTCCTGGAGTTCACTCTGGTTTTTTCTTGTTGCCACCATCCAGGGTTAGGTTCTCTCATTCCAGAATAACCAATTCTAATTGGGGTCTCAGCTGGAATGCTGAACTGAACCATGCAGTGTACTGACTAGCTGAAATGCTTGTGCATTCCACTAAATTTAAGCACCGCTATTTGCAGAAATAAGCAGACCACAATGCCTCTTGTCCGCGCACCTGTCCAAAAAACCGCCGTGCAGTCTTGCCAGCTAGTCCTCGGTCCATGGATGAACTGGTAGAAAGTGCATTCCGGACTAGGATGCAGTTGTTTTCGCTCGTCCCTGCACTGCAATCATGAAGTAAAATGTACGAATCAACTTCTTTTAGATTGCGTTGGTCATTCTACCTTAGTTACTACCAATGTAGGGATATCTTGAAGACGGGAGGTTAGACGATGACAACGAGGGATAGCCATCTCATTTTGCGCTGTTGTACTAAAACTGAGGTGTGTGCTTTTGATTGCGCGGATAGAAACTATACGGAGACAGACATCCCGAAACGATATGGAGACAGACATCCCTATTTGCACAAATACGAAATACAGTTATTTAAACAATGACACATATTACTACTTTCCCCCGTTTCCTCTTAGAACCAAGTCCTATATTCATGCTACAGCTTTCCCACTTTCTTCCCTGTTTGAACCAACGCTTTGAGTTCACTGTATGAACTAGCTTTACTTATAATAATAGTAGAAGTCTAGGTGGCTTTGTAACAGCGGACGGAAGTAGAAAAGGATCCACACGAAGGGGGAAGAGCTGGGGCAGTAGAGCAAGGCAGGTTTCGAAGGAATATATACATGAGGGTCGTCGGCATGTGGCAAAGACGGCATCGGGAGGCCGCATCTTGGCCACAATACCGCAGGGAGGAAGAAGGGGTCGGAGGCCCTCCCGAGCCGGCACTCACTCGGAGAGAACAGCACGGCCGCCGATCGGGACGCGCGGGCAGCCTTTGGTCTCCTCCCTCGCCGCCGACGACAGCGTGAACGATGCACCTACACCCCCTGCCCCGGTCGAGGTTGTCCGACCAGATTTGTGACCAGCCGTGAGCTGAGAGAGAGTGTGGCCACCTATGTCTTGCTTAGATCTGGAGAGCATGAGAGAGTGAACGAGAGGAACCCTAGTAAAGCAAGCGCTAAGGCTCCTGCTTTTATATATAGTGGAGTGATTTTGTTGTACCGGCTTCAAAAAAATGCGCTCCTACGTGTACCCGCGAGTGGGTGTGAGAGAACTAGTGCATGCGTGCACCGCTTCTCTTCGTGAGAGTACAACATATACTATGCCCAAAGAACGTTCGCCGCAAGAGTAATAGTATAAGTGTGTGACGTGTGAGCTAAAATAAAATGTGTGTGCCGTCTTTTGTTTTTTAGAAGTTCTGAGGGTAGGTTGTGAAGAGCACATATGTGCGTGACGTCTACCTGCAGATAGAGGATAGGTGCGACGTGCGAGTCTGCGAGAGGATTGGGAGAGTCGTGACTCGTGAGGGTGCGTGTGCGTGAGAGAGAGAGAGGGGGGCACGTATCAATGCAATGCATGTGTCCGTAAATCATTATCCGACAAAACGTTCGCCACAAGCCTTTTCCTGACGAACGCCGTAAGAACCGTTAGATCGGCATCCGACAGTGTCAGTTTTGCCATGTCATTTAACAGAACAGCCACTCCTCCTACACACAAATCTTCCACGTGAGTGTTAGCAACTGCCGTATGCTCCCTCCGTTCCGAAATGCAGTGCATATAGCTTTATTGAAAATTAGAACCTCTCAAACTTTTACCGAGTTTTCGTGTACCAAATTGCACATGTAGAATACCCTGTATATATCATTTCATTCATCTTCGATAGGTAACTATAAAGATGGGTGAGGAGTCTACAAAGAAAGACCATCGTATCACCCGCAGCAATTTCAACCATCCTTTAGTGTTGAGGAATATCATAGGAACTCTATATGCTATGATTTTTATAGGATTTTTTCCTTTAGAGCCAATTGGTTCATAGGAATAGATTCATATACTCTATATTTCAAAGGAAATAAACATGATATCATTTCTATAGATTTAGAGCCACTTGGTTCATATGAATGGATTCCTATACTCCCTTAATTTCAAAGGAAAATAAACATTAGCATATATTCAATAGAAAAGTTCCTATGATATGAACCAAATTACATCTCTTTACTAATCCCTCCTCATAGGAATTGAGATACATGTCATCTCTAGATTCAATAGAAAAGTTCCTATGATGTGAACCAAATGACATCTCTTTTCCAATCCCTACTCATAGGAATTGAGATGCTCCATGTCATCTCTTTCCCTACAACTTCCACGTATGCATCTTCTATTCCTAAAGAGATAGTACAACCCACTAGTAGCTTTTTTCCAAAACATGCAACTATGGCAAAAGAACTATAAAGTGTGCCAATAACTTTGAAAGATGGTCGCTGGATGAAGCTAACCCGACAGTGCAGAGATGGGCAAATCCGAGCACTACTGGCCGTTGGATATCATCAACATTCCACCAGATCTGCCACATGTACAATTTAGAAGACTCCATGGTTGAACTTAAGCATAATGCACAAACCTCAAAACACAAGCACTTCTCCTTTGTTCTAGAATCTTCTGTATCATAATTGATTTTTTTTCTAAATGAATTGCCATTATTTGTTTTTTACTTTATGATTTACAATGCACAACCCCATGAATCCTAACATTTTATAAAACTAATTGATTTTGAATGAGATGAACTATAAGAACTAAACGAACATCTACATCATGCATATATGACTCAAAGCTTTACATGCTATAGTGTGTATTTATTCATAATTTGGTTTCGAAATCTCATGCGTTCAATACATGTGTAACTTACTAGTTTTGAGTAGAGTAGCAAATTTCACGCGGCCCCAGGTATATCAAAATGCAGGGCCCATGCATCATTGCCTTTCGGTCAAACCTACGTCCACAATTTTTTGTATGTGCTATATCTCCACTGGTCCCTGAACCCAAAATGCTGCCTCGTTCGCATAAAACCAAGCGGCCCACACATATTTAAGGCGTCGACTCGATCACTCGAACCCGTTTACTACGACGTGGCCCCGCACGCCGTAGTACTCCTACAAACCCTACCGCCGCACTCATCATCGGTTTTCTTCAAGAGGACGAGGGAGAAGCCGATTTGTAGTGGAGGCGCTTTCAAAAAAAAGGATCTATAGTGGAGACCCCTACCCTAGGGTGCCCTAGGTAGCGGCCGCACGGACCATTGTTTTCTCTTTTCTTTATGCTCTTGCGTGCTAGAGTGAAATGATGGTTGCTTCGTCCGTCCAGCTTAATGCGGGAAAGGTGGGGCTTTGTCATTTGACCCCTCATCGCTCATTTTCTACTACTGCGGCGCTACGACCGGGGTGCCTCCAATTCCAACCACTACTCCGAACTGTAATTTGGTGCATCACACATGGAACAAGACGGTGGATGAGCCACATGTCTGCCAAAGGGGTCCTGTTAAGTGTGTCGCCATTTCGTGTGCGGACTGACCCTGCTTGAGTTGCTACGCCAACACGACAGGAGCAGCCTACTACTTGGTTTTGCTCCTTGGTGAACCCCGACTATATTGATCTAAAAAGATACGTGCTGAACTACCCTCTCCGTCTCGGTTTTTTATTTGTAGGCGTCTTGGTTTATAGGGCCTGCACGTAGTTCTAGGTCATCCATTTAACTAACTAAATATGAGTTACTATGTCACAAAAAGTATATCATTGGATTCTTATTGGTTGATATGTGAAGAAACAAGAAACGAGGTAGAAGTTAATGCACCACGCCTTAGTATTATGGGATTATTTGGTTTTCGTAAGATGATGTGTGTTTGGTTGCAAGGGTGATCATGAATGGGTTGGGATCGTTTAGAAAATAGACATGTTTGGTTATAAAGCACATGAATGGTTCGAGTCAAAAAAAGAGAATATGCCTTGAAGATGCTGAACCATTCCACCCAACCAAATTGGTCGAATCAAATGGCCACCCTTTGCATGCATGACTATCTGAGCATGACTGGTGGTCCCGTCTTAAATAATTAGCTCATCTCTTATATTCAGCCAAACACATAATTGAATGGTTCAATCCCAAAAAACTGAATGGTCCCAATCCATTCATATGATACCTTCAACCAAACGCATCCGACGGAGGGAGTAGTTTTATTTAAAAGTCGAGGGCGGGGCTTTTCCTGCGCGGTAGGCGGGGCAGTTCCGCCTAGTCGGTTCGACAGAGACGCGAGAAGACGAGGGAGTAGGCTGCTGCAAACGTAGGGCTGTGTGATTTGACAGCGAGTTACTGCTGGACAGGTGGGGCCTCGTGATTTGACTTGCCATTATCATTTTAACTGCGGCGCTACGACGGGCGTGAGTCTCCCGATTCCTGACCACCTCCATACAGGTGCCTCTCCCAATGCTCCACCATGTAGTAGTAGAGGCTGGCTCTTGCATGAGAGCCCACTTCTCCACTTTTTCCTTGCCTCTCTTTCCTCCACATATGCAAAAATGCCATGTAAAACGCACCCTCCGTCTATGTGTGTAAGTCATCTTACGAAAATCAAATAATCAAAAAGCACTTAGGCGCGGTGCATTAACTTCTACCTCGTTTCTTGTTTCTTGACATATCAACCAATAAGAGATAAAGGGTGCACATGCTTTTAATGACTTGAGACTGTCAAACACGACATGCAGTGGTTAGTTCATTGCATGCAATACTATTAATTAGCAAATAAACGTTAACGTTTCCCATTTTCTCCTCCTCCTTGGTCACGGTGCACAACCTAAGATGATATTGTACTTACTTGCTCCTACAGGTGCTTAAGCTTGCCACATAGGCATAAAGTCTGATGTGGCAAGTTAATCAAGAAGAGAGAGACTAGTTTGGTGACCCAAGGAAGAAATGGTGCTAAGCGCGTGTACCTAGGTGAAAAGAAAATTTTGAGTCTATAGCTAATTAAATGAAGCAAACTTAGCAACACCATTTCATTGGAAGAGGTCACTCCTTGGCAAATGCAATAAATACTAGTACTCCCTGTGTCCCATTATATAAGAACGTTTTTGACACTACACTAGCTAGTGTCAAAAATGTTCTTATATTATGGGACGGAGGGAATACGAAGAAAGAGATAGAGAGGAGTAAAGAAAAATACACTTATAGCCAACCTTATAGACAACCTTGTTGTAGTATGAGTGACTAAGTGATGACTATGTATGACATGCCAACATCAGATAGCCTAACACACCGTGTTAAATCTCCAAGGGCGCGACCACGCGAGCGACACGACGGTCGTGGTAGGCGCGACCATGATACGGGCTGCTGGCAGCCCTTGGATCTGAGATCAAAGGGTCGCATGCTAAGTTGCTGAAAATTTTAATAACCCTCCAAGATAGGATATTCACCCATAGGTCTAGAATCACGCCATGCAACCGTTTGATCTCAGATCCAAGGGCTCTCGGAAGCCCGTATCATGGGAGAATGGAATGCCACTACCCTACTGTTCGCACGCTGACAGTTCGCTCCTACTCTTTTCCGCACGTCCTTTAATACTACGGCGGTTCGCTCCTAGTTGTCCCGTCCATTCTCATTACGGCAGTTCCACTAATCCTAACCCTCCTCCCAAATCCATGGCGTCCCAAATCTCCCCGATCGGCGGTGAGTACAAGGTTAGAACCATCACCGGCGATGAGTTCGACGTCATCTACACCCATACTTCCGCGACGGTGAAAGGATGCCTTTCTCGCTTTAGACGCATGTTCGAAAACTCACATGATGAGTGGGCCGCTGGGCTAGATGTTGAGTACACCACAGTCCTGGGACGAGAGAAGGATCTAAAGGACGAAGAGAGGAAGAAGCCCGCCGTGATCCAGGTTTGCGTACATAACGTTTGCTTGGTCTACCACATATGCCATGCCGACGTTGAGTGCCAGGATTTTAAGAACTGCCTCGAGGACAAAACAGTCAAATTCGTTACTGTAGACTTTAAGAACGACAAAGAAGTCCTGCGTCGGATAGGCCTCATTGTAAGCAACCCCTTCGACCTCCAGAAGAATTGGCTGGTGCCCTCTTGTCAGCCCTCAATGCTGACCCTGGTAGGAGCCATGGTTCATCCTTCATACCGCAAACTGGAGAAACCTCATTACACGTTTCATCATCATGCATGGCAGCGGAATGTGCTAGATATAGACCACATCCAGTACGCTGCAATGGATGGCTACCTTTGTTTCAATATCTACAAGGGTTGGATGAAGAGCAACAGCCAAGTTGGCGGTTCAAGCAAAGAAGTATCGGCCAAGAGGAAGAGGGACAAGGACGAAGTCGAGGACGTGGACAAGGACTCCGAGTAAGGTGGCAGTGTCGTTGCTCATGGCGGTTCTAAACTTCTAATGCAGTGTCTACCGGATTAGTTGCATAGTTTAATTTCAGGTATGCTTAGTTTAATTTGAGGGGTGTGTTGTGCTGAGCCCCCAGTAGAACTATGTTATGTTTCTTCTCGTTACTTCAACTCTTCAGTTGTACATACTAGTACTAGTATTTCTTTAATAGAATTTAGCACCCCAATTAAGCACGTACTAGCTTTTTCAATAGTACTATATGCATAATTTGGCGACGAGCACTCTCTATATGTACCACCTTTTTTTAAAATTTCAATTTTTGCTCCATGGCGCAATCCATCGATAGTGGAGTACTACTGTACAAAAGTATACATTTTTTAAAAGGCTAGCATACTGTTCATCATATATATATATATATATATATATATATATATATATATATATATATATATATATATATATATATATAGCCAGTTAAATTCTCAACCTAGAACGACGTGCATGCCATGTAGTAAACTGATCCGGAGGAAGTATAGTAAAAATGAGGTGATTTTACCCAGCGATCGGCGGGGGAGCATGGCCTGTCATGCGGTCCCACGTGTCATGATGTACCAAGGTGATGCACGTGTCCCTCTTGAGGAAGAAGCAATACTAGTACGTGGTTTGAGATGATGTCCAACCGAAGTGTGAAATAATGGTTGCTTCGTCCGTCTGGGAAGGTGCGGCATTGTGACTTGACGTCTCATTGCTCATTACTAACACCGGGTCGGTACGAGTGGGGTGCGTCCCCCCTGCTGTTCTGCGCTGTTATTTCGTGTTTGACACGTTGACCCGGTTGCTATATGTCCCACATGTCGGCGACAGGAAGTACAGAATTCATGAAAGGGAGCGTCGACGGAGGAGTATACTACAGAATTCATGAAAGGGAGCGACTTAGTTTTGGAAAAATCTGTTTTTACGGAGTACGTACCCACCAGGGTTTATAGGGCTCATCTAAAAAACATTCGTTTTACGGAGTAGTAGTACCATTACATGTTGGATTTCAAGGTGCGTTAGATCGGCCGACGCAAGCAGTGTCAAGAAGAAACTAACCAATGCATGTACAAGTTCATGGAAATTTAGTGGTCATTCATGCATTCGTTCTAATTAATGCCTCGGTAAACATAAATTCTTGAGAAAAACGAGCGTACTGTGCAAACTATGAAATTAATTCGACCACTCACCGTCTACCTTGGTTGGAGAGATTTTGAAATTGAGCCATAAACTGGAAAGGAGGGAGTAGTAACTTTTGTCTCGATTACTATTTGTGGCCTTGTATAGATGCAAAATGTATTTTTTATAGTGGCCTTTTATAAGTAAATAGAGGGAGTACTAACCAAAGTACGTAGTAGGGACGATGAGTAAACGGAGGGAGTAGTAAAATTTTCTCCTCGTGCTGCGAGCCACCGCGCGCGTGGGCGAGGGAGTGGGCGTAAATGCGTACAGTAGTACTCCAGCTTCACCTCATCCTGTGAGCCACCGCGCCCTTGGGCGGGGGAGATGGCGTACTAAGCAAGTTTCTCCTCGTTCTGCGAGTTGACGGGACACATCAAAAGTACTTCAGTGTATAGATCCTTGCCTCTAAGGTAGGCCCCACATGGTTTGCCTCTTTTTTTAATTTAACATAACGCGTCAAGTCGTAATTTGTTTGTTCACCCGTGGTAGACGATCCTCCCTTCACCAAGTGGACAACCAGTACACGTGCCAAATTACCACGTGGGCTGCCTTTTTCGTACAGAAATGAGCTCCACTGTGTACCCGCGTGGGTGTGGTTGGGAAAGAGACGGGAGTACGTGCGCCGTGCGTGCACCTCTTCTCTTTGTGCACGTCCCCCACCTACGTGGGTGTGTGTGAGAGAGATACAAACCTAGACATAATGCGCCGTCCATCCCCATGCCTCTGCCCAGTCCGACCACCAGTCACCACCACGGCACCACGCCTCACTCCTCCTCACCTTATCTCTCATATTTCTCCCTCCATTTTTATATACAAGGGGCCACTATCAAAATTACAATTTGCAGATATACAAGGCCACTAACACTAATCGATGCAATATTAATGGTGTTTGCCTCGTGGTACTAGCAAAGGAGGACATTAATTATCCCTTGCATGCATGCGGGAGTTTGTAAAAAATGCATCTTGATGTTCCGTGCAATGCACGGGCATCTTGCTAGTCCATGAAAACAACACATGGCAAAATTCCACGGCGAACGAGGGATTTGAATCTGTTGGGAGGGGCTGTTTGGATCTTGCCCGCTGTAGCCAAAATATTGGCGACCCTTTTGTCCACCGGTGCCTTTGCCACCGATGAACGAGGAACGGCTCAGGGTGCTCATGCTGTCATGCATCCTCCAGCGCACATGTTGGAGACGAGCTCGCACGAGCTGTGTTTTTTGTCCCACAACACCGCCCGAGCCGCCCGCAGACTGACCGGCGACCCGCAAATTACGCTATCCAACCATAGGCGCACACATTATGATAGCAACTCAACCAACCGGATGAAATTCACGCAAACACGTAGACAAACTGATACTCATTCACGCAACCACCAGAGTATTTCATATAAACAACGACGGAAATCATATAAAATACCATATTTTCACACAAACATGACGGATTTCATTACATTCAAATGAACTACGCGGTGCTAGTTCTGTACAGCACATGTATATAATACATGGCCTAAATGGTCGCCCGTCGATCGATTTGTGTTCCTCATGTCCGGCAGCACGATCACCAGACTGCCGGGAGCCCCGGAGGTATATGCTTCAGCGCAAAGGACGGCTCGCTTCCCTACTGCACAACTGATGTCATTGGCTGGTGCCGAAGATGATGGTGGCCGGCACTAGTTCGAGTTCATCACTGGCCACTACTTCGCCATGGCCGGCACCGGCTCGAGTTCATCCTAACATTGACCTCTTCCGTGGAGCCCATGCAGGGTCGACAAAGGTCCTCGCAACAAAAGGATCCGGCAAGACACCTGCTGTGTACGCCGGTATCGCCTCCGCGGTGGCCTTCATGGGACCCAAGCGGCGGCGGCCTCCCGTGTTCTACTTCTCCTCGATGATGGCGGCGGACGCGGAGGCGCTGGCCACTGACTCGTCGCTCTCCGCGCACCCGGCTTATGTCACTGCTTGCATGGCGCGGCCGCCGGCATGGGAGTCTCGGCCACAGAAACGGGAGACGTGGTACGAGGCGGCGGCGTGGACGGCAGCAACGACGCCCGTGCACCGCTCCTCGTCGAGCTGGACTGGAGCGGCAAGTTGCTGAACCACGCGCTGGCTTGGGGCGGCAATTGGCTCCGTCGAGCGAGGGGAGAGAGGTGAATCAGCAAGCTGCATAGCTCGTATCCGGCGGGCTACCCAGCTGGCTTGGATGCGGAATAACTACTCTTCGTAAGCCATTGTAAGAGTGGACAAACTGGTGGAGGAGATAGGGGGCGGCGGAGGTGTGCGATTCTTGGCCGGCTGAAAGCACAAGTGCTCCCTAGGTGGTTTTGGTAATTAATGACAACATATCTCTTGTTGGACTAACACTTTTATCTAGCATGTTTCAGACAAGTTCAACAATGGAGTGGCATGGACTAAAGGATTTGGGAACTCCTTCAAGATGCTAAGGACAAAGGATTGGCTCAAGCTTCAAGCTCAAGACTCTTCATTTTATATTTTAGTGATCCAAGATCACATTGAGTCTATAGGAAAAGCCAATACTATCAAGGAGGGATGAGGTGTTGCTTAATGAGCCTCTTGCTTCAATGTGCTTAGTGATATGCTCCAAAATCCTCAACTACTTTCCCACATCCACATATGACCAAAACACAAAGCCAAAATCGGTCACACCAAAACTTCCTATCCGGCGCCACCGATTCTAAAAGTCATATCCACTGCCACAAACCCTAAGCAAATCGGTCTTACCGATAGGGATCTCGGTCTCACCGAGATGGGATTGTAATCTCTCTGTGTATGTCCATTATCAAATCGGTCTCACCGAGTTTGAGCAATCGATACTACCGAGATTACAATGTAAACTCCCTGGAAACTTATTACCAAAATCGGTCCCACCGAGTTTGAGTAATTGGTCCCACCGAGTCTGCCTGACCAACTCTCTAGAAAGCTTATTACCAAAATCGGTCTCACCGAGCTTGTGTAATTGGTCTTACCGAGATTACGTTATGCCCTAACCCTAACCATATCGGTCTCACCGAGTTGCGTTTCGGTCCCACCGAAAACCCTAACGGTCACATTATTTGCTAAATCGGTCTGACCGAGTTTAATGATTCGGTCCGACCGAGTTTGGCAGATTGTGTGTAACGGTTAGATTTTGTGTGGAGGCTATATATACCCCTCCACCTCCTCTTCATTCATGGAGAGAGCCATCAGAACGAACCTACACTTCCAACTTACCATTTCTGAGAGAGAACCACCTACTCATGTGTTGAGGCCAAGATATTCCATTCCTACCATATGAATCTTGATCTCTAGCCTTCCCCAAGTTGCTTTCCACTCAAATCTTCTTTCCACCAGATCCAAACCCATTGAGAGAGAGAGTTGAGTGTTGGGGAGACTATCATTTGAAGCACAAGAGCAAGGAGTTCATCATCAACGCACCATTTGTTACTTCTTGGAGAGTGGTGTCTCCTAGATTGGCTAGGTGTCACTTGGGAGCGTCCGACAAGATTGTGGAGTTGAACCAAGGAGTTTGTAAGGGCAAGGAGATCGCCTACTTTGTGAAGATCTACCGCTAGTGAGGCAAGTCCTTCGTGGGCGACGGCCATGGTGGGATAGACAAGGTTGCTTCTTCGTGGACCCTTCTTGGGTGGAGCCCTCTGTGGACTCGCGCAGCCGTTACCCTTCGTGGGTTGAAGTCTCCATCAACGTGGATGTACGATAGCACCACCTATCGGAACCACGCCAAAAACATCCGTGTCTCCAATTGCGTTTGAATCCTCCAAACCCTTCCCTTTACTTTCTTGCAAATTGCATGCTTTACTTTCCGCTGCCCATAAAGTCTTTGCATGCTTGCTTGATATGTATTGTGAATGTTGAAATTGTGCCTAAACTCCACTTAAACTTTGGAGAATCTTAAAAACTGCAACTTTGGTACTTAGTGTCTAGTCACCCCCCCTCTAGACACCTCTTCTCAAGGTCCTACACTGGTGTTTGGCCTCATTTAAATAGGAGATTAAATAGACGGCAGACGGGAGGAGCTTGGCCGGCGTTGCGTTTAACGCCGGCCCGGTCATGAACGGACGTGTGTCCAGAGTGGGTTTCTCGGCTTCCACACGGGCGGGTTTCATGGAGGCGTTTGAATGCGGCACGGAGGCATGTTCAGCCGGGCATGCCGCGAGTGGCGCCCTCGACTCTGACCTAGGACACCGCGCCGTTCTTCCACTGACGTGTGGGCTCTTTGGGTGCATGGCCTGCATGTCAGTGACCCAACGCAGGCAGCGCACAGCAGTGGAACCTTTGGTGGGCCAGGGCGGTCAGAAGCGGGCATTTCATAAACCGATGATTGTTCATTGAGTGTGATGTCATCTTTTTCATGTAGTTAAGCGTGTGTCTTGTGTCGTGTGCTGTGTGCATGTAGGCGTGCGAGTGTTGCGTGCATGCAAGGGTGCGTTTCAGTGTTGCATGCATGGGTGCGTACGTGCAAGGGTGCGTTTCAGTGTTGCATGCATGGGTGCGTACGTGTGTGTGTTCATGAGTGCATGTGTACGTGTCAGTGTTGCACGCCAGCATGCGTGCGTATGTACGTGTCAGTGTTGCACGCCTACATTCGTGCGTGTCTTGCGTGCGTGCATGTGTACATGCGGGGTGAGGCTACATGTCAGTCGACTAACTTTTTCATCTCTGGTCATTAGATTTTCCAGCCATTCGATACGAAATCAAGGGCCTCCAGTGTATCATCAAACTCCACACCCCCCCGAGCCACCAGCCACCACCAGCCGAACCGCCCGCCCCCGCCGCCCGCGGCCGCCCCGCCCTCCCCGAAACCACTCCCCACCGCCGGTCCGCCCCCGCACCTTCGAGAGAGTGGGCCAGCATATATGATCTTGAGATTTTACGAAGTCACCATAGGTGCCTCGTAGTCAAGTGGAACGTCTCCTCCCACTGAACGTACATCGCCGGAAAATACTGAAATTAACACAAGATAAATGCGAGCACCAGGACTTTAACCTTGGTGGGCTCGAGAAACCACTGTCCTCTAACCATCCAACCACATGTTGGTTAGCACGACAAAATGTATGTGGTGACCGTTACGAGCTTATTCTGAAGTCCAGTGACCATATCGTGCTTTCGCTTCAAATACAATGACCATAAGTGTCGTCAACAAAATACGAAGCACACATCAAATGCAAAGTCAGTCAGTGTCATCAACAAAATATGGAGACGTATCATGAGCTAGATACCGTTGTACTATTGTATATGCTTATTTTCTTAGTGTCCGATTGCGTGTGTGGTGTGGTGGGCACATCATTTCTGGTTGTGGTGGGTCAACATGAAGACTCATGGGTCGGTTCCATCCTGTGCCACATATAGGTTGGACCGAGACGTGTTATACGGAGACCCATGTGGAGGACTCGGCGTACAACACGAAGCTACCAGAGTCGCGGAGGACTCTATCCCCACTGGTGATAAGCCGACTATATATGATTTGTAACCCTAGGCCCTTAGTATGTTATACAAGCTTGGGGGCTAGTTCGTCGATAGTATACACACACGCACAATGCCTTGTATTCATGTGTACTTTGTACACACCCCTAACACTAATATACAGTACTAGGAGTAGGCTCTTTCTTCAACTGCAAGGGTCCGATCCGAACTAGGGTAAAACTTTGCCTCGTATTACCATCCAGCCTAACAGCCAGGGATATCCTACCGAATGATATGATGAAATCATATCTGCCAACTACTATTAGAGAGGTGTGTCGG
>NC_041385.1:113966383-113975489 GCF_002162155.2 Triticum dicoccoides | reverse complement strand
GGGGGGGCAATGTGTGCGAGAGAGGCCTAAAGATAATGTGCGTGCGGGAGACACGTAGGCACATATATGTGCGTATAGAGGGCTAGTAGAGACCATGCATGTGTATATATGCATGTGAGAGAAATAGTGTTTTCCAACTGAGATTAGTGAAAAGAGTGGTACATAGTAGTCAGAAAGAGAGATAGAGAAACAGAGAGAGCATGTGCGTGAGACACCCCGACACCCTGAGAGAGATTGTGAGCATGTGTCAAAGATAAATGCCTATGCATATAAAGTGTGTGCACTTATGCGTTAGATAGAGAGATATCTACGAGTAAAAGGCGGTTCTACACATTAAATTAAAATATAAATGGCATTATTATTTTTGGATGAGATCATGAATTTTGCAAAATTGCGTATGGACGAAAATCGGTCTATCAGACACCCATACTCTATTGAATTCTAGCATGTGCATGTGTTTATTTCATATTATCGATCCATAGAGTGAGAGCGGTTTGAAATACAGGCAATGGATGCTTTTGCAATTCATATATAAACATTAATTAGTGCACTCCATGTTGTTAGTGTGAAGCACTTTATACATTTGTCACTTGCATGGATACATTCCAAATTGCTAGCTATGAAATAAAATACATGCCGAATTCAACATAAAGGGGGTTTCGAAGATTCGAATTCATAGGAAGTGCATTCATCTATTTGAACCCGAGATAATGGCATTTGTAAATCAGATGTAAAAGGGGGCATCAATCTTTGTTGTGAGTTTGAACATGGTATATATATTCATACGCATATCTAACTTTTTTTTTGCAACCAAGGAGATTATACCTGGAACCATGCATGAACTGAGGTAAGTTGCATATTTTTTAATATATACTCATGTACAATGTATATTAAAATGTACCCCCTCCATTCCAAAATAATCGTAGCTTTAGGATTTCAAGAGTAAAGATTTGTGAAGCTTGACAAATCCTGAAAGTTCAATTCAAGAGAACCGAAAACGTTAATGCTTCTGCTCCCAAATATTGAACGAAGCGCCAAATAGGCCTCTGGTCACCCGAAACCGCGCGAGACTAATGTTTTGGTGGTAGGAAATTACTGTCCTGACTCTGGCCCATGTAGCCTATCGGCCCGATGTCCAAAGGTATAAACTGGGGTAGGTTTGTAACTTCACCAAGACGCCAGTCTCAACCGCCTCCGAGAAGCATTCATACGCCGTGGGCGCCTAAACACCCATGCGCTCGGCCGAAATCTATCCCGCCCACATTTGGGACACCTGACATGACTGTCCTACCCCCAACCCGCAATATGTCCGAAATTTTAGATGGGGGCAAAGTTTGTAACTTTCCCCAAATTTCAAACAAGCGCGTCTGCTACCTCTTGAGAACTGCGTTGGATTTCCCCGAAGAGGAGAGGATGATGCAGTAAAGTAGCGTAAGTATTTCCCTCAGTTTTTGAGAACCAAGGTATCAATCCAGTAGGAGACCACGCACAAGTCCCTCGTACCTACACAAAATGATAGCAACTCGCAACCAATGCTTAGGGGTTGTCAATCCCTTCACGGTCACTTACGAGAGTGAGATCTGATAGAGATAATATTTTTGGTATTTTTGATAGATAGATGCAAAGTAAAAATAAAGGCAAAGTAAAAACAAAGAAAGTAAATAAAGTGATATAGATTGATATGATGAGAATAGACCCGGGGGCCAAAGGTTTCACTAGTGGCTTCTCTCAAGAGCATAAGTATTCTATGGTGGGTGAACAAATTACTGTTGAGCAATTGACAGAATTGAGCATAGTTATGAGTATATCTAGGCGATGATCATGTATATAGGCATCACGTCCAAAACAAGTAGATCGAAACGATTCTGCATCTACTACTATTACTCCACTCATCGACCGCTATCCAGCATGCATCTTGAGTATTAAGTAAAAACAGAGTAACGCCGTAAGCAAGATGACATGATGTAGAGGGATAAATTCATGCAATATGATAAAAAACCCTACAATACGTGCCTTGCAACTCTTTCTGTCACTGAGTAAGGACACCGCAAGATTGAACCCAAAGCTAAGCACTTCTCCCATTGCAAGAACTACCAATATAGTTGGCCAAACCAAAAAGATAATTCAAAGAGACTTGCAAAGATAACTCAATCATACATAAAAGAATTCAGAGAAGAATCAAATATTTTCCATAGATAATACTGGATCATAAACCCACAATTCATCGGTCTCAACAAACACACCACAAAAATAAGATTACATTGAATAGATCTCCACGAGAGAGGGGGAGAACATTGTATTGAGATCCAAAAAGAGAGAAGAAGCCATCTAGCTACTAGCTATGGACCCGAAGGTCTGAAGTAAACTACTCACACTTCATCGGAGGGGCTATGGTGTTGATGTAGAAGCCCTCCATGGTAGTTTCCCCCTCCGGTGGAGCTCCGGAACAGGCCCCAAGATGGGATCTCGTGGATACAGAAGGTTGCGGCGGTGGAATTAGGTTTTTGGCTCCTATTCTGATCGTTCGGGGATACGTAGATATATATAGGAGGAAGGAGTATGTCGGTGGAGCTCCGAGGGGCCCACGAGGTAGGGGGCGCGCCCAGGGGGGCGCCCTCCACCCTCGTGACCTCCTCGGAGGCTTCTTGGAGTAGGGTCCAAGTCTCGTGGATCACGTCCGGTTGGAAAATCACGATCCCGAAGGTTTCATTCCGTTTGGACTCCGTTTGATATTCTGTTTCTTCGAAATACTGAAAAAGGCAAAAAACATCAATTCTGGGCTGGGCCTCTGGTTAATAGGTTAGTCCCAAAAGTAATATAATAGTGGAAAATAAAGTCCAATATAGTCCAAAACAGTAGATAAAATAGCATGGAGCAATCAAAAATTATAGATACGTTGGAGACGTATCAGGCATCCCCAAGCTTAATTCCTGCTTGTCCTCGAGTAGGTAAATGATAAAAAAGAATTTTTGATGCGGAGTGATACTTTGGCATAATTTCAATGTAAATCTTCTTAATTGTGATATGAATATTCAGATCCGAAAGATTCAAGACAAAAGTTCATATTGACACAAAAATAATAATACTTCAAGCATACCAATCAAAGCAATCATGTCTTCTCAAAATAACATGGCAAAAGAAAGTTATCCCTACAAATTCATATAGTCTGGCTATGCTCCATCTTCCCCACACAAAATATTTAAATCATGCACAACCCCGATGACAATCCAAGCAATTGTTTCATACTTATGACATTCTCAAAACTTTTTCAATCTTCACGCAATACATGAGCGTGAGCCATGGATATAGCACTATAGGTGGAATAGAAGGGTGGTTGTGGAGAAGACAAAAAGAGGGAAGATAGTCTCACATCAACTAGGCATATCAACGGGCTATGGAGATGCCCATCAATAGATATCAATGTGAGTGAGTAGGGATTGCCATGCAACGGATGCACTAGAGCTATAAGTATATAAAAGCTCTATAAAAGAAACTAAGTGGGTGTGCATCAACTTGCTTGCTCACTAAGACCTAGGGCATTTTGAGGAAGCCCATCATTGGAATATACAAGCCAAGTTCTATTATGAAAAATTCCCACTAGTATATGAAAGTGACAAAATGAGAGACTCTCTATCATGAAGATCTTGGTGCTACTTTGAAGCACAAGTGTGGTAAAAGGATAGTAGCATTGTCCCTTCTCTCTTTTTCTCTCATTTTTTTATTTGGGCCTTTCTCTTCTCTTTTTTTATGGCCTTTTTTTTGTAAAGTCCGGAGTCTCATCCGACTTATGGGGGAAACATAGTCACTTGGGACAATGCTCTAATAATGATGATCATCACACTTTTATTTTTATTACAACTCAACAATTACAACTCGATACTTAGAACAAAGTATGACTCTATATGAATGCCTTCGGCGGTGTACCGGGATATGCAATGAATCATGAGTGACATGTATGAAAGAATTATGAACGGTGGCTTTGCCAAAAATACAATGTCAACTACATGATCATGCTAGCAATATGACAATGATGGAGCGTGTCATAATAAACGGAATGGTGGAAAGTTGCATGGCAATATATCTCGGAATGGCTATGGAAATGCCATTATAGGTAGGTATGGTGGCTGTTTTGAGGAAGGTGTATGGTGGGTGTATGATACCGGCGAAAAGTGCGCGGTATTAGAGAGGCTAGCAAAGGTGGAAGGATGGGAAAAGTGAGTATAATCCATGGACTCAACATTAGTCATAAAGAACTCATATACTTATTGCAAAAATATAGAAGTTATCAAAGCAAAGTATTATGCGCATGCTCCTAGGGGGATAGATTGGTAGGAAAAGACCATCGCTCGTCCCCGACCGCCACTCATAAGGAAGACAATCAATAAATAAATCATGCCCCGAGTTCATCACATAACGGTTCACCATACGTGCATGCTACGGGAATCACAAACTTCAACACAAGTATTCTTTGAATTCAAAACTAATTTAACTAGCATGACTCAAATATCACCATCTTCATATCTCAAAACAATTATCAAGCATCAAACTTATCTTAGTATTCAACGCACTCAAAAGAAAGTTTCACATATCTTGAACACCAAGTATATTAACATTAAGCGAATTACCATGCTATTAAAGACTCTCAAAATAATCTAAGTGAAGCATGAGAGATCAAATAGTTTCTTTAAAACAAATCCACCACCGTGCTCTAAAAGATCTAATTGAAGTACTAGAGCAAAAATTATCATGCTCAAAAGATATAAGTGAAGCACTATGAGCAAAACTATCAAGCTCAAAAAATATAAGTGAAGCACATAGAGTATTCCAACAAATTCCAATTCATGTATGGCTCTCTCAAAAGATGTGTACAGCAAGGATGATTGTGGTAGAATAACAAGCAAAGACACAAATAATACAAGATGCTCCAAGCAAAACACATATCATGTTGGTGAATAAAAATATAGCTCCAAGTAAATTACCGATGGAAGTGGACGAAAGAGGGGATGCCTTCCGGGCCATCCCCAAGCTTTCACTTTTTGGTGTCCTTGGATTATCTTGGGGGTGCCATGGGCATCCCCAAGCTTAGGCTCTTGCCACTCCTTGTTCCATAATCCATCAAAAGAATTCACCCAAAACTTGAAAACTTCACAACACAAAACTCAACAGAAATCTCGTGAGCTCCGTTAGAGAAAGAAAACAAAATACTACTTCAAGGTACTGTAATGAACTCATTATTTATTTATATTGGTGTTAAACTTACTGTATTCCAACTTCCTTATGGTTCATAGACTGAATTACTAGCCATAGATGCATTGAAATAAGCAAACAACACACGAAAAACAGAATCTGTCAAAAACAGAACAGTCTGTAGCAATCTGTAACTAACGCAAACTTCTGGAACTCTAAAAATTGTACAAAAATAGGAACTCTTTAAAATTTGTTTATTGATCAGAATCAAAAAGAATCAACGCAAAATCACGTTCCTGTGATTTATCATAACTAAATTTGTGCGTGCAAAGTTTCTGTTTTTCAGCAGAATCAAATCAACTATCATCGTAGGTTATCCTGTAGGTCCTACTTGGCACAAACACTAATTAAAACATAAAACCACATCCAAACAGAAGGTAGATCGATTATTTATTCCTAAATAGAAGCAAAAACAAAAAACACAAAATAGAATTGGGTTGCCTCCCAACAAGCGCTATCGTTTAACGCCCTTAGCTAGGCATAAAAGCAAGGATAGATCTAGGTATTGCCATCTTTGGTAGGCAATCCATAAGTGGCTCTCATGATAGATTCATATGGTAATTTTATTTTCTTTCTAGGGAAGTGTTCCATACCCTTCTTTATGGGAAATTAGAATCTAATATTCCCTTCCTTCATATCAATAATTGCACCAATCATGCTAAGGAAAGGTCTACCAAGAATAATAGGACATGAAGGATTGCAATCTATATCAAGAACGATAAAATCTACGGGCACATAATTCCTATTTGCAACAATAATAACATCATTAATTCTTCCCATAGGTTTTTTAATAGTGGAATCCGCAAGATGCAAGTTTAGAGAGCAATCATCAAAATCACGGAAATCTAGCAAATCACATAAAGTTTTGGGGATAGTAGAGACACTAGCACCCAAATCACACAAAGCATGAAACTCAAAATCTTTAATTTTAATTTTAATGGTAGGTTCCCACTCATCATAGAGTTTTCTAGGGATAGAAACTTTCAACTCAAGTTTTTCTTCATAAGATTGCATCAAGGCATCAACAATATGTTCGGTAAAGGCCTTATTTTGACTATAAGCATGAGGAGATCCTAGCACGGATTGCAACAAGGAAATACAACCAATCAAAGAGCAATTTTCATAATTAAATTCCTTGAGATCCAAAATTGTGGGTTTAGCAACATCACGGTTTTTATTTATTTCAATCCCACTTTCATCAATTTCATCATCAAGATCTAGAAACTCCGAATTCTTAGAACGCCTTCTAGGTAAAGGAAGATAATCTTAAGATTCATCAAGATTCATATTGCAAAACAAACATTTAATGGGGGACACATCAATAACTTTTAGATCTTCATCTTGATTTTCATAGGGATTGGAAGAACACGCTTTAATAAAGGCATCTTTGGAAGCACGCATCCTAGCGGTTCTTTCCTTGCACTCATCAATGGAAATTCTCATGGCTTTGAGAGACTCATTGATATCATGCTTAGGAGGAATAGATCTAAGCTTTAAAGAATCAATTTCAAGAGAAATTCTATCAACGTTCCTAGCCAAATCATCAACTTTAAGCAATTTCTCTTCAAGCAAAGCATTAAAATTCTTTTGTGAATTCATAAACTCTTTAACACTACTCTCAAATTCAGAGGGCATCTTATTGAAATTTCCATAAGAGTTATTGTAGGAATTTCCATAATTATTAGAAGGATTACTAGGATAAGGCCTAGGATTAAAATTCCCTCTATAAGCGTTGTTTCCAAAACTATTCCTACCAACAAAATTCACATCCATAGATTCATTATTATTCTCAAGCAAAGTAGATAAAGGCATATCATTGGGATCAAGAGGAGTATTTTTAGGAGCAAACATCTTCATAAGTTCATCCATCTTTTCACTCAAAACATTGATTTCTTCTATAGCATCACTTTTTTACTAGAAGATCTTTCGGTGTCCCATTGAGAATAATTAGCCATAATATTATCAAGCAATTTGGTAGCATCCCCTAACGTAATTTCCATAAAAGTGCCTCCCGCGACCGAATCTAAAAGATCTCTAGAAGCAAAATTCAATCCGGCATAAAAAATTTGTATGATCATCCATAAATTCAAACCATGAGTAGGGCAATTGCGAAGCATTAATTTCATTCCGTCCCAAGATTGGGCAACATGCTCATGATCAAGTTGTTTAAAATTCATGATGTCGTTCCTAAGAGTGATAATCTTAGCGGGAGGAAAATACTTAGAGATAAAAGCATCTTTACACTTGTTCCAAGAATCAATACTATTTTTAGGCATAGATGAAAACCAAACTTTAGCATGATCTCTAAGTGAAAACGGAAATAACTTCAATTTGACAATATTGTTATCCGTATCTTTCTTCTTTTGCATATCACACAAATCAACAAAATTGTTTAGATGAGTAGCAGCGTCTTCACTAGGAAGGCCGGCGAATTGATCTTTCATAACAAGATTCAACAAAGCGGTATTGATTTCACAAGACTCATCATTATTAAGAGGAGCAATTGGAGTACTAAGGAAATCATTATTATTGGTATTCGAGAAATCACACAATTTGGTATTATCTTGCACCATGGCAACAAGTAATCTAACACACAAGCAAACAGAAAGGCAAAAGGGAAAAAGGCAAATGGGAAAGAGAGGAGGAGATTGGGAAAAGAGAGGGCAAATAAAATGGCAAGGGTGAAGTGGGGGAAAGGAAAACGAGAGGCAAATGGCAAATAATGTAACGGCGCCAGAAATTCTTCTTGCTACCTCTTGATCACTGCGTTGGATTTCCCCGAAGAGGAGAGGATGATGCAGTAAAGTAGCATAAGTATTTCCCTTAGTTTTGAGAACCCCTCGTCGCCCTGTTAGAGAGCGATCACCAGGTTGTATTTGGCACTTGGAAGGGTGTGTTTTATTAAGTATCCGATTCTAGTTATCATAAGGTCAAGGTACAACTCCGGGTCATCCTTTTACCGAGGGACACGGCTATTCGAATAGATTAACTTCCCTGCAGGGGTGCACCACATAACCCAACACGCTCGATCCCATTTGGCCGAACACACTTTCCTGGGTCATGCCCGGCCTCGGAAGATCAACACGTCGCAGCCCCACCTAGGCACAACAGAGAGGTCAGCCCGCCGGTCTAAATCCTATGCGCGCAGGGGTCTGGGCCCATCGCCCATTGCACACCTGCATGTTGCGAGGGCGGCCGGAAGCAGACCTAGCAACCTCCATTACAAAGGAAGTCACGTTACGCGGTCCAATCCGGCGCGCGCCTCTCCGTCGCTGACGTCAAGAAGGCTTCGGCTGATACCACGACGTCGAGTGCCCATAACTGTTCCCGCGTAGTTGGTTAGTGCGTATAGGCCAGTAGCCAGACTCAGATCAAATACCAAGATCTCGTTAAGCATGTTATTATGAAGCAACCGCAAACGCCGACCAGGGCCAGGCCCACCTGTCTCCTAGGTGGTCTCAACCTGCCCTGTCGCTCCGCCACAAAGTAACAGTCGAGGGCTGTCGGGAACCCAGGCCCACCTCTACCGGGATGGAGCCACCTGTCCTTTCAGCCCCCACATCGGGATCACTTGCGGGCACTCAACGAGCTGACCCGACTTTAGTCACCATCTGTATAATATGTATGTATGTATAGTATATACCCGTGATCACCTCCCAAGTGATCACGGCCCGATAGTATAGCAAGGCAGACTGGCAGGAATGTAGGGCCAATGATGATAAACTAGCATCCTATACTAAGCATTTAGGATTGCAGGTAAGGTATCAACAGATGTAGCAACAATGTCAGGCTATGCATCAGAATAGGATCAACGAAAAGCAGTAACATGCTACACTACTCTAATGCAAGCAATAGAGGA
>NC_041385.1:113923121-113966054 GCF_002162155.2 Triticum dicoccoides | reverse complement strand
GGGGCTTGCCTGGTTGCTCTGGCAAGGAGGGGGTCGTCAACTCCGTAGTCGAACTCGGCAGCAGCAGTGTCGGTCTCGGGGTCTACCGAAGAAGAAGAGGGGGAAGAAACAGTAAATACATTGCAAACAGATGCATGAAAAAGCAAACAGTGATGATAGGTGTGCCCTAACGCGGTAGTAGGTGATACCGACGAAGGGGGGAAACATCGGAGAAAGTATCCCCGGTGTTTCACGTTTTCGGATAGATGAACCGGAGGCGAAATGTTGCAGGTTCACTATGCTAGGGACGCGTGGCGAACGAACGGGCTGCGTATTCGGGTTCGTCTCGTCGTTTTGAGCAACTTTCATGTACAAAGTATTTTCATCCGAGCTACGGATTATTTTATATTAATTTTGAAAGTTTTATTTCATTTTTAGAATTAACAGAATTAATTAAATTAGAAAATGCAATTATTGTGCCAGCGTGACATGAGCATGATGTCAGCAGGTCCATAGGTTGACCTGGTCAACCCTGACATATGGGGCCCATTCGTCATTGGCTCTATTTAACTAACAGACTATTAGTGTTAACATAACAGTTTTAATTAGGTTAATTAATTCACTAATTTAATTATTATTATTTATTATTATTGTTTTTCATTTTCATTTTAATCAAAAGGGGCGTGGGCCCCCCTGGCAGTGGCCCATCGGGGCCTAGCGGGGCGGACGCTAGCGGGCAGTGGCATGGGTGCCCGAACGGGCACGAGCCCGAGAGGGCGCTGGGCACGCACGACGCACACCGGCGCCGGCGGCCAGAGCCACTGGTAGGGCGCGACAGGTGCGGGACTGGGCGAGGCCAGCCACGAGCGAGGACGGGTGAGCAGCGGCAAAGGGAAGTGAGGCCACGCGCGAGGGAGGCGGTGCGCGAGGTTCAGGCAGGGCGGCGCGGGGCGGCGGTGTCGACGCGGCCAGAGAGCAAGGCACGGCGCGCTGGAGTAGAGCTCCAGCCGCGGCTACGACGAGCACAGGACGACAATGGCGATGGACGGGGCATGCGCACGGGGACAGGGGAAAGAGGGGAGAGGCGACAATCGCTCACATCGTTGCAGGGAAGGCTCGGGGAGGCCGGTGGTGGTTGGAGGGCGGCAGATTCCAGCGATGGCGAGGCGGCATCGACGACGTCAGCAAGCGAGCGCGGCATCAGTAGGCGTCGGGTCGGTGAGGGAGGAGCTGCGAGGAGGCCGGGAGGGGCGACGCTTGGCGCAGAGGTAGTCCGGTGAGGGGGTCCGAGCGGCGACGGGGTCGGTGTCGATCGGCGCAAGGGCACCCGATCTGGATCGTGGCGAGAGAGGAGCGGGCGTGAGGGGAGAGTGGGGATCGAGGGAGAGAAGTGGGAGGTTAGGGTTTCGGTCAGGTGGACCTGGGTTAAGCAGGGGAGCAGCGGGGGCCTGCCGACTGGTTGGTTAGCTAGGCCGGTTGGCCCAGCGCGGTGGGGGGGCGTCCTTTTTGTTTTGCTTCGTTTTATTTCTTTCCTTTTTATTTATTCTTTTTTTCTGTTTTTCAAAAATGTTTAGCACCTAATTGATTTTTATAATTTATGGGATCTAGATCATAAATTACAGTGCATTAGATCCTAGCACCAAAAACTAGTCTGGGTACCATTTCACATTAGATTAGAATTAATTAAAAGGTTATTAAATAATGTATTCAGCCACTGTTTGAGGTTGTTTAAATGAATTATCAAATTTTAATAATGTTGTTTACAATTTTATCCTAGCCTCTGATTTATCTACTATTTATTGAACATTTTAGTTTTAATATTGGAAAACTTCTATTGTTTGCTTGATTTTGAATTTTGAATTTGAATCGGTTTCGAACTAACGCGAGATTAACAACAGTAATCATGGTGACTCAACATCCTTAATGTGGGATTACTGTAGCGTAACTATACGGGCGTCACAATTCTCCTCCACTACAAGAAATCTCGTCCCGAGATTTAAGCGGTGGAGTAAGGGGGGAAGGTGCTGTTAGCGAAAAACCTAACGAGTCTTCTCGGTCTTGGTTACCCTTTTGAAGAGGTTGATCCCTTTCGTCGATGTCTTCATTTCTCTGCTTCAAGTCACCATGATCAAGTCATCATCCTTTCTTCGGGATCTCCATCGTCCTACGGATGCGACCAAGGGGAAAAACTCCGGAAGAACGCATCTCCACAAAGTTGGGCATCTGACGGTGAACTCAATGGGAAATACACAAGGTACCCCACGAGTTGTATTTCAGTGAATTCGTTGAGTGCAATATACGATGATACCAAAGTTTCAAACGGGTAGGCAATCATTCGATGACTAGACAGAAGCTGGAATGGGGGCTTGAACAACGAGAATAACATGGTGTTTGATTCCAGGATGAACAATGGTATAGCATTCAGCTCGTGAATCACATACGAAGCCAGGTGCAAAGGATACATTAGAATCCAGGTTATAAAGAAGAGTCAGGTTTCGATCCAGTGGACCTATGGGTTATGGGCCCACCATGTGGTTGAAAGTAGGAAGGGGGCCAACATCTTGCACGGTCACGATAGTAAGGCGTGTCAGGGGGTAGCCTATCAGTTATGTTGGCAACAACATCGATACCAAGGGCGAGGGACGAAGAGAACCATTTTCCTGCTCGTTGAATGAGGCGGGCCAATAGGCAAGGTTCTCGTCCATCGGTGGCTACCAGAATGTCATCAACAATAGTAACAGGGTTACACCAGACAAGATGGTACACCGAGGTGTTTACATAAGCAGGGAAATGTTACTGCTTATATAGATCACAAGAAGGTTTAAGCAAAACAATGGAAAGGAAAATGTGTTTAAACACATATTTCAGGGGGTATATCCTTCCCAAGGACAAGTAGAGTATGATATCCATGATAGGAAATAATGTAGAAAACCCTTTAGGTAAGGGGAGAGAAATTTCATGACATTACCCATACAACGATGTTTGGATAAATGATAAAGAAAATTTAGCATTGTGCTTCAAATGCTCTTGTTGAAAATCTGAGTACCACAGACATGCTTCGAGATAGCATTGACATGGTCACTGGGTAAAGATCCGACTTTGGATACCCAAAGGACCATCAGGGACAACTTGTAGAATAAGTCTTACAATTTCCTCACGAAAGAATGACTAACCTTGCCAAAAAGGAAACTATAACCATAGTTCCTCCGGCCAGGTGTGCTAGGCACGATATCACCTTACTGGGTCATATAAATACCAATGTTATTACTCTTGGAAATATGTCCCAACCATCATATCTGACCGAGATTCAGATCTGATTGGTGTCAAGATACCTCAGACACGGGATGCCTGAGAAGAAAGGTGCAACACAAGTTGTCGAGATGATATTGTAATATTCTTGGGAATTGAACTATGGAAGTGAGTTCTGAAACAAGAGTTCATCATTAAACCAAGGAGAGGATAAGGAGGTGGCTGATGGACTCAGCGACAACCCATCAAAAAATTTAAAAAGATGGATTTCCACAATTAAGTGAACAAGGAAATAACATTTGTCAGACCAAATGATATAAGGAAGTATGCTCGAGGAGAACATACACAATTAAACATTGGTTGAAAGGTGCGCCCGAAATATGGGTTGGGTTGCACGACCAATGTCAGAATGGTGATTCAATAATCAAGACTAAGAATGAACGGCCGACCATTAACTTCAAAGTAATAGGGTTGCTAGAAGTGCGGGATCCAAACAACACCATTCAATTGTTGGTACCCCGGTTGGAATCAACACGAGGAGCATGAAAGAATGGTGATGGTGAGAGGTATCACTATACCAAGAATTCTTAAGAGGTGGTGAAATTCTCACAACATCCTTGACAAAAAGGCAGTAATACTTCAGGGTAGATCATAATACAAGCTGGATAGCAAGTTGCATCCATGACATGAACAAGTTTGTGATGAAAGGAAGGTAAGGATGTTGTTGATGGTAACTCAAATTACCACGGAATGAGGATGGCACTTATCATCAAGAATTCCATTGATATCCTGGAAGGAGTCAAAATGTCGATGATGATCACGACAATTTGTTGTCGAGAGGATCCACGAAGAAGCAATTGAACAGCGACTGCATCAAGCAAAAGGACTGATGCAGCAAAAGATTAGTGGAGCCACAGATACGACACAAACTCGCAATCAAGCTTGCTGTTTTTAAGGCGACATTATATGAGGAAGATCGACGTAAGGTTAGCTCATCGTCGAAAATTGTGCTCCGGAAAGAAGGACCAGAAGCACAGTTAAAATTTAGCACAATAATGATATAGCCGATCAGGCTAGGAATGACTTGAAGGAATATTAAACTCATAAGCAATGATAATTACATTAGAGTTATTGAATCGGAGTGCGGAATCGATTCACTTATCGGTGGTCTCGAGTGTGTAATAATTTAGAACCCTGGGGAAATCTGAAAATGGTGAGAAGCAATACTAGATGAAGACTCATAGGAATCAACACAGCTCTTTGATATTCTCGAGATACCATAGGGTATACTCTAAGGTAGAGCAGAATAGAGGTTGAATAGGTGTATTGATTTGTAGAAGACAAGTACTTCGACTTGTGCAAGAAATGGGATCAAGGAAGAACAATATGGTCGGAACCACGATCGCAAAAGACCAGATCCCAAATATAAGATGAACTTATAACAAGGAAATAATTAATTTTAAGAGAAGCTTCCATGATAAGATCTACATCGTGTCCATGGGCATGAACACAAAGTTCAAGGTCGACTCCCACTTTTCCAATGCATAACCTTTCATTCACTACTCTATTCAAAATGATTTGTGTGCGAAGACCTACCTGGTGAATTACCAGAGGAGTATGAACCTTGAAAACTTCAGAGTTCACACATATTAAGGAAGGCATAGGTTCAACCCATCAGGGCATCTTAGGAACATATACCACAACCTTCGGGGTAAATAATACAAGCTCGAAAGTAGAGCATTGTTCAAAAGCAGACGATACAATTTACCAAAAGCATTATATACCCATGGAAAGGCTCTCAATGTTATTCAATATGAAGGATGTTATCGGATAAAATCCAACAAAGGAACCGATGGTCCACAAGGGATCTGATGTGAGCATCGGTACTCAACCAGAGGAAGAAGAATGCACGGGCATCATATTATAGAACATCTGAATAATTCGATGCTTAGATAACAAAGGAATTACGATTTCCAATACAAAGGATCAAAAGCAGTCACTCTGATCAAGGATGGATAAGTTGGATAGACCAGAGTCACAATTGACGACAAATAGTTTGGTCGAGAACCAGCTCATGTTCAAAAATGATGCCTGAGCCGAAAAGATGATTTAGAAGGGTTGATAGATGATTGTGTGCATTCGCACACATGTTGAATCAATAGGATCAAAATGACGGTGTCAAAAGATACAAGTGAATATTGCCAGATATATGGGAAGCATCCATAATGCTAGTAGACAAGTATTTGCAGAGCAATAAAGCTGCTAAGGATTTTCGGAGGATTGAATAGTATCTCAAAGACTTTTGTGAAACACCTGAATAACTGGGGATGTGCGAATGCTCGGAAAGTGCGAGAAATTATTCTTAGGGGTATTCAGGTGGCAAGAACTGCAAGGCAGTAGGCACAAAATATTCTTGGGGTATCTTGTAATAACAAGGTCGATTGGGAATAAAAGTAAGCACGACAGGTGTAAGTATTTATCCATAGGGATATTTCGGTGGAAGGGAATTGCAAAAGCAACGGGCACAAGGTCTCGAGAGAAAATCGGAGAGTATCTTCGAAATCTTCTGGTGCAGCCGACCATCATCTGGACTGAAGGGGCTCTCCGAGAGAAAGTATTTTTGAGAACCTAAAGTTAGATTTTAGTAAAAATTGTTTAACCCGAATAGAAGAGAGTTCAGAATCCTGGAGTAAAGATCGAGGAGTAAAAGATCCTAATACCACCCAATGACGACGTGGGCCCATGGGCCGCACAGCCATGTTAGTAAAAGTTTTGCAACGTCTAGACTCGAGTTCGGCCAAGGAGTGTGGAAGGGGATTCCTACAGGCAGTCGGCTCTGATACCAACTTGTGACGCCCGGGATCCTCCTAACTACTCCTGGTTGTCGTCAGCAGCCTGCGCATAGAAGTAGGCACCTCCAGTGTAGTAGTCGTCGTCGACGGTGGCGTCTAGCTCCTGGGCTCCAACGTCTGGTTGCGGCATCCGAGTAGAAGAGGAAAACGGGGGAAAAGAGGGAGCAAAGCAACCGTGAGTACTCATCCAAAGTACTCGCAAGCAAGGAGCTACACTACATATGCATGGGTATATGTGTAAGGAGGCCATATCAGTGGACTGAACTGCGGAATGCCAGAATAAGAGGGGGATAGCTAGTCCTATCGAAGACTACGCTTTTGGCAGCCTCCGTCTTGCAGCATGTAGAAGAGAGTAGATTGAAGTCCTGCAAGTAGCATCGCATAGCATAATCCTACCCGGCGATCCTCCCCTTGTCGCCCTGTTAGAGAGCGATCACCGGGTTGTATCTGGCACTTGCAAGGGTGTGTTTTATTAAGTATCCGGTTCTAGTTATCATAAGGTCAAGGTACAACTCCGGGTCGTCCTTTTACCGAGGGACACGGCTATTCGAATAGATTAACTTCCCTGCAGGGGTGCACCACATAACCCAACACGCTCGATCCCATTTGGCCGGACACACTTTCCTGGGTCATGCCCGGCCTCGGAAGATCAACACGTCGCAACCCCACCTAGGCACAACAGAGAGGTCAGCCCGCCGGTCTAAATCCTATGCGCGCAGGGGTCTGGGCTCATCGCCCATTGCACACCTGCACATTGCGAGGGCGGCCGGAAGCAGACCTAGCAACCTCCACTATAAAGGAAGTCACGTTACGCGGTCTAATCCGGCGCGCGCCGCTCCGTCGCTGACGTCAAGAAGGCTTCGGCTGATACCACGACGTTGAGTGCCCATAACTGTTCCCGCGTAGTTGGTTAGTGCTTATAGGCCAGTAGCCAGACTCAGATCAAATACCAAGATCTCATTAAGCGTGTTATTATGAAGCAACCGCGAATGCCGACCAGGGCCAGGCCCACCTGTCTCCTAGGTGGTCTCAACTTGCCTTGTCGCTTCGCCACAAAGTAACAGTTGAGGGCCGTCGGGAACCCAGGCCCACCTCTACCGGGATGGAGCCACCTGTCCTTTCAGCCCCCACATCGGGATCACTTGCGGGTACTCAACGAGCTGACCCGACTTTAGTCACCATTTGTATAATATGTATGTATGTATAGTATATACCCGTGATCACCTCCCAAGTGATCACAGCCCGATAGTATAGCAAGGCAGACTGGCAAGAATGTAGGGCCAATGATGATAAACTAGCATCCTATACTAAGCATTTAGGATTGCAGGTAAGGTATCAATAGATGTAGTCACCATGTCAGGCTATGCATCAGAATAGGATCAACGGAAAGCAGTAACATGCTACACTACTCTAATGCAAGCAATAGAGGAGAATAGGCGATATCTGGTGATCAAGGGGGTGGGGGCTTGCCTGGTTGCTCTGGCAAGGAGGGGGTCGTCAACTCCGTAGTCGAACTCGGCAGCAGCAGCGTCGGTCTCGGGGTCTACCGAAGAAGAAGAGGGGGAAGAAAAAGTAAATACATTGCAAACAGATGCATGACAAAGCAAACAGCGGTGATAGGTGTGCCCTAACGCGGTAGTAGGTGATACCGACGAAGGGGGGAAACATTCGAGAAAGTATCCCCGGTGTTTCGTGTTTTCGGATAGATGAACTGGAGGCGAAATGTTGCAGGTTCACTATGCTAGGGACGCGTGGCGAACGAACGGGCTGCGTATTCGGGTTCGTCTCGTCGTTTTGAGCAACTTTCATGTACAAAGTATTTTCATCCGAGCTACAGATTATTTTATATTAATTTTGAAAGTTTTATTTCATTTTTAGAATTAACAGAATTAATTAAATTAGAAAATGCAATTATTGTGCCAGCGTGACATGAGCATGATGTCAGCAGGTCCATAGGTTGACCTGGTCAACCCTGACATATGGGGCCCGTTCATCATTGGCTCTATTTAACTAACAGACTATTAGTGTTAACATAACAGTTTTAATTAGGTTAATTAATTCACTAATTTAATTATTATTATTTATTATTATTGTTTTTCATTTTCATTTTAATCAAAAGGGGCGTGGGGCCCCCTAACAGTGGCCCATCGAGGCCTAGCGGGGCGGACGCTAGCGGGCAGTGGCATGGGCGCCCGAACGGGCACGAGCCCGAGAGGGCGCTGGGCACGCACGACGCACACCGGCGCCAGCGGCCAGAGCCACTGGTAGGGCGCGACAGGTGCGGGACTGGGCGAGGCCAGCCGCGAGCGACGATGGGTGAGCAGCGGCAAAGGGAAGCGAGGCCACGCGCGAGGGAGGCGGTGCGCGAGGTTCAGGCAGGGCGGCGCGGGGCAGCGGTGTCGACGCGGCCAGAGAGCAAGGCACGGCCCGCTGGAGTAGAGCTCTAGCCGCGGCTACGACGAGCACAGGACGACAACAGCGATGGACGGGGCATGCGCACGGGGACAGGGGAAAGAGGGGAGAGGCGACAATCGCTCACATCGTTGCAGGGAAGGCTCGGGAAGGCCGGTGGTGCTTGGAGGGCGGCGGATTCCAGCAATGGCGAGGCGGCATCGATGACGTCAGTGAGCGAGTGCAGCGTCAGTAGGCGCCGGGTCGACGAGGGAGGAGCTGCGACGAGGCCGGGAGGGGCAGCGCTTGGCGCAGAGGTAGTCCGGTGAGGGGGTCCGAGCGGCGACGGGGTCGGTGTCGATCGGCGCAAGGGCGCCCGATCTGGATCGTGGCGAGAGAGGAGCGGGCGTGAGGGGAGAGTGGGGATCAGGGGAGAGAAGTGGGAGGTTAGGGTTTCGGTCGGGTGGACCTTGGTTAAGCAGGGGAGCAGCGGGGGCCGGCCGGTTAGCTAGGCCGGTTGGCCCAGCGCGGTGGGGGGCGTCCTTTTTGTTTTGCTTTGTTTTATTTCTTTCCTTTTTATTTATTCTTTTTTCTGTTTTTCAAAAATGTTTAGCACCTAATTGATTTTTATAATTTATGGGAGCTAGCTCATAAATTACAGTGCATTAGATCCTAGCACCAAAAACTAGTCTGGGTACCATTTCACATTAGATTAGAATTAATTAAAAGGTTATTAAATAATGTATTCAGCCACTGTTTGAGGTTGTTTAAATGACTTATCAAATTTTAATAATGTTGTTTACAATTTTATCCTAGCCTCTGATTTATCTACTATTTATTGAACATTTTAGTTTTAATACTGGAAAACTTCTATTGTTTGCTTGATTTTGAATTTTGAATTTGAATCGGTTTCGAACTAACGCGAGATTAACAACAGTAATCATGGTGACTCAGCATCCTTAACGTGGGATTACTGTAGCGTAACTATACGGGCGTCACATAATATTTTTGGTATTTTTGATAGATAGATGCAAAGTAAAAATAAAGGCAAAGTAAAAACAAAGCAAGTAAATAAAGTGATATAGATTGATATGATGAGAATAGACCCGGGGGCCATAGGTTTCACTAGTGGCTTCTCTCAAGAGCATAAGTATTCTACGGTGGGTGAACAAATTACTGTTGAGCAATTGACAGAACTGAGCATAGTTATGAGTATATCTAGGCGATGATCATGTATATAGGCATCACGTCCAAAACAAGTTGTCGGAGTAATGGGCCACGGGTAGGCTAACCCGAGCCCCAAGACCTTTCAAGACATCGGGGCAGGCCGCGCCCCTCAAGCCGAGTCCCAGATGGCGACTCCGAGATAAGCCGACTCTAGGAGGGCGGCCTCTAGAGAGGCCGACTCCAAGCTGGCGACCTTCATCCCGAAGTACGATGCGGGGTACGGTCACGACGTGGCCGTCTCCCCCCTGCTCACGAAGGGCCCGCATGGCTGCAGTGAGCCGTACCGTTGGAAGATCTCCGGCGAGGCGCGGCACTGTTGCCATGCCTGCCCTTACCTCAGCCATAGTGCGCAATGCACTGTGCCCACGACGCCGGCCTGTACGACCCCAAGGCGGCGGGGCCGCCTGTCAGTGGGTGGACCGAGGGCGGCCAGGGCGCCCGAAGATGGACCCGTGGGAGTCGGCCTCCCTGGAGTTGGCCGACTCCTCCCAGGGCCCCTCGTGCCATTAACCAGACAAGATGGGGAATGGCGACACTGATCGCCCGATAGACGGCGACACTGTTGCCACGACCCGATGACGAAGCCTGCGTCACCAGGAGTGTCGCTACAGTCCAAGCCTGTCCGCGGGACCCGCCAGTCGGCGGGCCCCAGAAGCCGGCGGGAAAGACGGTGGCCTGAGAGACAGACGGCTGGGGCCCGCGCCCAGCCGGATTACTATTGTACCCCCGGGGGGTAGGCCTATATAAACCCCCCGGGGCACCCATGCAAAGGGTCCGGACCTGAGTAGAGATAGACCAAATAGCACGGGAGGAGAGGACTAGCCTTGCTCTCTCCTGCCTCCCAAAGCAGCTCAAGGAGCACCATTGTAGTCACCTTGTTTGAGTGATCATGCGGAGACCCCGCAGAGCAGCAGTAGGGGTGTTATCTCCTAGGAGAGCCCTGAAGCTGGGTAAGATCCACCGGCGTGCATGTCCTCGCCTCATCCCTCTTCCAGGCACCGGCGACGTTCTACTCGCTCCCACCATGATAAGCCATCCTTTGACATATGTCGTATCCAACCCCCGACATTTGGCGCCCACCGTGGGGCGAGGTGCACCATCGTCCGAAGATCTGCTCTGGACGGGAACCCTGTTCCTCCCCGACGAGTGCAGCCAGCCCGGCACGCCGGATGGCGTCTGTGCCGACGCACTGCACGGCGCGAAGATCGCCTGTGCGGCCAGCTGCCTCGCCGATCTTATCGGTGAGGTTCGCCTCTCCGATGAGCCTGCATCGGACGCAGGCACGAGCGCCCCCGAGAGCCTCCTCGCAGGCCTCCTCGACCAACTCCACGTGGCCGGTGAGCCTGCCGCGGACCTGGAGTCCATAGGATCCACCGACCCGATGCTGGTCGATTCCGACACCGCATCGCTCGACGCGTTCCCCACCAACGTGATGGTCTACAACGAGCCGCTCTCGTACGCGGGGAGCGGTGGAAGCACCGTCACCGAGGTCCTCGTCCTTGAGCACGGCGAGCGCTCTGGCGAAAGAGTGGACGACCCGCTCGACGTGGCCCTGCGAGGCCTTGCGGCGCCGATCCCAGAGGACGCCGACGCCAAGACGCTGGAGGCACTCCGCCTTCAGCTCGTCAACGGCGCGAAGAAGCTAGCAAGCATGAGGCGCTTGTCAGAAGCTTACCAACGAGAGATGGATTGCGCCGTAGGCGGTTCGCCGGCTCCAACTGGGCCTAGCCGCCTAGGCGCGGTCCGACAGCGCGGCGCGGCAATCGCAAACCTCTTCGGGGCTGATCGCCCTGTGTACGCCACGCCCGCAGAGAATATCCGTGCCGCCCAGGCGGCGGCAGACGAGCTCGACAACTTCGAAGGCGAAGAGCGCCGCATAATGACGGAGCGAGTTCAGCAGCTCCTCGATGCAGCCGGCGCGCAGAACGGTGCTGGCTGCCGCACCGAGGCGCCGCAGTGCCAAAACGACGACCCACCGCTTCGCCGAGACCAAGGTGCGACATCTCGGACGCCGACTGGCGGAGCCCGTGGGAAGAAGGACAAGGAGCCGGCTATCAGTCACGGCCGGACTCATATCACCATCGAGCGCGACCAAGACGGCCGCCCCAGAGTAGTGGAACGGCGGGACGACTACCAGCCTCCCCCTCCTCGCGGAGAAAGGCGAGTCTCCCCGCCGCCCGTAGAAAATCCGACTCTTGGCGACCGCCTTGGCCGCCGAGAGGGAGTCGGAGAGAATGACGCCCGCCACCGGATCGACCGACTCCACCGATTCTTGGCGATGGAAGAAGAAGACGAGTTGGGTCCCCCCTGCTTTGGACCCCGCATCCGAGACGAGCCCTTTCCCAAAGGGTTCACGCTCCCCCGAGACACGCCCAAGTATACCGGCACCATGAAGCCGGAGGATTGGCTGATCGACTACTCTACGACTGTCAACATAGCGAACGGCAACAAGCCTGTTGCCGTAAGATACGTCCCGCTCATGCTCCAGGGCTCGGCTCTGACGTGGTTAAACAGTCTGAAGCCCCGCAGCATCAACAGTTGGGTTGACTTCACCGAGGCTTTCGTCCGCAACTTCACGAGCATGTACAAGCGACCTCCCAAGCCGCGCCAGCTCTCCTTGTGCGTGCAAGGCCCTGACGAGTCTACTCGCGACTACCTCACGCGCTGGGGCGAACTCCGAAACTCCTGCGAGGGCGTGCACGAGGTGCAGGCCATTGAGTACTTTACTGCTGGGTGCAGAGAAGGCACCCTCCTCAAGCACAAGCTCCTCTGCGACGAGCCCAAGACCCTCGACGAGCTGCTGATCACGGCAGACAAGTACGCCACGGCCAACTCCTCCATGAAGGCGGAGATTCGGGTCAGCGCAACTGGCAAAGTCGCCCCTCAGGCTCCAAGAACTCCGGCTAGAGACACCAGTCGGCGGCAGCAGAATGACCAGAAGCGCAAGGCCCCGCTGCCGACTTCCAGCAGTCGGCAGGTGGCAACGGCGGAGGACCAGCAACTGGAGGGACCGCCTCCGGCAAAGCGGCAGAAGGGCGGCAAGTCCAACTGGCTGCCGGCTTTCTCCTACGAGCAGACTCTGGACGGTCCCTACAAGTTCCACAGCGGCGCAAAGCCGTCCAACCATACCACCCGGAAATTTCACTGGCTGACCAGAATCGCCAAGGGGGACGGCCTGCTCCCTCCCCCTCCTGCTGGGCCGCCTCCTCCGCAGTAGCCCCAGCAGTCGGCCGTCAGGACGGTCGGCGCGATACAAGACGAGTTCCCAGACGAGCACGGAGCCTACGTGGTGTTCACTAGTGTAGCGGATGACCGGCGCAGCAGGCGCCAGCAGCAGCAAGAAGTAAACGCAGTTGCATCAAGCACTCCAGAGTTCATGCATTGGTCCGAAAGGCCCATCAGTTGGAGCAGAGCCGATCACCCAGAGGTGATGCCGAGACCAGGCTCTTACGCCTTGGTCCTGGGCGCCACCCTTGCCACGGACAGGCGGGCCGCTCGCTTCTTGCGAGTACTGATAGACAGAGGCAGCAGTATCAACATCCTGTACAAGGATACGCTGGAGAAACTTGGAATCAAGCGAAGACAGCTTCAGAGCAGCCGGACTGTGTTTCACGGAATCGTCCTCGGCCTTTCCTGCTCGCCAATCGGCAAGATCCTGATAGATGTCCTCTTCGGAGACAAGGATCATTTCCGCCGAGAGCCAATTTGGTTTGAGGTGGTGGACCTTGAAAGCCCATATCACGCATTGCTTGGCCGACCCGCCTTGGCCAAGTTTATGGCGGTACCCCACTACGCCTACCTCAAGATGAAGATGCCGAGTTCCAAGGGAATCCTAACCGTGTCCGACGACTACAGGAAGTCGTCCTCTTGCGCGGTCGAAAGTAGTCGGCTGGCCGAGTCCTTGGTGGTCGCAGCTGAGAAACGGCTTCTTGATCGGGTCATGGCGATGGCCGGCAAGCAGCCTGAGTTGTCGCCCGACCCCAAGGAGTCGGAAGTAGAAGGATCATTCAAGCCGGCCAAGGAAACAAAGAAGATACCACTGGACCCAGAACACCCAGAGAAGTACGCTGTCATAGGCACTGGCCTTGACAGCAAATAGGAAGGTGAGCTCGTCGATTTCCTCCATGAGAATCGCGACATCTTCGCATGGTCCCCCAAGGACATGCCTGGTGTCCCAACGGAATTCGCCGAGCACAAGTTACACGTCCGATCTGATATGAAGCCCGTCAGGCAGCCCTTGCACCGCCTGTCAGAAGAGAAAAGAAGAGTTGTTGGAGAAGAAATAGCCCGGCTCCTGGCGGCCGGCTTCATCATGGAGGTATTTTTTCTAGAGTGGTTAGCAAACCCGGTTCTAGTGCTGAAGAAGAACAAGCAGTGGCGGATGTGCATTGATTACACAAGCCTCAACAAAGCTTGCCCCAAGGACCCATTTGCTTTGCCGAGAATCGATCAGGTGATAGACTCCACAGCCGGATGCGAGCTGTTGAGCTTCCTAGATGCATATTCAGGATATCACCAGATCAAGCTGAACCCGGCTGACAGACTGAAGACCGCCTTCATCACGCCATGTAGAGCCTTCTGCTACCTAACCATGACGTTCGGCCTGAGAAATGTTGGCGCCACCTTTCAGCGTTGCATGCAGAAATGCCTCCTGAAGCAACTCGGCAGAAACGCCCACGTCTATGTGGATGATGTAGTGGTGAAGACGAAGAAGCGAGGGACCTTGTTGGAGGACCTCAAGGAAACCTTCGAGAAGCTGCGCCGATTCCAGATCAAGCTCAACCCGGAGAAGTGCGTTTTCAGAGTACCAGCCGGCCAGCTCCTCGGTTTCCTGGTCTCCGAACGCAGCATAGAGTGCAACCCTGTGAAGATCAAGGCCATCGAGAGGATGGAAGCACCCAGACGACTGTTAGATGTGCAGAAGTTCACCGGCTGTTTGCCATCCATCAGCCGATTCATCAGTCGGCTGGGCGAGAAGGCTCTCCCCTTGTTTCAGCTCATGAAGAAGACGACCTTCTTTGAGTGGACTCCCAAGGCGGACGAGGCTTTTCTCCAACTGAAGAAGATGTTGACTACTCCCCCGGTGCTGGCGGCTCCGACTCCCCCGGTACTGCCAATGCTCCCCCGGTACTGCCAATGCTCCTATACATTGCCCCGGTACTGCCAATGCTCCTATACATTGCCGCCACCAGCCGAGTAGTCAGCACAGTCATTGTAGTCGAGCGCAAGGAGGAAGGCAAAGCGCTACCTGTCCAGAGACCGGTGTATTACCTGAGTGAAGTACTGTCGACCTCCAAGCAGAACTACCCCCATTACCAGAAGATGTGCTACGGCGTGCATTTTGCCGCCAAGAAATTGAAGCCCTACTTCCAGGAGCACCCAATCACCGTGGTCTGCACAGCTCCACTGGCCGAGATCATCGGAAGCCGAGATGCTTCTGGCCGAGTGGCCAAATGGGCCATTGACTTGGCCCCCTACACCATCTACTACGAGCCTCGCACCGCCATCAAGTCGCAGGCGCTGGCCGACTTCCTCGTCGAATGGGCCGAGACCCAGTACCTGCCGCCAGCGCCTGACTCCACCTATTGGCGGATGCACTTTGAAGGCTCCAAGATGCGCACCGGCTTGGGAGCCGGCGTCGTCCTCAGTTCCCCCAAGCGCGACAAGCTCAGATATGCGCTGCAGATCCACTTCGCCGCCTCCAACAACGTGGCCGAGTATGAGGCACTCATACACGGGCTCCAGCTTGCCAAAGAACTCGGCATTCGCCGGATCCTGTGTTACGGCGACTCTGACTTGGTAGTCTAACAATCATCTGGCGATTGGGATGCCAAGGACGCAAATATGGCGAGCTATCGTTTCCTCGTTCAGCAGCTCAGCGGATACTTCGAGGGGTGCGAGTTCCTCCACGTGCCAAGGAACGACAACGACCAAGCAGACGCCTTGGCACGAATCGGCTCCACTCGCCAGGCGATACCATCTGGTGTCGCCCTCCGGCGCCTCCTCAGGCCTTCCATCAAGCCGTCACCAGAATAAGATTCAATCTTTGTGCCGGCTCCGCCTGAGGACGCCGGACCCGACTCCAAGAAGCACACAGTCGAAGCCGGCCCGGGGACTTCAGAACCCGGCCCGGGGACTGCTGCGGCAGGATTAAAGACTCCAGAGCCAGGCCCGGGGACTGCTCCAGTCAGCCCCGGGACTTCATCAAACCAGCAAGCGGCTGCGGACTCCGACCCGCCGCCTCCCAGCCCGGCCACCCTTATCCAAGTCGCACTCGCGGCAGCTGAAGAAATAGCAGCACCTTCATGGGCCCAGCCCATCCTTAGATTCTTAGTAAACAAAGAGCTGCCAACTGATGAAATCTTGGCTCGGCAAGTGCAACGCCGAGCATCAGCCTACACCATAGTCAACAGAGAGCTGGTCAGGCGCAGCGTTACCGGCGTTTTCCAACGCTGCGTCGAGGCAGAACAAGGCCAAGCAATCCTTAGAGACATCCACGAAGGTGAGTGCGGTCACCACGCGGCCTCTAGGGCACTCGTCGCCAAAGCCTTCCGACACGGTTTCTTCTGGCCAACCGCCCTGGAAGAGGCCAAAGAACTAGTCCAAAAGTGCAAGGGGTGCCAGATTTTCTGTTCCAAGCCACTCCAGCCGGCTTCCGCACTCAAGACTATCCCCATCGCCTGGCTCTTTGAGTCTGGGGTCTGGACATGGTGGGACCATTCAAGATGGCACGAGGTGGCTTGACTCACCTGCTGGTCGCGGTAGACAAATTCACCAAGTGGGTGGAGGCGAAACCCATCAAGAAGTTGAATGGTCCGACTGCAGTGACATTCATCGCTGACATCACAACTCGGTACGGCATCCCACACAGCATCATCACCAACAATGGCACGAATTTTGCTAAAGGCGCCTTGGCCCGTTTCTGCGTGACACAGGGCATCCGACTGGACTTAGCGTTCGTTGCCCATCCGCAGTCAAACGGCCAGGTGGAGTGAGCGAACGGCCTCGTCTTATCCGGCATCAAGCCTCGACTCGTCGTCCCGCTGGAGTGATCTGCCGGCTGTTGGCTTGAGTAGCTGCCAGCCGTCCTCTGGAGTCTGCGCACGACTCCAAACAAGTCAACCGGCTTCACACCCTTCTTCCTCGTCTATGGTGCCGAAGCCGTCATCCCAACGGACATAGAGTTCGACTCCCCGCGAGTCACCATGTATACTGAGGAAGAAGCAGAAGAAGCACGACAAGACGGCGTCGATCTGTTGGAAGAGGGCCGGCTGTTGGCACTCAGCCGGTCCGGCATCTACCAGCAGAGCCTGCGTCGATACTACAATAGGAAGGTCAGGCCAAGATCTTTCCAAGAAGGCGACCTTGTGCTCCGGCTGATCCAGCGAACAGCCGGCCAGCACAAGCTATCAGCGCCTTGGGAAGGCCCCTTCATCATCAGCAAGGTGCTAGGAAACGACGCCTACTATCTGATCGACGCCCAGAAGCCCCGAGCGCGCAAGAGGGACGACTCCGGCAAAGAAACAGAGCGCTCGTGGAATGCAAATCTTCTTCGAAGATTTTACAGTTGATGCAGTATGTATCGCACTACCCCTTTGTATTAAAGTACTAAGACTTTGGGCCCCCCGAGACGAGCTCGGGGACTGCCCTTTTTGTTATCTATATGACAAGGATTATGCCTTCGAGAAAATCACTTTCATTGCAAGACGCTTGGCACCGGGCCAGACTAGTCGGCCCGGGGACTCGCTGCCTTGCGCTATGAGGAGCTTCCCGCGGCCAGACAAGTAGTGCGCGGTGCCCAATCTGTCTCCTGGCAAAGCCGCAGCTCGCAGAGCGACTGTGAGGCGAGCAGGAGGGGGGAAGAATGGGCACCCACACGAAAAATGGCTAAGGACCTAAAGCATGAACATAGCATAAGACGGCCTCCAGCATTTCTAAAGCGGAAGCCGACTCATGAGTAGCCGGCTCGCCGTCTTTATTAGCTTTCATCAAGGACGGCCAACTCTTGGGTAGTCGGCCTTTCGCTTTCTATCCAACTTGCTAAAGAAACTCTAAAACGGCCAAGTACTCGCTTTCCCGAAGTAGCCAAGCACTTGACCCAGCGACAGTCTGCAGAGCGGCTGTCCGACTGGCAAGGCAGCGACTAAGGGAGGCGACAAAGGGAAAAGCCTAAAAGAGCAGTAAGCACGGGAAGACGGAAATCGGATAAATATTTACATAGGCCCTTGGCCGAATTTTCGAATAAAGGTTCAAGATACACCCCACGGGTGGAACTGTTCGAAACTAACAAAGTTTTCAAAGATTGCTAAGACAGACAGGTAGAGGCAGCCTAGGAGGCGGCATCGGGGATTGGAGGATCGGAGGAGACAGCGGCGTCAGGCGTCGGGGCAGTCAGCTGGGCGGTCTCGGCTTGATCACCTCCGGCGGCAGTCGCCTTCTCTTGGCGCGGCTCGTTGCTGGAGGTGCGGTCGAGCTGAGGCTGGCCGCCTGCTCCGTCTTCTGGCGCCTCCGCCTCGCCTTCGTCCTCCGCCTCGTCCTCCTCCTCAGTGCTGGAGTCGATCACCTCCGCCAAATCTTTGCCATACTCCAGGTTCATTCCGAACCACTCCGGCGGCACTTCCTCGCCGCCTTCAGCCCGCTCGGGGACGAAGACGCTGGTGTCCGTGTACTCGGCGATGGCCGCAGCACGCTCGATAAGGGCGCCCTCCATGGCCTCCAGCTCGTCCTGGGCTTCTGACCGGAACACGGCCAGACGGTCCTGGTCCAGCCCTGGATACCATGCCTTGACAAACTCCAAGGCCCGACGCGCTCCGGCTTGGGCCGAGGAGCCCTTCCAAGCCTCAAGACGGCCGGCAGTGACCTCCAGCCAGTCGGCAGTTCGGCTGGCGGTGCGCAGAGCCAGCATGCCTGGCCACAGGGCGGCAACCGCCTGGGCGCCGGCATGCTGAAGCCGGTGCATCAGCCGGTGAGCCAGACGAAGACGGGCTTCAATGCTCAGAAGCTGCTCCTCAACGTTCCGTGGGGCATTGGCGGCGATCTCCTCACCGTCTGCCCTTCGTGCCGCACGAGCAGCCTCGATGGCCGGAGGGACCGCCTGCGAATGGCCAGGGAAGAAGTCTGCCAAGACAAAAATAAGCAAATCGAAAAAAATTAGAAGTCAGCCTGACGCATAGTCGAAAGCCTGAAAAGGCGAAAGAAACTTACCGTCAACAATATCCTCGATCTCGTGGAAGCCGGAGGTCAGCATCGCCTCCCTGTCAGTCCAGGAGGAGTGCTCGCTCTTGAACTCGGCCAGGAGTGCGGTCTCCCTCTTCTCGGCCTCGTCCTGTGCCTTCTTGAGCAGCTCCTTCTGCTCGGCCAGCTGCGCCGCCAGCAGGTCGCTTCTGTGGCGAGCTTGCCACACTCCTCCTCTTTGGCACAGCGGGCGGTATTGGCCTCGCCCAGCTGCTCCTGAAGAACGGCATTGGCTTCTGAGGAACAAGGAAGAAACAAATGAGTCATTAGCAAAAAGATCACCGGGAAGATCCGGCCCGACTGCTCAGCAGTCGGCCTGAATCTCGGGGACTACAGCCCGCGGGTGCGCCAGCGCGCCCCCGCGAAGAAAGAAGAACTCACTCCGGCTTTCCGACAAGTCGGCAGTCCGCTTGTTCAACTCCTCAACATTGCAGTTGAAGGCAGTGACGCGGAGGTTGTGGTACTCCTGCAATGAATCATTAAAGACAAAGTCAGTATTTGGAACTCGCCAGAGGGAGTTCCGGACCGCCTGCTCAGCAACCGGCCCGGAACTCGGGGACTACACCCAGTGGGCGCGCTGGCGCGCCCCCACAGAGAAACAAACAAGAGTCCAAAGGAAAAGAAACTTACTCGAACGGCCGATCGGGCGGCCAGATGCGCTCGGGTGCAGGCTTGAAGGGCGTCGCCCTCGGCCCGAAGATTCGCCTGGACTTCCAGGAGCAGTTCATTTAACGGCCCAGTGCTGCCTCTGCGCACCGACCCGGTGGGCGCGGCGCTTGTGGCCTCGGCGTCTAGGGACGCCGAGCCGGCAACACCGGTCTCCCAATGACGCGGCGCCGAGGTCGCCCTCTCAAGACGGCGACGTACCGGCGAGGCGACTTGGAGAAGCAGCCGCGTTTCAGCCTCGTCCATAGCCGGCGGCTCCGACGGATCCACCGGCTGCTTGTCGTGCGGCCTCCCAGACGGCGGTGGAGGTGGTGGTGGCGGCACGAAGGTGTCCGACATAGAAACATCGCCGCCCTCCTTCTCCACAATGGGGTCCTCAGTGCCGGCCCCTCCGGTTTGCCCCGTGAACTCCAGAGGCGGCGGCGCAGACGATAGTGGGGGGACAAGCATCGCTGATCGGTGACGCGCGGCCTCCTCGGTGTGCCGTCTTGCTGCGAGGGCAGCCTCGGCATCCTCCAGCTCCTTCTGGACGGAGGCAGCCGCCTTGTCGGCCTCCGCCTTCTCCAGACGTTCGGCTTCCTCCTCCTCGCGCTTCTCCCGCGCGTTTCGCTCCGTCGCCTCTCGGAGGGCGGCGGCGGGGTCAGCCCGCCGAGTATTGGCGGACATCTCCGCCGACCCCATGACAGAGGGGACGGCGACTCTCTCAAGGGAGAGAGGGGCCCTGGAGAAGGTCGGAGGGAGTACGTAAACAAAGACTCGGATAAGATTCGACGAAGGAAAATAAAGAGCACGAAGACTTACGCGGATACTAGCGGCGGCCTTCTCACTTCCCTTCGGAAGCGGTTGGCCTTCGCGGCCGCTTCCTCCCGTCTGGTCGCGGCGGCTGCCCCCTTAAGCTTCTTCAATTTGCCGCCGGGCGCACTCGGCCTGGCGTGATGTTTCTTCGCGCCGCCCTGGCCGGCGGAGGGGCCCACCTTCGGCTGGTGGCGCGGGGCGACTTCCCCTTCGGCATCGTCGTCGGGCCAGCCATCGAAAGTCGCCGAGGGCCTGAAGTCTCCTTCTGGTCCTCCTCCCCCGCCTTCGGCGTCGGCTTCCATTGCCGCCGCCCCCAAGTCGGGGTCGTCGATGTCGCTCTCCGCGCGGTCAGGAACATACTCGCGGGGTTGTCTCGTGGCGCCAGCGGCAGGCTGCATGAGAGGGTTCTGATTCAGAAGAGGCCGACAAGAGTTAGAAGCCGGAGTCGGCTGAGGAAAAAAGACAAAGCATTAGGAGGACGCGACTTACCACTGGCGGAGGGTTGTCGCGCGAGTACGGCTCCTTGCCGAACTGCCAGTCCTCCTCGTACTCGCAGTGCGCGATGTAGTTCACCATGTTCGTCACCTCCTTGCGGGGCATCTCCTTGGTGCTCATCCGACTCGGGTCTCGGGGGCCGCTCATCTGACAGATCAGGTGTGGCCGGCCTTGGAGCGGGAGAACTCGGCGCGCCACGAAGGCGGCCAGCAAGTGGGCCCCGGCGAGTCCCTTCGACTGTATCAAGACTCGGAGTCGCGCTACGGCGGCGGCTCCGGCAAGGGACAGCGACTTGACCCTGTGGGACCAGCTGGGGAGCCTCCCGGCCAGGGGAGTGGCGTTGTAGGGCGGCAGGTTGACCCAGTCGCCGTCGGAGGAGAGGTTCTTCACGTAGAAGTACGAGCGCTGCCACATCTTCACCGACTTGATCAGCGCGATGGGAGGAAAGGGATTGTCGGCCGTCGAGCATCGCATCGTGATGAAGGTGCCGCACTGAGCCGGCACGCCGGTGAAGTGCGTGCCGAGCTTAGAAGAGAAGAATTCCCCCCCCCCCACAACTCGATGGTGGGGAGAAGGCCGAGGAAACCTTCGCATAGAGTGGCGAAGGCAGAGAGCAGCACCATCGTGTTCGGTGTGAGGTGGTGCGGCTGAAGACTGTGGAACTCCAGGAACGAGCGGAAGAAGCCGCTCGCCGGCAGCCCCAGGCCACACATAAGGTGCGAGCAGAAGACGACCCGCTCGCCCTCTTCCGGCGCCGGCCGGATTTCCCCCTTCGGCGCGGCGCGGGCGCGCACGAGGTCCGCACTGGGAAGACGACATGTCTGGCGGAGGAACTCGATGTGTTCCTCCTCTACCTCCGAGCCGTCCCACACGCCGGAGCGCACGGCAGGGGCCGCGGCGGAGGAAGAGCTCATCGCCGTGGTATGGCGGGCTCTGGCTCAACGGCGGAGGAAGGAAGGAGAAAGAGAGCAAGATGGGGCGGGGGAGCGGGGAAGAAGGGCGCGCGAGCTGTGCCCCTCCGCTTTTCCCCCGCCTACTTATAGCCCAATGGGCTGAGAAGCCGAGGGGGCGGGCGTGGGATTAACTGCGCATAACGTCCCGCACCGCCCCATGATTTACCCCACGAAGTTACTGCGTGCAGTAATGACGTGGGAAAACCAACCGTCCACGGCCGCAACGGATCCGTCCGTATGCCGGGGCGCGGTAGTGGCGGGCCCCACCTGACGGCCCGTCCCGTCGCGCGCATGGGTAGGCAGACTGTTCTCCCCACGTGGCGCCACGCGATAGGACCGCCTTGACGGCGGAGGGGAGGCGTATCAGGCACGCCGCCTGGTTTCCCGCCGCGACTTTCGAACTAAGGCTCTTTACCGAAGCTCCGACTTTCGACAGTCGGCCCAGGGAAAGACGGCAGCCGAGTCTCAGAGTCTGCACTTATAAAGATTGAAGCTGCTGAAGCCCCACAATGCAGCGACCGCCGGGCTTCACCAGCTTCGGGGACTACTGTCGGAGTAATGGGCCATGGGTAGGCTAACCCGAGCCCCAAGACCTTTCAAGACATCGGGGCAGGCCGCGCCCCTCAAGCCGAGTCCCAGATGGCGACTCCGAGATAAGCCGACTCTGGGAGGGCGGCCTCTAGAGAGGCCGACTCCAAGCTGGCGACCTTCATCCCGAAGTACGATGCGGGGTACGGTCACGACGTGGCCGTCTCCCCCCTGCTCACGAAGGGCCGACACGGCTGCAGTGAGCCGTATCGCTGGAAGATCTGCGATGAGGCGCGACACTGTTGCCATGCCTGCCCTTACCTCAGCCACAGTGCACAGTGCACTGTGCCCACGACGTCGGCCTATACGACCCCAAGGCGGCGGGGCCGCCTGTCAGTGGGTGGACCGAGGGCGGCCAGGGCGCCCGAAGACGGACCCGTGGGAGTCGGCCTCCCTGGAGTCGGCCGACTCCTCCCCAGGGCCCCACGTGCCATTAACCAGACAAGATGGGGAATGGCGACAGTGATCGCCCGATAGACGGCGGCACTGTTGCCACGACCCGATGACGAAGCCTGCGGAGGAGCACCATTGTAGTCACCTTGTTTGAGTGATCATGCGGAGACCCCGCAGAGCAGCAGTAGGGGTGTTATCTCCTAGGAGAGCCTTGAAGCTGGGTAAGATCCGCTGGCGTGCATGTCTTCGCCTCATCCCGCTTCCAGGCACCGGCGACGTTCTACTCGCTCCCACCATGATAAGCCATCCTTTGGCATATGTCGTATCCAACCCCCGACACAAGTAGATCGAAATGATTTTGCATCTACTACTATTACTCCACTCATCGACCGCTATCCAGCATGCATCTAAAGTATTAAGTAAAAATAGAGTAACGCCGTAAGCAAGATGACATGATGTAGAGGGATAAATTCATGCAATATGATAAAAACCTCATCTTGTTATCCTCGATGGCAACAATACAATACGTGCCTTGCAACTCTTTCTGTCACTGAGTAAGGACACCGCAAGATTGAACCCAAAGCTAAGCACTTCTCCCATTGCAAGAACTACCAATCTAGTTGGCCAAACCAAAAAGATAATTCGAAGAGACTTGCAAAGATAACTCAATCATACATAAAAGAATTCAGAGAAGAATCAAATATTTTCCATAGATAATACTGGATCATAAACCCACAATTCATCGGTCTCAACAAACACACCGCAAAAAGAAGATTACATTGAATAGATCTCCACGAGAGAGGGGGAGAACATTGTATTGAGATCCAAAAAGAGAGAAGAAGCCATCTAGCTACTAGCTATGGACCCGAAGGTCTAAAGTAAACTACTCACACTTCATCGGAGGGGCTATGGTGTTGATGTAGAAGCCCTCCATGGTGGTTTCCCCCTCCGGTGGAGCTCCGGAATAGGCCCCAAGATGGGATCTCGTGGATATAGAAGGTTGCGGTGGTGGAATTATGTTGTTGGCTCCTGTTCTGATCGTTCGGGGATACGTAGATATATATAGGAGGAAGGAGTACGTCGGTGGAGCTCCGAGGGGCCCACGAGGTAGGGGGCACGCCCAGGGGGGCGCCCTCCACCCTCGTGACCTCCTCGGAGGCTTCTTGGAGTAGGGTCAAGGCTCCTGGATCACGTTCGGTTGGAAAATGATCCCGAATGTTTCATTCCGTTTGGACTCCGTTTGATATTCTGTTTCTTCGAAATACTTAAAAGGCAAAAAACAGCAATTCTGGGTTGGGCCTCCGGTTAATAGGTTAGTCCCAAAAGTAATATAAAAGTGGAAAATAAAGCCCAATATAGTCCAAAACAGTAGATAAAGTAGCATGGAGCAATCAAAAATTATAGATACGTTGGAGACGTATCAGCGTCTCAAACCAAAACATTGTTCCCCCTTAGTTCCCCGCCTCCCTCCGTTTCCCCATTCATACTCTATGGGCACGAAAACGCCCTCTCCACCAGCCGCGAAACTCCAACCTCCTCCGTCCTCCACCCCATAGCAGCCAATCCACCACCGCCCTCCTCTATCACGCCGGAGCCGGTACCCCGACATCGTCGTCCAACGCAATCACAACCGCAACACCCTCAAGGACTTAGCAGCTGAAGCCGAGGCAGAGCTGCCTCCACGACGCCGACGCCGACGTGCGCTGTACCAGAACCACTCCGACCACGCCGTCTTGCGCCTCACTGCTGCGGCTCCACTGTCGCAACCGTCCACCGCACCGGAGCTGTTCCCGCTACGCCGTCGTTTGCCGCCTCGGATCTGCTTCCCCGCCGCCGACAGACGGCCACCGCACCACACTGAACAACTTGGTCATGGGTTCATCCAAGGCTGCACCGTCCTCCACAACTTCTGGTTTCCGGCGAACAACAAGATCATCGGAAAAACAGAAGGAGGACACAGCACTGCCAGCAGAAAGAGGTACTCCTCTCACACCGTATTCATCCCACGAAAGAAACTAGTTAAGCGCTTCTTACTGCATCTTCTTCGTGATACTAAATGCACAAGGTTTCCTCCCTTTTACTATTTCACCTTTGCTAGAGGTCAGTAGCCCGCCTGGATTTCAATTCAGGGTCAGTCGAACCGCAATTAAAAGAAGCAACACCCGCTTAGGCGCGCGGAGCACCTAGTCCGCCAGTTCCCCGGGGAAGCGGCGCATCGGTGTCTATCATAGGGGTGTGGGGGGCGCAGGAGCTGCTTGCGCCCGATCTGGAGGTCGGCGGGGCTTGAATGGATGGTCGGGGGGGCGGTGCCAAGCATGGCGGTGCGGTGAGGTCGAGGGGAGGGTGTAGGCAGGGGAGGAATACCGGGCCGATGGTCGCTGGCGTTTCGAGGAAGATCGTCAACACTAACTGACTGGAGGTAGATGAAGGCGATCTCCCTGTTCTTTGTACATCGGACGGTGCAGAAAAAATGGACTGACCTATTTGCTTTCAGTTGACTGTTATTTTCATAGAATCCTGTAGTAATTGAGTGTGCCATGCATGTTGTAGAGCTATCATATGTCTCCCGTCATTTATTTCTCACCGACCTGCTATCTGCTACCTTTACACTGTACTAATTGTGCACACACTTCACCCATACTCACACTATTGTTTTTTTATGCATGGGTATTTCAGACTCTGACGCAGTGTTGATGAATGCAGAAAAGAAAAGACAGAAGTCGCTCCAGTGTAATTCGAAGATAAGCAGTAAGCGTTTCAATGCTCTAATGGGTGCAGTGTCAGCAGTTGGAGATAGTAAAAGTAGCTCTGCAGTTGATGATCTCAATTGCCACACAAAACCATCCCAGGTGCTTGCTTTAACTTCGCGCTGTCAAATGTGGTTGCATGTTGCATATGGTGTCTAGCTTGTATTGCTTCCAATTTGGTTAAATTGCATATGCTTACTTTACACATTATACCTTTGATAATGACATGCCTTCCTGTTTTTGGTACATACTACATATGTCTATTAACCATGTTCGTACATCAAACTAATGCTCTTTTGTATCCCTCGTCAATCACTTATGATGAGACAGTCACCCGGGTGGGTTACTGTGGGACGCCCTACTCGTTTAAAGAGTGGAGTGTCATCCTCCCCACATGATTCTCCAGAAACAACAAGGCTAAATGATGATAGTCAATGTAGCTCTCTAGTTGATCACCGCAATTCCCCCACACCACCATCGCAGGTGCTTGCTCTTACTTGGCAGTGTGATATGTGGTTGCATGTTGCATATGGTGTCTACCTTGTAATGCTTCTAATTAGGGTAAATTGCATCTGCTTAGTTAACACATTATACCTGTGAATATGACATGCCTTCCTGTTTTTGGTACATACTACGTCTTTCTATTAACCATGTTCTTACATCAAACTACTTCTCTTGTGTATCCCTCATCAATGCTCCTAATTTGTTAAATTGCATCTCCTTAGCTTACACATTATACATGTGAATATGACACGCCTTTCTATTTTTTGTACATACTACATCTGCCTATCACACCATGTTCTTACATCAAACTACCGTTCTTGTGTATCCTGCGTCTATCGCTTATGATGAGACAGTCACGCGCGTGGGTTAATATGAGACGCAATACTCTTATAAAGAATGCAATTTCATCCTCTCCACATGATTCTCAAGAAACAGCAAGCCTAAATGAAGATATTGAACGTTGCTCTTTACCTGAAGACAGCACTTCCCCTACACCACCATCACAGGTGCTTGCTCCAACTTCGCAGTGTGATATGTGGTTGCATGCTGCATACGGTGTCTAGCTTGTAATGCTTCTAATTAGGGTAAATTGCATCTGCTTAGTTTACACACTATACCTGTGAATATGACATGCCTTCCTATTTTTGGTACACACTACATCTATGTGTTAACCTTGTTCTTACATGAAACTACCTCTCTTCTGTATCCTGCATCAATTACTTACGATGAGTCACCTTTATTCGTTGCATATTGCATATTATTTCTAGCATGTTGCCATGTATTGCTTCTAATTTGGTCAAATACATTTGTTAGGGCACCCTTTTAATTTGGCAGAGTGATATTGGTTTCATCTTTCATATGGTTTCTAGCTTGCATCGATTCTAACAAGTTCAAGCACCTTGTGCTTAGTTTACACTTTATACATCATACATGTCGATATGTCACACCGTCCTGTTTTTCATACATATTCCATCCTCCTATCATGCGGCTGCCTTACATGAAAGTAGTGTTTGTCAGTATCATGCATCAATAAGTTCTGAAGAGCAAATTTTATTCCTTTTTCTTGTGGGTTTGACTTGACAAGGAAAAATCAAGAAAGAGGAAGGAAAAGAGTAAGGAAGGCGATGATGGTGGTCCTCTGCACCAATGTAAACGGAGCATCTGTACCGATTCTCCTTGTACTGATAGTGCATTACATGGTCCAAGTCTCCGCTCCCCTACTCCACCATCCAAGGTGCTTGCTCTAACTTGGCAGTGTGATATCTGGTTGCATGTTGCATATGGTGTCTAGCTCGTATTGCTCCTAATTAGTGTAAACTGCATCTGCTTAGCTTACACATGATACATGTGAATATGACACGCTTTCCTATTTTTGGTACATACTATATCTGTCTATCACACCATGTTCTTACATGAAACTACTCTTCTTGTGTATCCTGCATCAGTCACTTATGATGGGACACCTTTAAGTTGGCAGTGTGATATTGGTTTGCGTCTTGAATATGATTTCTAGCATGTATTGCTTCTAGTTTGATGGACGCCACCTATGACGAGACAGTTTTAACTTGGCAGAGTGATATTGATTGCACCTTCCATATGGTGTCTTGCAGTGTTTCTAATTTGTTGAAGTGCCTTCTGCTTAGTTACCACATCATAGGTGTGAATATGTCAAGCCGTCCATTTTTTCGTACATGTTCCATCCTCGTATCATGACTTTGCCTTTCATCAGAGTAGTGTTCGTCAGTATCATGCATGAATGAGTTCTGAAGAGCGAATGATATTCCTTTTTCTTGTCGGTATGACCTCACAATGCAAAATCAATAAAGCTAAAGGAAATTGGCAAGGCATTGGATGATGGTGGTCCTTCCGAGCAACTGAAATGAAGGTTCTCTACAGATTCTACTCCGCCATCCTCCCAACAAGATTCGCAAGACAACGCAAGGCTAGACAGTCAACGTAGCTGTGTAGATGATGAGCACATCTCCCCTACTCCACCATCACAGGTGCTTGCTCTAACTTGGCACTATTATATGTGGTTCCATGTTGCGTATGATGTCTAGCTTGTATTGCTTCTAACTTTGTTGAATTGCATCTGCTTACTTTACACATAATGCCTGTGAATATGACATGTGTTCCCGTTTCTACATCAGACTACTATTCTTGCATATCCCGCATCAGTCACTTATGAGAGGGCACCTTTAAGTCGCCACTGTGATATTGGTTGTGTCTTGCATATGATTTCTAGCATATACTGCTTCTAATTTGTTGAAACGCCATACAGTTTGAACTTGGCAGAGTGATATTGGTTGCATCTTTCATATGGTGTCTAGCTTGCAGTGCTTCTAATTTGTTGAAATGCCTTCTGCTTAGTTACCACATCATAGGTGTGAATATGTCACACCATCCTATTTTTCATACATATTCCATCCTCGCATCATGTGTTTGCCTTTCATCCGAGTAGTGTTCGTCAGTATCATGCATGAATGAGTTCTGAAGAGTGAATTTTATTCCTTTTTCTTATCGGTTTGACTTCACAATGCAAAATCATTACAGCTGAAGGAAATTAGTCCGACAGTGGATGATGGTGGTCCTTGGGAGCAAGTCAAACAGGTGGTCTCTACATATTCTACTCCGCCATCCTCCCAACAAGATTCGCAAGACAACACAAGGCTGGACAGTCAACATAGCTGTGTAGATGATGAGCACATCTCCCCTACTCCACCATCACAGGTGCTTGCTCCAACTTGACACTATTATATGTGGTTGCATGTTGCGTATGATGTCTAGCTTGTATTGCTTCTAACTTGAATTGCATCTTCTTACTTTACACATAATGCCTGTGAATATGACACGTGTTCCTGTTTCTAGAACATACGTGTACACGATGAACACATCTCCCCTACTCCACCATCACAGGTGCTTGCTCTTACTTGGAACTGTTATACGTGGTTGCGTTTTCCGTATGATGTCTAGTTTGTATTGCTTCTGATTATGTTGAATTGCATCTACGTAGCTTACAACTTATACCTTTAACGACTACTTACCCATAAGACATATTTAACTTGGGACTGTGATGTAGGTTGCATCTTGCATTGTCTTCTAGCTTGTACTGCTTCTAATTTCTTGAAATGGCACTTACGACGAGACACTTTTTACCTGATAGAGTGATATTGGTTGCATGTTCATATGGTGCCTAGCTTTCATTTCTTCTAATTTTGTTGAAATGCCTTCCACTTACTGTTTTTCATACATATTCCATCCTTCTATAGTACGTGTGAATATGAAACGCTGTCTTTTTTGTATATATTCCATCCTCCTGCGCTTGCCTTACATCAAAGTAGTGTTCGTCTGTATCATGCATCAACCAGTTATGCAGAGCTAATTTTATTCATCTTCTTGTGGTTTTGACTTCATAAGGCAATATCTGAAAATAGAAGGAAATGAGTAAGTTAGGGGATGTTGGTGGTACTCCGCACCGACGCAAACAGAGACTCTCTAGATTTGCCACTGCTACTGCTAATGAAGTTGAAGTCCCAAGTCTACATGATGAGTTCATCTCCCGCACTCCACCATGGCAGGTGCTTGCTCTAAGTTGTCAGTGTGATAATTGGTTTCATGTTGCATATGTTGTCTAGCCTGTATTTCTTCTATTTTGATTAAATTGCACCTGCTGAGTTTATACGTTATACATGTGCATATGACATGGCTTTCTGTGTCTAGAATACACTGCATCTATCTATCATACCATGTTCTTACATCAAAGTACTGTTGTTGTGTATCCCGCATCAGTAACTCATGATTGGATGCTTTTAACATGGCAGTTTGATAGTGGTTGCATCTTGCATTGACTTCTATGTTGTACTGCTTCTAATTTTTCGAATTGCCACTTATGACAAGACACTTTTAACTTGGCAGAGTAATATTGGTTGCATCTTTCATATGGTGTCTAGCTTGCATTACTTCTATTTTCTTGAAAATCCTTCTGCTTAGTTTGCACATCGTAGCTGTGAATATGTCATGTCGTCCTGTTTTTCTTACATATTCCATCCTCATACGGTTGTCTTACATCAAAGTATTGCTTGTCTGTATCATGCATCAATGAGTTCTGAAGAGTGATTTTATTCTTTTGTGTTGTGGGTACAGCTTGACATGGCAAAGTCAAAAAAGAGCAAGGAAAATAATATAGTAGGGAGTGCTGTTACTCGTCGGGTGAAACGGAAAAGGCTCTGCTGTCGAGATTCTGCTGGTACTTATAGTGCAGTAGAAGGTCCAAGTCCACCGGCTAAATCTACAAACACAGTATCACCTGCTCCACCAGCTGCAGTATCCGCTTCAACTGTACCAGCATCTCAACCAGTTACTCGCTCGTTTGCTCCAGAACTGGCCAGTTCCCAAGCTGCCTTCACACCTAACACTACTTCTGAAGCACTGTTGACACAACAGGACTTGGCAAGATCAGATGAACCTGATGAGCATCAACACCAAGACGGTACCTGACCGAGTCAAGTTGCAGTTGCATGCTCCTTTATATGTACTCTGACAGTTTGATGTACACTAACACTTTCCATATTCATTGTTGAACTAGCACCACGGCGCAAGCGGAAACAGACATCAGGGATAATGCTTGACAGATTAACAAAATCTAAAGGAGGAAGAATGGAGATCCATTTTGAGGCAGGTTTAAAAAGGCCACGTGATGCTACAGAGTCAGCCAAGTTAGTATCAGAGGCAGCCGTTGCCGTTAGGTGTCATGTGCGTACCCTCCCAACGTGGATCCAGTACAGGAATGAGAAAGACAATACCCAGTTTAACACCTTCCTTAACCATTTATCTGTAAGTAATGTTATTCATCGCAATTAGTAATATTGTCTTGCTCTGTCCCATACTTTCTAGCTTCCTCCTAATAAGACTCACATTCTTTTTTCAACAGATGAGGTTCAAGTTGGATCCGAAAGATGATGCAACTAAACAAGCATGCACTCATGTTTTTCAGTCTGCTCTGCGACAGTATCGGTACCACCTTAGAAAATCTCACTTTGAAGGCAAGGCTAACAATGAAATCGCCCAAACATGTCCAGTGGAATATATTACAGATGAAGACTGGACAGCCCTCGTTAAACACTGGTCTGATCCAAAGTATCAGGTTTGCTATATGTATTTGATCAGACCACATATTGAACTTGTATTTATGTATGTGCCTTACAAGTGTATCTTCTTCTAGGCTAACTGTTTGAAGAACAAAACCAACCGTTCTAAAGTGAAATTCCAATAGACAACATGATCTCGTAGCTATATTGCACACTGCGAGGCTCTTGTAAATAGCTGCTACTTCCTTCTTTTTTTTGTGCCATATTATCGTATCTATATTGACTTGTTCCAAATACAGCGGAAAGCCCGTGCGGACCAAAAAGAACCTGAACCGAATGCAGTGCAAATCTTCAAGGATTGCCACACCAGCAAGATGAAGGGCATGAGCACACCAGTTCAAGCCGCTATTGTAAGTCCTTACTCCTCCTGCCTTGAACTGATTGGTACTGTGATGTGTTCATTTAACTACTTGGTTTGCAGCCAATGTCAGTTACTCTGTTCACTTTTATACACAGTTGTCTTAACGTATCATTTCACCTTACATGGTTTAAAAGAGATGAAGGATATTCTTTTGGTCTTGATCTGTAATCTAGTTGTTATGTTCACGTGCGCACACAATGATAAAATAGCCTGTTTGTTTTATATCTGTTTGCGCATGATATGAATGATGTCATACTATGTTCATCCTACTTTAAACCATGTCTCTTTATCCTTAGATGTCAACGAATGTGAGGAAATAGACAATACAGTAGGCATGCTACATGGACATATGTTCCGAAAGTGATTTTATTATGTAGTTGGCACTACAATACATGCTAATGTATTACAGTAGTTCACCAAAATAAGTTATGTATAAACGTTTAACCTACTTTGTTTGTTTTTGTCTCATTAGTAACTCACTGGTACACTAATCTACAAGTTCAAACTTTCAAGAAGCTATGGAACAAATGATTGAACAGCCACAACCACCTGAAGGTGACAAGGCTACTACAGGCACAATGTCACCTCTTGCTGCAGTGCGTTAGTATCTCTCCACTAACAGTGCAAAAAGCACCTTCCTGCGTAATTCTGGGTTGGTTGTCAAGGTAACCTCGTCCAAATCGCCTACTGAACAAAATCTTCCTGCTAGACAAAGTGATATATCTGTGCTCCAGACACAAGTCCAATCCCTAATGGACATTGTTTCGGAAACAAGAATAGTGGTTGAGAAATGTCGTCAAGATATGAATGGTTTTGAAACCAGACTATCAGACATTCACTTCGTTGTTGAAGATCAATGGCGGAAAAAAGGTGGAGATCGTGCTGCTCCATCAGATTCTACAGCCTAAAACATTAGCACTCAGGTCAAATGATCTGTGCTTCTATACATCTGATGGTGCTTTTATCTGGAAGGACTGTAATCTTTATGCCAACAGGCCTTTTGTTGTATGATTGGAATTTATTTTGTTGTGATACAACATTTATGATGCTGCCACAGGCTGCAGTAATTATGACGCTATTTTTGTATAGTGTAGGTTTATCTTAGTAATGTATTCGGACGAAAGCTTCGTAGGAGCCCAACATGTCAACATTCGTCAGGCCCATTCCAATTGGGCTAAAAACGATTACGCTCCGAAATTGGCATGTAGCCCACTAAAAATATCTGGGCTTAAATTAGCATAAGCTTTCAAATTTTTCTGGTAGGCCTATGCCCATAGTGGGCCTTTAACAGGCCTAAACATAATTTGGGCCCTCAGTAAAAGTAGGCCGTTTACAGGTGTAAATATGTCGAGCCCATAAAAACATGGGCCTTTAATAGACCAAAAGTGAGATTGGGCCCTGATTGTGCCAAATAACCCACTGGACTTAGCAGGCCGAAATGGTGGCCCATTTACGATGCGGATATTTGACAGGCCGAAATTCGGACGGGCCGTAAATGCGCCGACGTAATACACGGGCCTTTAACAGGCCGGAACTTCGGTCGGGCTAGATTATCGTCATTTTTATATGGGCCGTTAATGGGCCCGATATGACGTTGGGCCACATATGGCCCATGGTTTACGTCTGGCGTTAACGGGCCGAAAATGACAATTGGCCTAAAGTGGGCCAAATCTATAGTGGGCCTCTAACAAGCCGAATGACAGACATGGCCAAATATGACCCAAATCCTTCACGGTCGTTTATGGGCCGAAAGTTTTGATGGCCTGTAAATGGGCCCAAATGAAGCCGGACCTTTAACAGGCCAGAAATACACCGGGCCGTAATTCGGCCCAATTACTTAGCGGACTGTTAACGGGCCAGAAGTGACCATGGGCTGCATTGATGACAAGTTTAGACCAGGCCGTTGATGGGCCGATTTGACAGAGAATGTTGGGCCTTTAGCTGGGTCGGCCCATTATGGTTTGCAGAATCTTGTGGGCCTTTAGCTAGGTCGGCCCATTGTGGTCCGCAAAATCTTGTGGGCCTTTAGCTGGGCCGGCCCATTATGGTCCACTAAATTTGGTGGGCCTTTAGCTGGGCCGGCCCATTATGGTCCGCTAAATCTTATGGGCCTTCGGTTGGGCCGACCCATTTAAACTTTGTGGGCCACTTTTAGGCCGTTCCACGTGTCAACATATCATAGGCCCATCTCGACCGTTGGATGAGTGACATCTGTGCCAACGCGGAGCTGACACGTGGATCCGTCAGCCAATGAGAATTTTACACATGGAAAAACGGCATTGGTCGTGGCTGTTAACGGGTTATCGAATCCAAAATCCGACCCGATAGCTCAACGACGTTCCGTTATGGTGGATGCCACGTGTCGGTCACCCTTGACGAAAGAACTTCTGTGACGCGCGATTTATCGTCATGGAAGTGGACACTTCCATGATGATAATTTTGGTAATGTCATGGAACACTTCTACGACAGCACATGTATGACTATCTTGATTTTGTCATAAATTTGTCATGGATGTACATGCATGACAAAAAACGCGACCTACTGTGACAAACACATATCATCACGGAAGTGTATTTTTTTGTAGTGTTTCTTCTTCAACAACTATCGGTTAGTATCAGTTGAGCCTAAGTTTTTGCTTCTTCACATGAGTTGTGCTATCCTTGCAATATTATTTTATTTTGTTTTGCTTGTTGTTTGAATACAATACCAAGATCTGAAATTCTTAAATGAGAGGGCGTCTTCGCATAGTTACATAATTATTTAGCTACTCATTGATCTTCACTTATATCTTTTTGGAGTAGTTTGTCATTTACTCGTGTGCTTCACTTATATCCTATGAGTAAATGGTTGAAGGAGTTGAATGTCATAAATCTGAAATTATATATATATCTCATTTGCTTATCCCATGGGGAGTAATGACTTCACATCTAAGAAGTAGAGGTTGTAAATTTATTGAAGGTTAGCAAGCGTTGTATTGGTCATTTGATCAATTCATGAAAGAATATTGAAGGAAGAGAGATTTCATATACACTATCCTAGACATGTTTTATAATCGGGAGCACTCATTAAGTATGACATGCTAAAGAGTTGATGTTGGACAAGGAATACAACGTAATGGGTTATGTTTTCTGACATATCAGTTAAAGTATATTGTCATGGATCATTCAAACATGTTGAGTTTGCCTTTCCCCCTCATGCTAGCCAAAATTCCTTGCACCAAGTAGAGATACTACTTGTGCTTTCAAATATCCTTAAACCCAGTTTTGCCTTGAGAGTCCACCATACCTACCTATGGATTGAGTAAGATGAAGGAAATATGCCCTAGAGGCAATAATAAAGTTATTATTTATTTCCTCATATCATGATAAATGTTTATTATTCATGCTAGAATTGTATTAACCGGAAACATGATACACGTGTGAATACATAGACAAACATAAAGTCACTAGTATGCCTCTACTTGACTAGCTCATTAATCAAAGATGGTTATGTTTCCTAACCATAGACATGTGTTGTCATTTGATTAATGGGATCACATCATTAGGAGAATGATGTGATTGACATGACCCATTCCGTTAGCCTAGCACTTGATCATTTAGTATGATGCTATTGCTTTCTTCATGACTTATACAAAGTTCCTGCAACTATGAGATTGTGCAACTCCCGTTTACCGGAAGAACACTTTGTGTGCTACCAAACGTCACAACGTAACTGGGTGATTATAAAGGTGCTCTACAGGTGTTTCCGAAGGTACATGTTGGGTTGGCATAATTCGAGATTAGGTTTTGTCACTCCGATTGTCGGAGAGGTATCTCTGGGCCCTCTCGGTAATACTCATCACCTAAGCCTTGCAAGCATTGTAACTAATGAGTTAGTTATATGATGATGTGTTATAGAACGAGTAAAGAGACTTGCCGGTAACGAGATTGAACTAGGTATTGGATACCGACGAACAAATCTCGGGCAAGTAACATACCGATGGCAAAGGGAACAACGTATGTTGTTATGCGGTTTGACCAATAAAGATCTTCGTAGAATATGTAGGAACCAATATGGGCATCCAGGTTCCGCTATTGGTTATTGACCGAGAATAGTTCTAGGTCATGTCTACATAGTTCTCGAACCCGTAGGGTCCGCACGCTTAATGTTACGATGACAGTTTTATTATGAGTTTACAAGTTTTGATGTACCGAAGTTTGTTCAGAGTCCCGGATGTGATCACGGACATGACGAAGAGTCTCGGAATGGTCGACACATAAAGATTGATATATTGGACGACTATATTCGGACACCGGAAGTGTTCCGGGTGATTTCGGAGAAAACCGGAGTGCCGGAGGGTTACCGGAACCCCCCCCGGAGAGTTAATGGGCCACATGGGCCTTGGTGGGAAGAGAGAGGGGCGGCCAGGAAGGGCCGTGCGCCCCTTCTCCCTCTGGTCCGAATTGGACTAGGAGGGGGGCGGCGCCCCCCTCTTTCCTTCCCCTCCTCACCCCCTTCCTTCCCCTCCTAGTAGGAGTAGGAAAGGATGAGTCCTACTCCTACTAGGAGGAGGACTCCTCCTCCTGGCGCGCCCAACAAGGGCCGGCCGGCCTCCCCCCTCCCTCCTTTATATACGGGGGCAGGGGGCACCCCATGGACACACAAGTTGATCTACGGATCGTTCCTTAGCCGTGTGCGGTGCCCCCCTCCACCATATTCCACCTTGGTCATATCGTCATGGAGTTTAGGCGAAGCCCTGCGCCGATAGAACATCATCATCGTCACCACGCCGTCGTGCTGACGGAACTCATCCCCGAAGCTTTGCTGGATCGGAGCCCGGGGATCGTCATCGAGCTGAACGTGTGCTGAACTCGGAGGTGCCGTATGTTCGGTACTTGGATCGGTCGGATCGTGAAGACGTACGACTACATCAACCACGTTGTCATAATGCTTCCGCTTACAGTCTACGAGGGTACGTGGACAAACACTCTCCCCTCTCGTTGCTATGCATCACCATGATTTTCGTGTGCGTAGGAAAATTTTGAAATTACTACGTTCCCCAACAGTGGTATCTGAGCCAGGTTTTATGCGTAGATGTCATATGCACGAGTAGAACACAAGTGAGTTGTGGGCGATATAAGTCATACTGCTTACCAGCATGTCATACTTTGGTTCAGCGGTATTGTGAGATGAAGCGGCCCGGACCGACATTACGCGTACGCTTACGCGAGACTGGTTTCACCGTTACAAGCATTCATGCTTAAAGGTGACTGGCGGGTGTCTGTCTCTCTCACTTTAGTTGAACCGAGTGTGGCTACGCCCAGTCCTTGCGAAGGTTAAAACAACACCAACTTGACAAACTATCGTTGTGGTTTTGATGCGTAGGTAAGAACGGTTCTTGCTAAGCCCGTAGCAGCCACGTAAAACTTGCAACAACAAAGTAGAGGACGTCTAACTTGTTTTTGCAGGGCATGTTGTGATGTGATATGGTCAAGACGTGATGCTATATTTTATTGTATGAGATGATCATGTTTTGTAACCGAAGTTATCAGCAACTGGCAGGAGCCATATGGTTGTCGCTTTATTGTATGAAATGCAAACGCCCTGTAATTGCTTTACTTTATCACTAAGCGGTAGCGATAGTCGTAGAAGCAATAGATGGTGTAAACGACAACGATGCTATGATGGAGATCAAGGTGTCGCGCCGGTGACGATGGTGATCACGACGGTGCTTCGAAGATGGAGATCACAAGCACAAGATGATGATGGCCATATCATATCACTTATATTGATTGCATGTGATGTTTATCCTTTATGCATCTTATCTTGCTTTGATTGACGGTAGCATTTTAAGATGATCTCTCACTAAAAATTATCAAGAAGTGTTCTCCCTAAGTATGCACCGTTGCCAAAGTTCATCGTGCCCAGACACCACGTGATGATCGGGTGTGATAAGCTCTACGTCCATCTACAACGGGTGCAAGACAGTTTTGCACACGCAGAATACTCAGGTTAAACTTGACGAGCCTAGCATATGCAGATATGGCCTCGGAACACGTAGACCGAAAGGTCGAGCATGAATCATATAGTAGATATGATCAACATAGTGATGTTCACCATTGAAAACTACTCCATCTCACGTGATGATCGGTTATGGTTTAGTTGATTTGTATCACGTGATCACTTAGATGACTAGAGAGATGTCTGTCTAAGTGGGAGTTCTTAAGTAATATGATTAATTGAACTTAAATTTATCATGAACTTAGTACTTGATAGTATTTTGCTTGTCTATGTTTGTTTGTAGATAGATGGCTCGTGTTGTTGTTCTGTTGAATTTTAATGCGTTCCTTGAGAAAGCAAAGTTGAAAGATGATGGTAGCAATTACACGGACTGGGTCCGTAACCTGAGGATTATCCTCATTGCTGCACAGAAAAGTTACGTCCTGGAAGCACCGCTGGGTGCCAGGCCTGCTGCTGATGCAACTGACGACGTTAAGAACGTCTGGCAGAGCAAAGCTGATAACTACTCTATAGTTCAGTGTGCCATGCTTTATGGCTTAGAACCGGGTCTTCAACGACGTTTTAAACGTCATGGAGCATATGAGATGTTCCAGGAGTAGAAGTTAATATTTCAAGCAAATGCCCGGATTGAGAGATATGAAGTCTCCAATAAGTTCTACAGCTGCAAGATGGAGGAGAATAGTTCTGTCAGTGAACATATACTCAAAATGTCTGGGTATAATAATACTTGATTCAACTGGGAGTTAATCTTCCGGATGATAGCGTCATTGACAGAATTCTCCAATCACTGCCACCAAGCTACAAGAGCTTTGTGATGAACTATAATATGCAAAGGATGAACAAGACTATTCCCGAGCTCTTCGCAATGCTAAAAGCTGCGGAGGTAGAAATCAAAAAGGAGCATCAAGTGTTGATGGTCAACAAGACCACTAGTTTCAAGAAAAAGGGCAAAGGGAAGAAGAAGGGGAACTTCAAGAAGAACAACAAGCAAGTTGCTGCTCAAGAGAAGAAACCCAAGTCTGGACCTAAGCCTGAAACTGAGTGTTTCTACTGCAAGCAGACTGGTCACTGGAAGCGGAACTTCCCCAAGTATTTGGCGGATAAGAAGGATGGCAAAGTGAACAAAGGTATATGTGATATACATGTTATTGATGTCTACCTAACTAGAGCTCGTAGTAGCACCTGGGTATTTGATACTGGTACTATTGCTAATATTTGCAACTCGAAACAGGGACTACGGAATAAGCGAGCACTGGCCAAGGACGAGGTGACGATGCGCGTGGGAAACGGTTCCAAAGTCAATGTGATCGCGGTCGGCACGCTACCTCTACATCTACCTTCGGGATTAGTTTTAGACCTGAATAATTGTTATTTGGTGCCAGCGTTGAGCATGAACATTATATCTGGATCTTGTTTGATGCGAGACGGTTATTCATTTAAATTAGAGAATAATGGTTGTTCTATTTATATGAGTAATATCTTTTATGGTCATGCACCCTTGAAGAGTGGTCTATTTTTATTAAATCTCGATAGTAGTGATACACATATTCATAGTGTTGAAACCAAAAGATGCAGAGTTAATAATGATAGTGCAAATTATTTGTGGCACTTCCGTTTGGGACATATCGGTGTAAAGCGCATGAAGAAACTCCATACTGATGGACTTTTGGAATCACTTGATTATGAATCACTTGGTACTTGCGAACCATGCCTTATGGGCAAGATGACTAAAACGCCGTTCTCCGGAACTATGGAGCGAGCAACTGATTTGTTGGAAATCATACATACTGATGTTTGTGGCCCAATGAATGTTGAGGCTCGCGGCGGGTATCGTTATTTTCTCACCTTCACAGATGATTTGAGCAGATATGGGTATATCTACTTGATGAAACACAAGTCTGAAACATTTGAAAAGTTCAAAGAATTTCAGAGTGAAGTAGAAAATCATCGTAACAAGAAAATAAAGTTTCTACGATCTGATCGTGGAGGAGAGTATTTGAGTTATGAGTTTGGCCTACACTTGAAACAATGTGGAATAGTTTCGCAACTCACGCCACCTGGAACACCACAACGAAATGGTGTGTCCGAATGTCATAATCGTACTTTACTTGATATGGTGCGATCTATGATGTCTCTTACTGATTTACCGCTATCGTTTTGGGGTTATGCTTTAGAGACGGCTGCATTCACGTTAAATAGGGCACCATCAAAATCCGTTGAAACGACGCCTTATGAACTGTGGTTTGGCAAGAAACCAAAGTTGTCGTTTCTTAAAGTTTGGGGCTGCGATGCTTATGTGAAGAAACTTCAACCAGATAAGCTCGAACCTAAATCGGAGAAATGTGTCTTCATAGGATATCCAAAAGAGACTATTGGGTACACCTTCTATCACAGATCCGAAGGCAAGACATTCGTTGCTAAGAATGGATCCTTTCTAGAGAAGGAGTTTCTCTCGAAAGAAGTGAGTGGGAGGAAAGTAGAACGTGATGAGATAATTGTATCTACTCCCTTATTGGAAAGTAGTTCATCACGAGAACCGGTTCCTGTGACAACTACACCAATTAGTGAGGAAGCTAATGATAATGATCATAAAACTTCAGATCAAGTTTCTACTGAACCTCGTAGGTCTACCAGAGTAAGATCCGCACCAGAGTGGTACGGTAATCCTATTCTGGAAGTCATGTTACTTGACCATGATGAATCTGCGAACTATGAGGAAGCGATGATGAGCCCGGATTCCGCAAAATGGCTAGAAGCCATGAAATCTGAGATGGGATCCATGTATGAAAACAAAGTATGGACTTTGGTTGACTTGCCCGATGATCGGCAAGCCATTGAGAATAAATGGATCTTTAAGAAGAAGACTGACGCTGATGGTAATATAACTGTCTATAAAGCTCGACTTGTTGCAAAAGGTTTTCGACAAGTTCAAGGGGTTGACTACGATGAGACTTTCTCACCCATAGCGATGCTTAAGTCCGTTCGAATCATGTTAGCTATTGCTGCATTTCATGATTATGAAATTTGGCAAATGGATGTCAAGACTGCATTCTTGAATGGATTTCTAGAAGAAGAGTTGTATATGATGCAGCCAGAAGGTTTTGTTGATCCAAAAGGTGCTGACAAGGTATGCAAGCTCCAGCGTTCCATTTATGGACTGGTGCAAGCATCTCGGAGTTGGAATAAACGCTTTGATAGTGTGATCAAAGCATATGGTTTTATACAGACTTTTGGAGAAGCCTGTATTTACAAGAAAGTGAGTGGGAGCTCTGTAGCATTTCTAATTTTATATGTAGATGACATATTATTAATTGGAAATGATATAGAATTTCTGGATAGCATAAAAGGATACTTGAATAAAAGTTTTTCAATGAAAGACCTTGGTGAAGCTGCTTACATGTTGGGCATCAAGATCTATAGAGATAGATCAAGACGCTTAATAGGACTTTCACAAAGCACATACCTTGACAAAATTTTGAAAAAGTTCAAAATGGATCAGGCAAAGAAAGGATTCTTGCCTGTACTACAAGGTGTGAAGTTGAGTCAAACTCAATGCCCGACCACAGCAGAAGATAGAGAGAAAATGAAAAATGTTCCCTATGCTTCAGCCATAGGCTCTATCATGTATGCAATGCTGTGTACCAGACCTGACGTATGCTTAGCAATAAGCTTGGCAGGAAGGTACCAAAGTAATCCAGGAGTGGATCACTGGACAGCGGTCAAGAACATCCTGAAATACCTGAAAAGGACTAAGGATATGTTTCTCGTATATGGAGGTGACAAAGAGCTAGTCGTAAACGGTTACGTCGATGCAAGCTTTGACACTGATCCGGACGATTCTAAATCGCAAACCGGATACGTGTTTTTATTAAACTATGGAGCTGTAAGTTGGTGCAGTTCTAAACAAAGCGTCGTAGCGGGATCTACATGTGAAGCGGAGTACATAGCTGCTTCGGAAGCAGCAAATGAAGGAGTCTGGATGAAGGAGTTCATTTCCGATCTAGGTGTCATACCTAGTGCATCAGGACCAATGAAGATCTTCTGTGACAATACTGGTGCAATTGCCTTGGCAAAGGAATCCAGATTTCACAAGAGGACCAAGCACATCAAGAGACGCTTCAATTCCATTCGGGACCAAGTCCAAGTGGGAGACATAGAGATTTGCAAGATACATACGGATCTGAATGTTGTAGACCCGTTGACTAAACCTCTCTCACGAGCAAAACATGATCAGCACCAAGACTCCATGGGTGTTAGAATCATTACTATGTAATCTAGATTATTGACTCTAGTGCAAGTGGGAGACTGAAGGAAATATGCCCTAGAGGCAATAATAAAGTTATTATTTATTTCCTCATATCATGATAAATGTTTATTATTCATGCTAGAATTGTATTAACCAGAAACATGATACACGTGTGAATACATAGACAAACATAAAGTCACTAGTATGCCTCTACTTGACTAGCTCATTAATCAAAGATGGTTATGTTTCCTAACCATAGACATGTGTTGTCATTTAATTAATGGGATCACATCATTAGGAGAATGATGTGATTGACATGAACCATTCTGTTAGCCTAGCACTTGATCGTTTAGTATGTTGATATTGCTTTCTTCATGACTTATACAAAGTTCCTGCAACTATGAGATTGTGCAACTCCCGTTTACCGGAAGAACACTTTGTGTGCTACCAAACGTCACAACGTAACTGGGTGATTATAAAGGTGCTCTAGAGGTGTTTCCGAAGGTACATGTTGGGTTGGCATAATTCGAGATTAGGTTTTGTCACTCCGATTGTCGGAGAGGTATCTCTGGGCCCTCTCGGTAATACTCATCACCTAAGCCTTACAAGCATTGTAACTAATGAGTTAGTTATATGATGATGTGTTACAGAACGAGTAAAGAGACTTGCCGGTAACGAGATTGAACTAGGTATTGGATACCGACGATCAAATCTCGGGCAAGTAACATACCGATGGCAAAGGGAACAACGTATGTTGTTATGCGGTTTGACCAATAAAGATCTTCGTAGAATATGTAGGAACCAATATGGGCATCCAGGTTCCGCTATTGGTTATTGACCGAGAATAGTTCTAGGTCATGTCTACATAGTTCTCGAACCCGTAGGGTCCGCACGCTTAACGTTACGATGACAGCTTTATTATGAGTTTACAAGTTTTGATGTACCGAAGTTTGTTCGGAGTCCCGGATGTGATCACGGACATGACGAGGAGTCTCGAAATGGTCGAGACATAAAGATTGATATATTGGACGACTATATTCGGACACCGGAAGTGTTCCGGGTGATTTCGGAGAAAATCGGAGTGCCGGAGGGTTACCGGAACCCC
>NC_041385.1:113910898-113922828 GCF_002162155.2 Triticum dicoccoides | reverse complement strand
GAGTTAATGGGCCACATGGGCCTTGGTGGGAAGAGAGAGGGGCGGCCAGGAAGGGCCGCGCGCCCCTTCTCCCTCTGGTCCGAATTGGACTAGGAGGGGGGCGGCGCCCCCCTCTTTCCTTCCCCTCCTCTCCCCCTTCCTTCCCCTCCTAGTAGGAGTAGGAAAGGATGAGTCCTACTCCTACTTGGAGGAGGACTCCTCCTCCTGGCGCGCCCAACAAGGGCCGGCTGGCCTCCCCCCTCCCTCCTTTATATACGGGGGCAGGGGGCACCCCATGGACACACAAGTTGATCTACGGATCGTTCCTTAGCCGTGTGCAGTGCCCCCCTCCACCATATTCCACCTCGGTCATATCGTCGCGGAGTTTAGGCGAAGCCCTGCGCCGGTAGAACATCATCATCGTCACCATGCCGTCGTGCTGACGGAACTCATCCCCGAAGCTTTGCTGGATCGGAGCCCGGGGATCGTCATCGAGCTGAACGTGTGCTGAACTCGGAGGTGCCGTACGTTCGGTACTTGGATCGGTCGGATCGTGAAGACGTACGACTACATCAACCGCGTTGTCATAACGCTTCCGCTTACGGTCTACAAGGGTACGTGGACAAACACTCTCCCCTCTCGTTGCTATGCATCACCATGATCTTGCGTGTGCGTAGGAAAATTTTGAAATTACTACGTTCCCCAACATAAGATCCTTCAAGTAAGTTGTCATCGGTGCAAGCAATAAAAATTGCTCTCTAAATATGTATGATCTTTTGGTGTGAAGAAAATAGCTTTATACGATCTTGTTATGGAAGCGATAAAAGCGACGGACTACATAATAAAGGTCCATATACAAGTGAAATATAAAGTGACGTTCATTCGCATTAAGATTTTGTGCATCCAACCCTAAAAGCGCATGACAACCTCTGCTTCCCTCTGTGAAGGGCCTATCTTTTACTTTATGTCTTTTACTTTATGCAAGAGTCAAGGTGATCTTCACCTTTCCCTTTTTCATTTTATCCTTTGGCAAGCACCTCGTGTTGGGAAGATCCTGATATATATATCCAATTGGATGTAAGTTAGCATGAACTATTATTGTTGACATCACCCAAAGGTGAATACGTTGGGAGGCAACACTATAAGCCCCTATCTTTCTCAGTGTTCGATTGAAACTCCATAACCACTAGTATTACATGAGTGTTAGCAATTGTAGAAGACTATATGATAGTTGAGTATGTGGAGTTTGTTATTCCTGAAAATAAGATGAATTGCAATTGTTTCATGACTGAGAATGAAGTTTGCTAGTTTTCAAGAAAGTTTATGGTCTATGCTTTGACATGTGAATTGCTTGTTACTTTATCGTGAGAAGTTTTATGAGATGAACTACTGTTATGACATATTATTATGCTAGAAAAGGTAATTGAAATTATCATTGATCAAACTTGTGCACCTTCTAGCATTCACACTTCATAAATTCTTTCTTTTATCATTTACCTACTCGAGGATGAGTAGGAATTAAGCTTGGGGATGCTGATACGTCTCCAACGTATCTATAATTTATGAAGCATTCATGCTATTTTATTATCTGTTTTGAATGATTACGGGCTTTATTATACACTTTTATATTACTTTTGGGACTAACCTATTAACCGGAGGCCCAACCCATATTGCTGTTTTATTGCCTGTTTCAGTATTTCAAAGAAAAGGAATATTAAACGGAGTCCAAACGAAATGAAACCTTTGGCATCGTGATTTTTTGGAAGAATATGATCCTGGAGACTTGGAGTTCACGTCAGAAGATCCTCAAGGCAGCCACGAGATAGGAGGGCGCCCCCCCCTATAGGGTGCGCCCCCTGTCTCGTGGGCCCCTCGAGGACCCCCCGACCGACTTCTTTCGGCTATATAAGCCTACGTACCCTAAAACCATCGAATATCAAGATAGATCGGGAGTTCCGCCGCCGCAAGCCTCTGTAGCCACCAAAAACCTCTCGGGAGCCCGTTCCGGCACCTTGCCGGAGGGGGAATCCATCACCGGTGGCTATCTTCATCATCCTGGCGCTCTCCATGACGAGGAGGGAGTAGTTCACCCTCGGGGCTGAGGGTATGTACTAGTAGCTATGTGTTTAATCTCTCTCTCTCTCGTGTTCTCCCTATGGCACGATCTTGATGTATCACGAGCTTTGCTATTATAGTTGGATCTTATGATGTTTCTCCCCCCTCTACTCTCTTGTGATGAATTGAGTTTCCCTCTTGAAGTTATCTTATCGGATTGAGTCTTTGATTTGAGAACACTTGATGTATGTGTTGCGGTGTTTATCTATGGTGACAATGGGATATCACGTGCCACTTGATGTATGTTTTGGTGACCAACTTGCGGGTTCCGCCCATGAACCTATGCATAGGGGTTGGCACACGTTCTTGACTCTCCGGTAGAAACTTTTGGGCACTCTTTGAAGTACTTTGTGTTGGTTGGATGAATATGAGATTGTGTGACGCATATCGTATAATAATGCCCACGGATACTTGAGGTGACAATGGAGTATCTAGGTGACATTAGGGTTTTGGTTGATTTGTGTCTTGAGGTGTTATTCTAGTACGAACTCTTTAATAGATTGATCCGAAAGAATAACTTTGAGGTGGTTTTCTACCCTACCATAATCTCTTCGTTTGTTCTCCGCTATTAGTAGCTTTGGAATGACTCTTTGCATGTTGAGGGATTTTTATATGATCTATCTATGTTATTATTGTTGAGAGAACTTGCACTAGTGAAAGTATGAACCCTATGCCTTGTTTCCTATCTTAGCAATATTGTTTACGCTCACTTTTATCATTAGTTACCTTGCTGTTTTTATATTTTCAGATTACAAATACCTTTATCTACTATCCATATTGCACTTGTATCACCATCTCTTCGCCGAACTAGTGCACCTATACAATTTACCATTGTATTGGGTGTGTTGGGGACATAAGAGACTCTTTGTTATTTGGTTGCAGGGTTGCTTGAGAGAGACCATCTTCATCCTACGCCTCCTATGGATTGATAAACCTTAGGTCATCCACTTGAGGGAAATTTGCTACTGTCCTACAAACATGTGCACTTGGAGGCCCAAAAACATCTACAAGAAGAAGGTTCTGTAGTAGACATCAACGTACCCTCGTAGACCAAAAGCGGAAGCATTAGCACAACGCGATTGATGTAGTCGTACATCTTCACGGCCCGACCGATCAAGCACCGAAACTACGGCACCTCTGAGTTCTATCACACGTCCAGCTCGATGACGTCCCTCAAACTTCGATCCAGCCGAGTGTCGAAGGAGAGTTCCGTCAGCACGACGGCGTGGTGACGATCTTGATGTTCTACCGTCGCAGGGCTTCGCCTAAGCATTGCTACAATATTATCGAGGAGGACTATGGTGGAGGGGGGCACCGCACACGGCTAAGAGATCAAGAGATCAATTGTTGTGTCTATGGGGTGCCCCCTGCCCCCGTATATAAAGGAGTGGAGGAGGGGGAGAGGGCCGACCCCTATGGCGCGCCCTGGAGGAGTCCTACTCCCACCGGGAGTAGGATTCCTCCCCTTCCATGTAGTAGGAGAAGGAGACAAGGAAGGGGGAAAGGGAAGAGAAGGAAGGAGGGGGCGCCGCCCCTCCCCCTAGTCCAATTCGGACTATTCATTGGGGGGGGCTGCCTCTCTCTCTCCCCTAAAGCCCAATAAGGCCCATATACTTCTTCCCCCGTATTCCCGTAACTCCCCGGTACTCCGAAATATACCCGAACCATTCGGAACCTTTACGATGTCCGAATATAGTCGTCCAATATATCAATCTTTATGTCTCGACCATTTCGAGACTCCTCGTCATGTCCCCGATCTCATCTGGGACTCCGAACTCCTTCGGTACATCAAAACTTATAAACTCATAATAAAACTATCATCGAAACCTTAAGCGTGCGGACCCTACGTGTTAGAGAACTATATAGACATGACCGAAACACATTTCCGGTCAATAACCAATAGCGGAACCTGGATGCTCATATTGGCTCCTACATATTCTATGAAGATCTTTATCGGTCAAACCGCATAACAACATATGTTGTTCCCTTTGTCATCGATATATTACTTTCCCGAGACTCGATCGTCGGTATCTCAATACCTAGTTCAATCTCGTTACCGGCAAGTCTCTTTACTTGTTTATGTAATGCATCATTCCGTAACTAACTCATTAGTTACATTGCTTGCAAGACTTATAGTGATGTGCATTACCGAGAGGGCCCAGAGATACCTCTCCGACAATCGGAGTGACAAAACCTAATCTCGAAATACGCCAACTCAACATGTATCTTTGGAGACACCTTAGAGCTCCTTTATAATCACCCAGTTACGTTGTGACTTTTAGTAGCACACAAAGTGTTCCTCCGGTAAACGGGAGTTGCATAATCTCATAGTTGTAGGAACATGTATAAGTCATGAAGAAAGCAATATCAACATATTAAACGATCAAGTGCTAAGCTAACAGAATGGGTCAAGTCAATCACATCATTCTCCTAATGATGTGATCCCTTTAATCAAATGACAACTCATTTCTATGGTTAGGAAACTTAACCATCTTTGATTCACGAGCTAGTCAAGTAGAGGCATACTAGTGACACTCTGTTTGTCTATGTATTCACGCATGTATTATGTTTTCGGTTAATACAATTCTAGCATGAATAATAAACATTTATCATGATATAAGGAAATAAATAATAACTTTATTATTTACTCTAGGGCATATTTCCTTCAGTTTTATATTTGAATTAGTGTTTGTGCCAAGTAGAACCTTTGGGAAGATTTGGGTGAAGTCTATGCGATCTTGCTGTAAAAAACAAAAACTTTTGCGCGCACGAGAATAATTGTAATAAATCACAGAAACGTACTTTTTAGTTGACTCTTTCTGAAGATGATTAATAGACAAATTTCCTAGGACTTCCTAGTTTGGTAGAATTTTTAGAGTTCCATAAGTATTCGAAAGTTACAGATTACTACAGACTGTTCTGTTTTTGACAGATTCTGTTTTTCGTGTGTTGTTTGCTTATTTTGATGAATCTATGGCTAGTATCGAGGGGTATGAATGTCACACCCTAGCTAGTCATGCATCAGAGTGTGTGCATCATGTTTAAATTTCCATTTAATTTGAAATGGGGATTTGTGAAACCCTCAGAATCATTTTTGAAAATGATCCAAATAAAAATTTCTCCAAAAAGGTCCAAGAAAATGCTCATGTTGCTCTCTGAAAATATTGGACAGAGATAAAAATCAAACCAATATTTTTAAGAGCTCATAGGTATTTATTTTGGGCATTTGGAATTAATGCATAAATATTTGCATTGGAAATATATTAGTTATATATATTAATATATGTCCAAATATTATGCCAATTATAAAGGAGCTCTGGAATAATATATCTAGCTCCTGCAAAAATTGGCATAAGGTAAATAAATGATTTAATATTTTATTTAAATCAAACCAAATGTCAGAAATTAGAAAAAGAAAAATAAATAAAAGGAGGAGCTTACCTGGGCTCCTCCCTGTGCAGCCCAGCCGGCTGGCCGGCCCAGCCAGCAGGCGGCCCAGCCCGTCTCCCTCCTCTGTCGTCTTCGTCCTCGACAGAGGGAGGGGAGTGTGGCCGGCGCGCGCGCGCGCCATCGCGCCACGCCACCTGCTCGCCTGCCTGCCTGCCCTCCCCTCCTCGTCTCGATGCCCCGGACGACGCCACGCCCTCCCCTGCTCTCTCTCACTCTCCCTCGGTTCTTCCCCTCCTCTCCCTCGCTCTCTCTCTCACGGCCGAACACCACCATCACCGCCGTTCGCCATAGCAGCCGTCACCGGCCACCCCTCGCCCCTCCGCTGAGCTCAGGAGCTCCGCCGCGACCCCCTCTTCCTCCCCACCAAGCCAAGCCCCTCCGGAAGCCCTGCATCGCCGCCCACGTCGCCGTTCCCCTCCTCGGCCACCGGAGATCATCGCCGTCGATTCGCTGCACTCCGGCCGCCCTCGAGCCCACTGACCCTCCAAACGGATTCACGGTGAGCCCCCGAGTCGTCTTCCCCTTCTCCCCTGGTCTCTTTCGACCTCTAGGCCTTAGCCCCGTCTTGGCCGAGAACTCCACGCCGCCGGCGATGTCGCCGTCGTGGCCACAGTCACCGTAGCGCCCAACCGAGCACACCCACGTCCTCACCGCACCGCGTAGAAGCCGTAGGTGCCAACCCCGCATCTCCGCAGCCGTTGTAGCCTCGACCCCGAGCTCAACCGAGCTCCGGCAGCCGCCACGGTCGTCGCCGTCGTCGGTACCGGCCACCACAGGCACGGCCACCACCACCGTTCGACACGCGGGAGCAAGGGCTCTCCAACGAGCCCAAGCACGGCCTCGCCCGTGCCCTGTAGCGCGTTTCCGCATCGCGCCGCCGTCTCGGGCCTCGCCGGCGTCATGTCGCCGGTGGGTTTGACCCACCTTGACCACGGCAGGACCCCCCCTGTGTCCCTGACAGGTGGGCCCAGCCCTATTAGCTAATTAGGATTAGCACTAACCGAATTAGTTAAACTAACTACCCCCCCCTGACACTGACCAGTGGGCCCCAGCGCCACTAATTCCTAATTAGGATTAATTTAACCCTGTTAAACCCCCCTGTCACTGACGTGTGGCCCCCACACGTCAGGTTTGACCCTAGCCAGCCGCAGTTGACCACTGACGTCATGCTGACGTCATGCTGGCGCAATATATATATTTCTGGATTTAATTTAAATCAGGAAATTCCAGAATATTATTTAAACTTCAAAAATTCATAACTTTTATTCTGTAACTCCAAATTGGACAAATTATATATGAAAAATGATCAGAAAAATCCAATCTATCTATCTGTACTATTTTCATGCATGATCAAACAAACTAAATTGATGTTTTAAGCAGAACAAGGAAAAGCACTTTAAAAGGCCATGTTTGAGTTTGAAATTTGAATCTTTGATTCAAATTTGTTCAAACCCTTCTGGTTTTAGTTGCATTAGCCCAACACACTCATATTGCCATGTTTCATGCATGCATCATATTGTTGCACATTGTTTGGTGATGGTTGTATATCGGTGTCCTCTGCGACAGGTTCTGCCTCCGAGGAGTACCGTGATTACCCTAACGAAGAACCGTATCAGTGCATCGAACCATCAGGCAAGCAACCAACCATTTGATCATATCGATACAATCCCATGTTCTCGCTCCTGCTCTCTTTTACTGCATTAAGACAACGCGTTTCAAACTGCTGTGTGCTACGGTAGTTGAACCCATTTCCTCTGCATGACCTGTCATTGCCACAGTAACTAGATGAAACCCACTAGCATGTGTAGGAGTTGATTGAGCCATATGTATGTGTTGTTCCTACCTTGCTATGCCTGCTATGCTTAGAGTCGAGTCAGGTCTGGTTCATCTGGGTGATGGCTAGAGTGAAATGGTTATGTCGGTAATGAGAGTGGTGTGGTGAACACGATTTGGTAAAGGTATCGATGAGAGGCCATGTAGGAGTACATGGTGGGTTGTTTCATTGAAGCCGACCTTAAGCACTGAGATCTGTATGTGTGATTGAAGATACAGCTACTACCATGCATTGGGCCCTGAAATATGACCCCGCTCGACTTCTTATTCACCCTAGCTCTCTGTCCAGGAGTTGCAAGTAGTTTCTGGTGTTTGTAGTCTACTGGAGGCCGTGGACAGCGCTGACCGTAGGGGTGGGCTGTGATGCGGTAGGTACGTGGCCGGGTGTACCGAATACCCGTTAGGTATCTCGGGAACCCTGTTCACATCGTTCGGGGCCGTATGGGAAACCTCGGCCGGACTCCCTGCGGATGGAACCTGAATAGGCGATAAACCTGGACTAGAGGCTTAAGTGTTTAGGTAGGTCGTGGTCTACACCCACGTCGGCTTTCGCTTGAAGTCTGCCGAGCACATGTCGTGTGCAGACGCTAAGTGGTGGAAACATGTATGAAGAAGTACACCCCTGCAGGGTTATCATAATCTATTCGAATAGTCGCGTCCGCGGTAAAGGACTACTTGGTTGCCTATACAGTTCATAGACAAGTAAATGGAAACTGTTAAAAGCCTCAAGATAAGTGTGAGTGCCGAGGATGGCTCTTCCGTAGGAAGACGGAGGTGGATCCTCGGCAGTGTATTGAATTGGTGAGTAGTGGACTCGTGTGCGCAAAACCATTTCAAGTTGGAGTATCGTAGGATAGCCTAGCCAAGAGTCAAAGCTGGCTTGCTGCAATAACTCCACCAACCCTTCTTGATACTATGCATGTATGTAGGATCTGATGTAAGTCTTGCTGAGTACCTTTGTACTCATGTTGCTATAATCTACATTTTTACAGAAGACGCTGCAACCCCTTCTGATGGGTTCTATGTAGACGTTGACATCAACGAGTAGGCTAAAGACCCAGGTGGTGACCCTGAGCTTGTGAAGGACCACGTAGTATAGCCAGGCTTTCCAAGCCTCTTTTATTTTACTAGTTGTCTGTACTCAGACAAGTTACTTCCGCTGCTGGTTTGTATGACTGTATGACTTGAATGTTGGGTCGTGAGACCCGTACCTTTGTGTATGTTATGTATGGCTCTCTGAGCCTTAAATAAAGTACTTGTGTCATAGAGTCATGTTGTGATGCTTCGTTGTATTTGCACATATCGAGCATATTGTGTGTATGGTTGAAATGCTTGGTATGTGTGGGATCTGACTATCTAGTTGTTTATCTTTAGTAGCCTCTCTTACCGGGAAATGTCTCCTAGTGTTACCGCTGAGCCATGGTAGCTTGCTACTGCTCTGGAACACATAGGCTGGCCGGCATGTGTCCTTCTTCGTTCCTGTGTCTGTCCCTTCGGGGAAATGTCACGCTTTGAGTACCGGAGTCCTGTTAGCCCGCTACAGCCCGGTTTACCGGAGTCCTGCTAGCCCAGTGCTACAGCCCGGACCCACTTGCTGATGACCGACACGTTCGAAGCTGGGTCATGGATGCCTGTCCCTGTAAGTCTGTGCCACTTTGGGTTTACGACTAGTCATGTCAGCCCGGGCTCCTTATCATATGGATGCTAGCGACACTATCATATACGTGAGCCAAAAGGCGCAAACGGTCCCGGGCAAAGGTAAGGCGACACCCGTGGGGATACCGTGCGTGAGGCCGCAAAGTGATATGAGGTGTTACCGGCTAGATCGATGTGACATCGAGTCGGGGTCCTGACAATGAACCATAGAGAAGTTTGAATACAGTAGGTTTAAAACCAATATAAATAAAGAATGAGTTCATTACAGTACCTTAAAGTGGTGGTTTGCTTTCTTGCACTAACGGAGCTCATGAGATTTTCTGTTGAGTTTTGTGTTGTGAAGTTTTCAAGTTTTGGGTAAAGATTTGATGGATTATGGAATAAGGAGTGGCAAGAGCCTAAGCTTGGGGATGCCCAAGGCACCCCAAGGTAAATTCAAGGACAACCAAAAGCCTAAGCTTGGGGATGCCCCGGAAGGCATCCCCTCTTTCGTCTTCGTCTATCGGTAATTTACTTGGAGTTATATTTTTATTCTCCACATGATATGTGTTTTGCTTGGAGCGTCTTGTATGATTTGAGTCTTTGCTTTTTAGTTTACCACAATCATCCTTGTTGTACACACCTTTTGGGAGAGACACACATGATTCGAAATTTATTAGAATACTCTATGTGCTTCATTTATATCTTTTGAGCTAGATAATTTTGCTCTAGTGCTTCGCTTATATCTTTTTAGAGCACGGCGGTGGTTTTATTTTGTAAAAATTATTGATCTCTCATGCTTCACTTATATTATTTTGAGAGTCTTTTAATATGATGGGCATCCAAGTTGGGTATAATAAAAACTATCATAGAAAGTGCATTGGATACTATGATCAATTTGATACTTGATAATTGTTTTGAGATATAAAGGTGCTAGTGCTAAAGTTATGCTAGTTGGGTAATTATGAAATTGAGAAATACTTGTGTTAAAGTTGGCAAGTCCCGTAGCATGCACGTATGGTAAACGTTGTGTGACAAATTTGTTGCATGGGGTCTTCTTTTGATTGCCTTCCTTATGTGTGGAGGTCGGGATCGCGTGATGGTTAACTCCTACCAACCCTTCCCCTAGGAGCATGCGTAGTAGTACTTTGCTTCGAGGGCTAATAAACTTTTACAATAAGTATATGAGTTCTTTATGACTAATGTGAGTCCATGGATTATACGCACTCTCACCCTTCCACCATTGCTAGCCTCTCTTGTGTCGCTCAACTTTCGCCGGTATCATACACCCACCATTTACCTTACTCAAAACAACCACCATACCTACCTATTATGGCATTTTCATAGCCATTCTAAGATATATTTCCATGAAACTTTCCACCGTTCCGTTTATTATGATATGCTCCATCATTGTCATATTGCTTTTGCATGATCATGTAGTTGACATCGTATTTGTGGCAAAGCCACCTTCATAATTCTTTCATACATGTCACTCTTGATTCATTGCATATCCCGGTACACCGCCGGAGGCATTCACATAGAGTCATATTTTGTTCTAAGTATTCAGTTGTAAATAAATAAAAGTGTGATGATCTTCATTATTAGAGCATTGTCCCAAGTGAGGAAGCATGATGGAGACTATGATTCCCCCACAAGTCGAGATGAGACTCCGGACTTTATGAAAATAAAAGTGGCCAAAGAAGCCCAAATAAAAAAAAGAGGCCAAAGAAGCCCACCAAAAAAATGAGAGAAAAAGAGAGAAGGGACAATGTTACTATCCTTTTTCCACACTTGTGCTTCAAAGTAGCACCATGATCTTCATGATAGAGAGTCTCCTATGTTATCACTTTCAATACTAGTGGGAATTTTTCATTATAGAACTTGGCTTGTATATTCCAATGATGGGCTTCCTCAAAATGCCCTAGGTCTTCATGAGCAAGCGAGTTGGATGCACACGCACTTAGTTTTTTTTTGTTGGGCTTTCATACATTTATAGCTCTAGTGCATCCGTTGCATGGCAATCCCTACTCACTCACATTAATATCTATTAATGGGCATCTGCATAGCCCATTGATACGCCTAGTTGATGTGAGACTTTCTTCTTTTTTGTCTTCTCCCCACAGCCACCATTCTATTCCACCCATAGTGCTATATACATGGCTTATGCTCATGTATTGTGTGAGAGTTAAAAAAGCTGAAGCGCGTTAAAAAGTATGAACCAATTGCTTGGCTGAAACCGGGATTGTGCATGATGTGAGTATTTTGTGTGATAAAAATGAAGCATAGCCTAACTATATGATTTTGTAGGGATAAGCTTTCTTTGGCTATGTTATTTTTACAAGACATGATTATTTGTTAGTATGCTTGAAGTATTACTATTTTTATGTTAATATGAACTTTTATTTTGAATCATTTGGATCTAAACATTCATGCCACAATAAAGAAAATTGCATTGAGAAATATGCTAGGTAGCATTCCACATCAAAAATTCTGTTTTTATCATTTACCTACTCGAGGACGAGCAGGAATTAAGCTTGGGGATGCTTGATACGTCTCCAATGTATCTATAATTTTTTATTGTTCCATGCTATTATATTACATGTTTTGGATGTTTATGGGCTTTATTATACATTTTTATATTATTTTTGGGACTAACCTATTAACCGGAGGCCCGGCCCAAATTGTTGTTGTTTTGCCTATTTCAGTGTTTCGCTGAAAAGGAATATCAAACGGAGTCCAAACGAAATGAAACCTTTGGGAGAGTTGTTTTTGAAACAAACGTAATCCAGGAGACTTGGAGTAGACGTCAGGGAAGCAACGAGGTGGCCACGAGGGTGCAGGGTGCGCCCCCACCCTCGTGGGCCCCTCGTGGCTCCCCTGATCGATTGCTTTCACACACACACACACACACACACACA
>NC_041385.1:113881765-113910537 GCF_002162155.2 Triticum dicoccoides | reverse complement strand
ATATATATATATATATATATATATATATATATATATATATATATCCCATATTCCCCGAAAACATCAAGGAGCACAATAGATCGGGAGTTCCGTCGCTGCAAGCCTCTGTAGCCACCAAAAACCAATCGAGACCCTGTTCCGGCACCCTGCCGGAGGGGGGATCCCTCACGGGTGGCCATATTCATCATCCCAGCGCTCTCCATGACGAGGAGGGAGTAGTTCACCCTCGGGGCTTAGGGTATGTACCAGTAGCTATGTGTTTGATCTCTCTCTCTCTCTCTCTCTCTCTCTCTCTCTCTCTCTCTCTCTCTCTCTCTCTCGTGTTCTTGATTTCGCACGATCTTGATGTACCGCGAGCTTTGCTATTATAGTTGGATCTTATGATATTTCTCCCCCTCTACTCTCTTGTAATGGATTGAGTTTTCCCTTTGAAGTTATCTTATCGGATTGAGTCTTTAAGGATTTGAGAACACTTGATGTATGTCTTGCATGTGCTTATCTTTGGTGACAATGGGATATTCACGTCATCTACTTGATGTATGTTTTGGTAATCAACTTGCGGGCTCCATAACATTTTGTGAACTTATGCATAGGGGTTGCCACACGTTTTCGTCTTGACTCTCCGGTAGAAACTTTGGGGCACTCTTTGAAGTTCTATGTGTTGGTTGAATAGATGAATCTGAGATTGTGTGATGCATATCGTATAATCATACCCACGGATACTTGAGGTGACATTGGAGTATCTAGGTGACATTAGGGTTTTGGTTGATTTGTGTCTTAAGGTGTTATTCTAGTATGAACTCTAGGATGATCGAACAGAAAGAATAGTTTCATGTTATTTTACTACGGACTCTTGAATAGATTGATCAGAAAGGATAACTTTGAGGTGGTTTCGTACCCTACAATAATCTCTTCGTTTGTTCTCTGCTATTAGTAACTTTGGAGTGACTCTTTGTTGCATGTTGAGGGATAGTTATATGATCCAGTTATGTTATTATTGTTGAGAGAACTTGCACTAGTGAAAGTATGAACCCTAGGCCTTGTTTCCTAGCTTTGTAATACCGTTTACGCTCACTTTTATCACTTGCTAGCTTGCTGTTTTTATAATTTCAGATTACTGAAACTTATATCTACCATCCATATTGCACTTGTATCACCATCTCTTCGTCGAACGAGTGCACCTATACAATTTACCATTGTATTGGGTGTTTTGGGGACACAAGAGACTCTTTGTTATTTGGTTGCAGGGTTGTTTGAGAGAGACCATCTTCATCCTACACCTCCCACGGATTGATAAACCTTAGGTCATCCACTTGAGGGAAATTTTCTACTGTCCTACAAACCTCTGCACTGGGAGGCCCAACAACGTCTACAAGAAGAAGGTTGTGTAGTAGACATCTGCGAGCGCAGAGGAGGAAGCAATCCGCGCCCGAAATTGTGAAGAAACGACAATGAAGGAACACGCGCACCCTCGCCCGAGATCGGAATCGGGCAGTCCGTGCCATGGATAGACTGCCACCGAAAGAGGAGAAGGAGGATAGCAACGGCGAGGACAGCTCTGGCGACGAGCAGATCCGGCTCGATCCGTACTGTGTCTTCGACCGGTACTTCTGCAAGAAGGACGTCAGGGACGCCTGGAAGGGCAAGGGCAGCCGTGGATGAACTTCACCATAGCCAAACATGCCAAATTTTGGTAGTGCGATGGCATGTTTAGTGTAGTGTGATGGAGTAGCCGGATGATGCGTGTGCGTCCACGTCATTGCTTGAGTTTGTATGGATTTAAGATATGGTAATTGAGGTGTCCGGATGTGGATTACATTATTTGAGGGGTGCCCGATCAGTGCCGGCAACACGCGCCCGGGCACGTCCGCATGCGTATGAGGGGCCGGATTTGCCAATTCTGGCTGTAGATGCTGTAACAGGATCTACTAGGGAATCGAATTTTCTTTGATGGAGTGGTAGATCCTATAAGATCAAGGAGTTTGGGTGCTTGCAAGAGAGACTATGAGTTTAGACTTTGGACAGTAATAGAAGAAAGAGTGGCAAGAGGTGATTCAACTTGGGGAAGAAGACCCCATTTTTTATATGCCTCATCCAAACCAAACAGTTGCCCCGAGATTTTCACTGAGTGGTACTACTGCTGTACAATGGTACTAACGCAGCCCCATGTCTGCACTGCAATGCCTAAGCTTTGCACAGGACATCAGTAGTATCGGCTAAAGCAAATAGTCGATATTGTCGTAGCAGTGCCGCACTAGTATCACGAAAAAAATGTAGCTTTGAAGGGCACCGCGTGGTAGTAGCCCGACACTTTGTCCAGTGGCGCCGCTCTAAAAGGGGACCGGTACTACTGGTCATCGGTGCGGTACTACCGGCTATAGGAAGCCAGCGAAAGCACAACTTCCAAGAAGGGAGCGGTACAACTGCTGCCTACCATGGTACTATGGGGTAAGGAAAAACATGAGCAACATAATAGGATGGAAAATTCCATGATTGCTGGGAAGATGTCGCGGGTGCAATATGGTTTTGTGTACTTGTTTCATTCCAAACATACCTTGCGACAGGGACCCCTTTTAATAATATGGTTTTCCTACGATTCAATAGAAAATAAGTCGCCAGAACACCGTCACTCAGCGAAGCTAACCGTCTTGTCCCTTTTTCAAATATACGTGAATAGGTCAAGTACATGATTGAACCGCAAATTGCATTGTCATTCACACCAAAATCACTTCAGCTGCCCTTTCAAAGCATACAATGGGCGAGTGCTACAGGTAGCGCTCATTATAAGCGATCTATAGGATTTGCAGACTCTTAGAGCATCTACCCACCTTTTATTTTCGGGGTTTTGACATTTTTATCCCTTTTTCTATTTTTAGAAATGTTATAAAAATATGTAGAAAAACTTTCACTAAAAAACCTCGGATGTGTATTTTTAAACAATTCAAATTTTATTAAAAGTGTTAGCATATTATTAGTTAAATTTTCATGACACTTATAAAAGCTCATATATTTACGAAAATGCTCGTAACATTCAAACAAAATGTTCACATGTTTAAAAGATATTTAATGACATTTTTAAAATATACATAACATTTCTTCATGCAATTTGATAAACGTTCATGAGATGTAAAAATATTTATACCACTCCTCTATATTGCAAAAAAGCAAGGGCTAACTACAGAATTGTTCGTGTTTTAGAATAAATATTCCAATTCACGAAAATCTTAGATTCCTGAACATTTTTTGAACTCCGTGGACAATTTTTTTGAATACACGTTTTTCTAATTCTTGAACATCTGTTGAATTGACAATTTTTTTTCCAAATCCAAGAATGAGTTTTGAATTTGTGCACATATTTTTGAATTTACAGACATTTATTAAATGCATGAACGTTTTTTCAATTACATGATAACTTTTGAATGCATGAACTTTTTTTCAATTACCTGAGTAACTTTTGAATTCATGAACATTTTCCAAAATTTGCAAACTTTTTTGGCATTGATGAACATATTTTAAGTTCATGAACATTTTTTCAAATCAACAACTAATTTATGAATTCGTGAATATTTTCTAAATTTCTGGATATTTTTAGAATTCAAGATTTATTTTGAATTTGTGAACATTAACTTGAATTAGAAGCCTACCTAGGAAAAAAACCGACCTAGGGAAAATACAGGTGCCAGAAAAGAGCAACGCTCCTGGGCCGGCCACTAACGGGAGGGAGCGCCGGTGTATCAATACGCAAATCCCTATTTGACACTTCCTGCGTCAAATAGTAGACCAATCACACAGAAGGCCTGACCAAGCGTGCTATTCGTCCGGCTAGGTACAACGTTTCGGTTTTAGGAATCTTGTAGAGGGTACCAGTGGATTTTATCGGTTTTAGGAACCTTCTACAAGGTTCCTACACCGTTTTTAATTTTCCTTTTCATTTCTTGTCTCTGTTTCATTTTCTGTTTTTGAAATTTTCATTTTCCCTTTTTGTTTTTGCTATCATTTTAAATTTTTTTTTCATGATTATTTTCTTTGATTTTTTTGAATTTAATAAAATGTTCTCATGTTCACTGTTTTCAATAAATGTTTGTGTTTAATTTTTCTAATAATTGAAAAAGTCAACATTTTTCGAAAAATGTACTCATTTTAAAAATTTGTTCACGATTTCAAAGAATTTTCAAGGATTTCAAAACTTGTTCACAATTTCAGAATTATTTTTTGTGTTTCACAAAAAAAATTCTCGTTTTCAAAATTTGTGCACAATTTCATAAAATTTGTTGTTTTTGAAAAAATGTTCTCATTTTTAAAATTGGTTCACAATTTCATAAAAATGTTCGTGTTTTAAAAAATGTTCAGAGTTTCAACATTTTGTTCGTAAATTCAAAAAAAATTGCCATGTTTAAATAAAAATCAATTGAAAAAATTGTTTGTCTATTTCAAACTATTTTCAGAAATTTGAAAAATATGTCAAAATTCTAAAATTTATTTCTACAATTCTAAAACTATTTTAGAATGTCAATTTTTTTATATTTTCCAAAATTGTGTTTATGTTTTTCTTAAATTTGTTCATAACAATTGTATAATCTATACGCTACAGTAAATAGGACGGTAGAGTGAATATCACGTTATAGTTAAAAACGATTCACACTGTCAACTGTCACCATCGTCCATAAGGTGTAGTGGCAAGCAGCACATGTTAGTTATTGCGAGGTCGGGATTTCGATCCTAGCAACCGTGCTTGTCTTTTGCGATTTTTCTCCGCTGTATACGTGCCAGCCCCGTCACAGACTCTCCTATGCGTGAGGCCGATTGTTTGCCGTAGTGAGCGGTGTATAGGAGATCCCAATCAATACAACGTTCATTGCATCAAATTGTCAGTGAAAGGCACGGTAATTGGAAGAAAGCAAGTGAAAAGAATTCAGAAATTAAAAACGTCTGCATTTCAAAATTGTTCACAATTCTGAAAATATTCTGGAATTTTTAAAAATATCTATGATTTGTTTTCTATAAATTTTGAAAAAGAAGTTCAGGATTTTTGAAATTATTCAGGTTTCCAAAACAATAATTGCGTTGAAAATTTTGTACACGTTAAAAAATCTCATTTCCTTGAAAAATATTCATTTACATATTTTTTTTCTTCTGAATATGAATGGAGAAAATATAAAAACCGACAATTAGAGTGCTCCTTACCCGAGCTACTATGATTCCCGGACCGAGTCGATAGCTCTCAACCACGTCAATTAGTAAGCGAGATATAGCCCTCGCGGGTGAACATGGGAACTCCTATGCACCATGGATTGCGTCAGATTGGTGAGCGTCGCACAGGGACAGTCCCCCCACCCGTCTGGGCAGGCCCATTGTCACGTGAAAATAGTAAAAAAAATCACCAAAAAAGAAATGCCCTTGGAGGGAACAAACCATGTTTTATAATTGAAACACCATTCTTCTATATAAGGCATGCAAGGGGAAGATGGCTATGTTAGAATCTGAAAGGTTACAAACCAGGTCTTTGCAAAAGATCCAAACGCCAGGAGATAATAAACCAACTTCAGTTTTCATAGATACTGCTCCAGCATAGAGAAATCCAACTCCCACTGATAATAAGCAGATTCCAGTGGCCAAAGAACTAGTCCGCTCCAATCCAACAAAAGAATGTCAACTCCATTCTAAGAAGCGTGTGCGTATCCTCGCATCATGAAATTTTATAGCATTCTGATCATATTTTTTACATGTTTCTTACCCATCTCTCTTTTAGAAAATAAGGTTAAACGATAGAAGACTTCCACCATTGGGATCGTATTCGAGGAAAATATCTTGTGGGAATTCTCTGTGCTCCAATGCTGATGTAAGTACCTGTTGTATATCACTATATTTTTACATCAGCATGTATTTTGTTAATCGGCGTGAATCCAACCTTTATCTGATCTAAAATTAATTGTAGCAAACTGTTAAAGGCGTCAATGTTGATTTTTGTAAGAAAACTACCTCGTAGTTTTGCATACTGAGCCGCATGAGTGTACTATCTCATATCATGCACATTACTGAATTGTAGTGCTGCTCTGGTTGCCCATTTATTCATTGTGTCAATGTTGCTTTCGTATTACCTTACCTGACTGATGATAGCTGTGTCATATTGTGTTAATTTGGTGTAGGCTAGTTGCCCAAATGTTGGTTATGTCAATGTTGTTTTCCTATTATCCGACTTGTCCCATGATTGCAATGCTAGTGTGTTAATTTGGTTCAGGCTGCTGAAGATAAGAATACAAACTCTGAAAACAGCAAGGCAACCCCATTGTTTCTTTCCAATAAATCTAGGCCAGGTAATATGGAAATAACTCATGATTAATCTGTTCGGTTCGCCTCCTAATTTATCTTATGATGCAGTGGTTCAGACACTCTCCACTATCAATAATACAACCTGCCAAAATGATCATCTGAATCTGTTAAGTTTCCTCTGTCTCGAATGCAACAGAAAAAAATTTATGTAACCAATTAATGGCTGAAGCAATGATGGAAATGGTGGAGGAATCAGATGTGCACATTCATGCGCAACAACAACTGATCAATGTTTTCAGAGATAGTGTAGCAAAGCAGCAAGAACTTGCCCACATGCTTATGGGCGTCATCCGCGTTGAGGTTGCAGATTGTGACATTCTAGATCTTTAGGTTCTGTTCATTTATTTGCGCTGGCATCAATCTTTGATTGCCTAGTGGATGTAATTTCCTGTAATATGTGCTGGATGTGCAACGTTTTTCCCTGTATGCCGTACCTTTGCTTGGTCGGTTTTGGTCCTGTGCATAATTGCTCGTCGTAATGGGCTCAAATTATCTAATTTGGCCTAAAGTCATGTACGAACTTTAGTGGGCCCATTAAATTAATGTGCCGTTATCAGGCCGAAAGTTAATGGTCGGCCCTCTTACCTCCCGGGTCGTTAACATGTCGACATCGAAGCGGGCAACAGGTAGGCCCGTTTGATTTCATGCACTACAAAAAACCTGTTAATCCATGACAGATTTCTGATGACGTTGCCAAAAACTGTCACAAATTATGACGGTTTATCAGGTTCGTCGCAAAATTCCTACACACATGCAAGATCATGCTGATGGCATAGCAATGAGAGGGGAGAGTATTGTCCACGTACCCTCGTAGACAGTAAGCAGAAGCGTTATGACAACGCGGTTGATGTAGTCGTACGTCTTCACGTCCGACCAATCCAAGTATCGAACATACAGCAAATCCGAGTTCAGCACATGTTTAGCTCGATGACGATCCCCGGGCTCCGATCCAGCAAAACTTCGGGGATGAGTTCCGTTAGCACGACGGTGTGGTGACGATGATGATGTTCTATCGGCGCAGGGCTTCACCTAAACTCCACGACGATATGACCGAGGTGGAATATGGTGGAGGGGGGCACCGCACACGGCTAAGGAACGATCCGTAGATCAACTTGTGTGTTATGGGGTGCCCCCCTGCCCCCGTATATAAAGGAGCAAGGGGGGAGGGGGCGGCCGGCCTAGGAGGAGGCGCGCCAAGGGGAGTCCTACTCCCACCGAGAGTAGGACTCCCTCCTTCCTTGTTGGAGTAGGAGAAGGGGGAAAGAGGGGGAGAGGAAGAAGGAAAAGGGGGCTGCGCCCCTTGTCCAATTCGGACCAGAGGGGGGGGGGGCGCAGGCCTCCTTCCTTTTGGCCTCTCTCCTCTATTCCCGTATGGCCCAATAAGGCCCATATACTCCCCGACGAATTCCCGTAACTCTCCGGTACTCCGAAAAATACCCGAATCACTCGGAACCTTTCCGAACTCCGAATATAGTCGTCCAATATATCGATCTTTACGTCTCGACCATTTCGAGACTCCTCGTCATGTCCCCGATCTCATCCGGGACTCCTAACTCCTTCGGTACATCAAAACTCATAAACTCATAATAAAACTATCATCGAAACCTTAAGCGTGCGGACCCTACGGGTTCGAGAACTATGTAGACATGACCTAAAACTATTCTTGGTCAATAACCAATAGCGGAACCTGGATGCCCATATTGGCTCCTACATATTCTACGAAGATCTTTATCGGTCAAACCGCATAACAACATACTTTGTTCCCTTTGTCATCGGTATGTTACTTGCCCGAGATTCGATCGTAGGTATCCAATACCTAGTTCAATCTTGTTATCAGCAAGTCTCTTTACTCGTTACATAATGCATCATCCCGCAACTAACTCATTAGTCACATTGCTTGCAAGGCTTATAGTGATGTGCATTACCGAGAGGGCCCAGAGATACCTCTCCGACAATCGAAGTGACAAAACCTAATCTCGAAATACGCCAACCCAACATGTACCTTTGGAGACACCTGTAGTGCTCCTTTATAATCACCCAGTTACGTTGTGATGTTTGGTAGCACTCAAAGTGTTCCTCCGGTAAACGGGAGTTGCATAATCTCATAGTTAGAGGAACATGTATAAGTCATGAAGAAAGCAATAGCAACATACTAAACGATCAAGTGCTAGGCTAACGGAATGGGTCATGTCAATCACATCATTCTTCTAATGATGTGATCCCGTTAATCAAATGACAACTCTTTTGTCCATGGCTAGGAAACTTAACCATCTTTGATTCAACGAGCTAGTCGAGTAGAGGCATACTAGTGACACTATGTTTGTCTATGTATTCACACATGTATTATGTTTCCGGTTAATACAATTCTAGCATGAATAATAAACATTTATCATGATATAAGGAAATAAATAATAACTTTATTATTGCCTCTAGGGCATATTTCCTTCAGTCTCCCACTTGCACTGGAGTCAATAATCTAGTTCACATTGCCATGTGATTTAACACTAATATTCACATCTGTATGTGATTAATACCCATAGTTCACATCGTCATGTGATCAACACCCAAAGGGTTTACTAGAGTCAATAATCTAGTTCACATCGCTATGTGATTAACACCCAAAGAGTACTAAGGTATGATCATGTTTTGCTTGTGAGAGAAGCTTAATCAACGGGTCTGTCACATTCAGAGCCGTATGTATTTTGCAAATATTCTATGTCTTCAATGCTCTGCATGGAGCTACTCTAGCTTAATTTCTCCCACTTTAAATATGTATCCAGATTGAGACTTAGAGTCATCTGGATCAGTGTAAAAGTTTGCACCGATGTAACTTTTACAACAAACTCTTTTATCACCTCCATAATCGAGAAACATCTCCTTAGTCCTTACTAAGGATATTCTTGACCGTTGTCCAGTGATCTACTATTAGATCAAAATTGTATTCCTTTGTCAAACTTAGAGCAAGGTATACAATAGGTCTGGTTCACAGCATAGCGTACTTTATAGAACCTATGACTGAGGCATAGGGAATGACTTTTCATTCTCTTTCTATTTTATGCCATGGTCGGATCTTGAGTCTTACTCAACTTCATACCTTTGCATCACAGGCAAGAACTCCTTCTTTAACTGTTTCATTTTGAACTATTTCAAAAATTTATCAAGGTAAGTACTCATTGAAAAATCTTATCAAGCGTCTTGATCTATCTATATAGATCTTGATGCTCAATGTGTAAGCAGCTTCACCGAGGTCTTGCTTTGAAAAACTCTTATTCAAGTATCCTTTCATGCTATCCAGAATTTCCATATCATTTCCAATTAACAATATGTCATCCACATATAATTTTAGAAATGCTACAGAGCTCCCACTCACTTTCTTGTAAATACAGGCCTTTCCAAAAATCTGTATAAAACCATATGCTTTGATCAACACATCAAAGCATATATTCCAACTCCGAAATGCTTGCACCAGTCCATTGATGGATCGCTGGAGCTTGCACATTTTGCTAGCACCTTTCGGATCGACAAAACCTTCTGGTTGTATCATATACAACTCTCCTTTAAGAAAACCATTAAGAAATGCAGTTTTGACATCCATTTGCCAAATTTCATAAAATATGGCAATTGCTAACATGATTCGGACAGATTTTTAAGCATCGATACGAGTGAGAAAATCTCATTGTATTCAACACCTTGAACTTTGTCAAAAACCTTTTTCGACAAGTCTAGCTTTGTAGATAGTAACACTACTATCAGCGTCCGTCTTCCTCTTGAAGATCCATTTATTTTCTATGGCTTGCCGATCATCGGGCAAGTCCATCAAAGTCCATACTTTGTTCTCATACATGGATCCTATCTCAGATTTCATGGCCTCCAGCCATTTTGCGGAATCTGGGCTCATCATCGCTTCCTCATAGTTCGTAGGTTTATCATGGTCTAGTAACATGACTTTCAGAACAGGATTACCGTACCACTTTGGTGCGGACCGTACTCTGGAAGACCTACGAGATTCTTGTAGTAACTTGATCTGAAGTTTCATGATCATTATCATTAGCTTCCTCACTAATTGGTGTAGGAATCACTGGAACTGATTTCTGTGATGAACTACTTTCCAATTCGTGAGAAGGTACAAATTACCTTATCAAGCTCTTACTTTCCTCCCACTCACTTCTTTCAAGAGAAAATCCTTCTCTAGAAAGGATCCATTCTTAGCAACTAATGTTTTGCCTTCAGATCTGTGATATAAGGAGTACCCAACAGTTTCCTTTGGGTATTCTATGAAGACGCACTTCTCCGATTTGTGTTTGAGCTTATCAGGTTGAAAACCCTTTTCATATAAGCATCGCAACTTCAAACTTTAAGAAACGACAGCTTAGGTTTACTGCTAAACCATAGTTCATACGGTGTCGTCTCAACGGATTTAGATGGTGCCCTATTAAACGTGAATGCAGCTGTCTCTAATGCATAATCCCAAAATGATAGTGGTAAACTGATAAGAGATATCTTAGATCGCACCATATCTAGTAAAGTACGATTACGATGTTCGGACACACCATTACATTGTGGTGTTCCAGGTGGCGTGAGTTTGTGAAACTATTCCACATTGTTTTAATTGAAGACCAAACTCGTAACTCAAATATTCGTCTTCGTGATCAAATCACAAATACTTCATTTTCTTGTTACGATGATTTTCCACTTCACTCTGAAATTCTTTGAACCTTTCAACTGTTTCAGACTTATGTTTCATCAAGTAGATATACCCATATATGCTCAAATCATCTTGTGAAGGTCAGAAAATAACGATACTTGCCACGAGCATCAACACTCATTGGATCGCATACATCGGCATGTATTATTTCCAATAAGTCAGTAGCTTGTTCCATTGTTCCGGAGAACGGAGTTTTAGTCATCTTGCCCAAAAGGCACGGTTCGCAAGCATCAAATGATTCATAACCAAGTGATTCCAAAAATCCATCTTTATGGAGTTTCTTCATGCGCTTTACACCGATATGACCCAAACGGCAGTGCCACAAATAAGTTGCACTATCATTATTAACTTTGCATCTTTTGGCATCAATATTATGAATATGTGTATCACTACGATCGAGATCCAACAAACTATTTTCATTGGGTGTATAACCATCGAAGGTCTTATTCATGTAAACAGAATAACAAATTATTCTTTAACTTCAAATGAATAACCGTATCGTAATAAACATGATCAAATCATATTCATGCTCAATGCAAACGCTAAATAACATTTATTTAGGTTTAACACTAATCTCGAAAATATAGGGAGTGTGTGATGATGATCATATCAATCTTGGAACTACTTCCAACACTCATCGTCACTCCTCCTTCAACTAGTCTCTGTTTATTCTGTAACTCCTGTTTCTAGTTACTAATCTTAGCAACCGAACAAGTATCAAATACTCAGGGGTTACTATAAACACTAGTAAGGCACATATCAATAACCTGTATATCAAATACACCCTTGTTCACTTTGCCATCCTTCTTATCCACCAAATATTTAGGGCATTTCCGCTTCCAGTGACTATTTCCTTTGCAGTGTAAGCACTCAGTTTCAGGCTTTGGTCCAGCTTTGGTCTTCTTCACGGGAGTGACAACTTGTTTGCCATTCTACTTGAAGTTTCCCTTTCTTTTCCTTTGTCCTTTTCTTGAAACTAGTGGTCTTGTCAATCATCAACACTTGATGCTCTTTCTTGATTTCTACCTTCGTCGATTTCAACATCACGAAGAGCTCGGGAATCGTTTTCGTCATCCCTTGCATACTATAGTTCATCACGAAGTTCTAGTAACTTAGTGATGGTGACTAGAGAATTCTGTCAATCACTATCTTATCTGGAAGATTAACTCCCACTTGATTCAAGCGATTGAAGTACCCAGACAATCTGAGCACATGCTCACTAGTTGAGCGATTCTCCTCCATCTTTTAGCTATAGAACTTGTTGGAGACTTCATATCTCTCAACTCGGGTATTTGCTTGAAATATTAACTTCAATACCTGGAACATCTTATATGGTCCATGACGTTCAAAACGTCTTTGAAGTCCCGATTCTAAGTCGTTAAGCATGGTGCACTAAACTATCAAGTAGTTATCATATTGAGCTAGCTAGACGTTCATAACGTCTGCATCTGCTCTTGCAATAGGTCTGTCACCTAGCGGTGCATTAAGGACATAATTCTTCTGTGCGGCAATGAGGATAAACCTCAGATCACGGATCCAATCCGCATCATTTTTCAACACAATTTTCTCTAGTAACATATCAAAATAAACATATGAAAGCAACAACGCGAGCTATTGATCTACAACATAATTTGCAAAATACTACCAGGACTAAGTTCATGATAAATTTAAGTTCAATTAATCATATTACTTAAGAACTCCCACTTAGACAGACATCTCTCTAGTCATCTAAGTGATCACGTGATCCAAATCAACTAAACCATGTCCGATCATCACGTGAGATGGAGTAGTTTTCAATGGTGAACATCACTATGTTGATCATATCTACTATATGATTCACACTCGACCTTTCGGTCTCCGTGTTCCGAGGCCATATCTGTATATGCTAGGCTCGTCAAGTTTAACCCGAGTATTCCGCGTGTGAAACTATTTTGCACCCGTTGTATTTGAACGTAGAGCCTATCACACCCGATCATCACATGGTGCCTCAGCACGAAGAACTTCCGCAACGGTGCATACTCAGGGAGAACACTTCTTGATAATTAGTGAGAGATCATCTTAAAATGCTACCGTCAAACAAAACAGAATAAGATGTATAACAGATAAACATCATATGCAATCAAAATATGTGACATGATATGGCCATGATCATCTTGTGCCTTTGATCTCCATCTCCAAAGTACTGTCATGATCTCTATCGTCACCGACATGACACCATGATCTTCATCATCTTGATCTATATCAATGTGTCGTCACATGGTCGTCTCGCCAACTATTGCTCTTGCAACTATTGCTATCGCATAGCGATAAAGTAAAGCAATTATTTGGCACTTGCATCTTATGCAACAAAGAGACAACCATAGGGCTTCTGCCAGTTACCGATAACTTCAACAAAACATGATCATCTCATACAACAACTTATATCTCATCACGTCTTGACCATATCACATCACAACATGCCCTGCAAAAACAAGTTAGACGTCCTCTACTTTGTTATTGCAAATTTTACGTGGCTGCTACGGGCTGAGCAAGAACCGTTCTTACCTACGCATCAAAACCACAACGATAGTTCGTCAAGTTGGTGTTGTTCTAACCTTCGCAAGGACCGGGCGTAGCCACACTCGGTTCAACTAAAGTTGGAGAAACAGACACCCGCTAGTCACCTGTGTGCAAAGCACGGCGGTAAAACCAGTCTCGCGTAAGCGTACGCGTAATGTTGGTCCGGGCCGCTTCATCCAACAATACCGCTGAACCAAAGTATGACATGCTGGTAAGCAGTATGACTTGTATTGTCCACAACTCGCTTGTGTTCTACTCGTGCATATAACATCAATGCATAAAACCTAGGCTCGGATGCCACTGTTGGGGAACATAGTAATTTCAAAAAAAAAAATCCTACGCACACGCAAGATCATGGTGATGGCATAGCAACGAGAGGGGAGAGTATTGTCCACGTACCCTCGTAGACCGTAAGCGGAAGCGTTATGATAACGCGGTTGATGTAGTCGTACGTCTTCACGATCCGACCGATCCAAGTACCGAACGTACAGCACCTCCGAGTTCAGCACACGTTCAGCTCGATGACGATCCCCGGGCTCCGATCCAGCAAAGCTTTGGGGATGAGTTCCGTCAGCACGACGGCGTGGTGACGATGATGATGTTCTATCGGTGCAGGGCTTCACCTAAACTCCGCGATGATATGACCGAGGTGGAATATGGTGGAGGGGGGCACCGCACACGGCTAAGGAATGATCCGTAGATCAACTTGTGTGTTATGGGGTGCCCCCTGCCCCCGTATATAAAGGAGCAAGGGGGGAGGGGGCGGCCGGCCTAGGAGGAGGCGCGCCAAGGGGAGTCCTACTCCCACCGGGAGTAGGACTCCCTCCTTCCTTGTTGGAGTAGGAGAAGGGGGAAAGAGGGGGAGAGGAAGAAGGAAAAGGGGGCTGCGCCCCTTGTCCAATTCGGACCAGAGGGGGGGCGCAGGCCTCCTTCCTTTTGGCCTCTCTCCTCTATTCCCGTATGGCCCAATAAGGCCCATATACTCCCCGGCGCATTCCCGTAACTTTCCGGTACTCCGAAAAATACCTGAATCACTCAAAACCTTTCCGAACTCCGAATATAGTTGTCCAATATATCGATCTTTACCTCTCGACCATTTCGAAACTCCTCGTCATGTCCCCGATCTCATCCGGGACTCCGAACTCCTTCGGTACATCAAAACTCATAAACTCGTAATAAAACTGTCATCGAAACCTTAAGCGTGCGGACCCTACGGGTTCGAGAACTATGTAGACATGACCTAGAACAATTCTTGGTCAATAACCAATAGCGGAACCTGGATGCCCATATTGGCTCCTACATATTCTACGAAGATCTTTATCGGTCAAACCGCATAACAACATACTTTGTTCCCTTTGTCATCGGTATGTTACTTGCCCGAGATTCGATCGTAGGTATCCAATACCTAGTTCAATCTCGTTACCGGCAAGTCTCTTTACTCGTTACATAATGCATCATCCCGCAACTAACTCATTAGTCACATTGCTTGCAAGGCTTATAGTGATGTGCATTACCGAGAGGGCCCAGAGATACCTCTCCGACAATCGAAGTGACAAAACCTAATCTCGAAATACGCCAACCCAACATGTACCTTTGGAGACACCTGTAGTACTCCTTTGTAATCACCCAATTACGTTGTGACGTTTGGTAGCACCCAAAGTATTCCTCCGGTAAATGGGAGTTGCATAATCTCATAGTTACAGGAACATGTATAAGTCATGAAGAAAGCAATAGCAACATACTAAACGATCAAGTGCTAGGCTAACGGAATGGGTCATGTCAATCACATCATTCTCCTAATGATGTGATCCTGTTAATCAAATGACAACTCTTTTGTCCATGGCTAGGAAACTTAACCATCTTTGATTCAACGAGCTAGTCAAGTAGAGGCATACTAGTGACACTATGTTTGTCTATGTATTCACACATGTATTATGTTTCCGGTTAATACAATTCTAGCATGAATAATGAACATTTATCATGATATAAGGAAATAAATAATAACTTTATTATTGCCTCTAGGGCATATTTCCTTCAGGTATTATGTTGTGAAAGATAAAATCCAGGATCAAACTATAAGTCTCGAGCATATAAGGACAAAGGTTATGCTTGCGGATCCGCTAACGAAAGGCTTACCACCCAATGTGTTCAAGGAACACTTAGCCGGCATGGGTTTAAGGGAAAGCCTTATGATTCCTGGATAGGCCCAAAAGGAACAGAATTTGTTTCTGAACATAATGTATGTTGTAGCTGTATGATTCTATCGGCAATTGAGCTGTGACGATGAAACATGCTCTATGTACCAATATGTGATGAAACAAATAAACTAGAAAGTATAAGGTTAAAAGTAAAGTTGAGATCAAGGGGGAGAATGTTAGATTGATCTCTATCCTGTTCGAACCCAACGGGTCGAACGGGCCCCTGACTCGCGCCCTGATCGGGGGCGCCCAACCAAAACATGGTTGGTGGGCCCCTGTGACCCGCTCTATATAAACAGAGGTGGGGGGCGGGGCATGACTTACGATGTTAATCGCTGCCACAATCCCCATTGACACACTAAGCGTCGTGCTCACAGGAAGCTCCACCACCACACCATCTCTCTGCCATCACCACCGCCGCCACAACTCTGGCATTGCCTCTGGCTCAAGCTCGTCTGGACCCTACACGATCCCATGGACCTATCAAGTGGTTAGCTCACCCTCCTTTTGTGTGAACAACTAATCTTTAGCACAAACAAGCACTTCTAGCATATCAGGGTTCAAAGAGCTTCTCTTGTCGCCTAGTATCCTCTTACCACAACTAAAGGTTGATTCAGATGCCACTGTGCTCAAAGGAATTGCAAGAAAGTCACGGTCCATAGATGCCAATATAGGAAATTTTTCGGCATGCCCTCTTCCACCAACCCAAGACATCAAAGTCAGCACTGTCATCCTCGGATGCTTCCAAGTATGCATCAAGCTCGGATTTTTGTACACGTGACCTCCAACGAGACTTGTGTTGGGCAAATTCTTCTTCCAACTTCCTTTTCCCTGCAATAGGTGATCCAATAGTGGTATTGCCTTGACTAGAAGGTGTCGAGTGTGCAGTGCTTGTCGCTGCAAGTAGCTCATATTCCTTGACATACTTTCTCACCCATTCTAAAGCAATCTCCACTTGTTTTGTAATCTGCTCCTCGTTGGTAGACAACTTGCAATAGAAGAAATCCAAGTAATCTTCTTTCCTCCTTGGATTCAGGAATGTAGCAATGACAAGTGCGTGGTTAAACTCAATGCCCTTGCTTTTTCTACGACAGTTAGGATCTGCATTCTCCTTCTCCTCGGGATCCCAATATTTATCGAGCTTCGTTTGCATCGCTGCCGCCAATTCCTTCAACACATCCGAGTCTGCCAACCGGGATCTTTCAATGGATGGCGAATAGAAAGCACAACTGGCAGAAACTTATGAGAAGTTGGTTTCCTGTGAGCTGAAACAATCAAGGTAAGCTCTTCAAAAGCTTTTAGAAACTCACAAATAACTTTAGCCTTATCCCATTCTTCCTCACTTGGAGATTCTATCATCTTTTTATTGGCATAACTAGTGAGGACAGATTTGTACGTCAATGCCTCTACAAGCATTTTCCAGGTTGAGTTCCATCAATAGTGATACCTTTTTTTGAAGGCAGACCCATCCCACTTGCAATTGTATTAAAATCTGGAAGTCTTGAAGGAGAAGAGTCAATATACTTCAGCGGCTCACGTATCATGTCAATAGCTTCATGGATTATTTTTATTCCATCCTGAACCAAGATATTAAGAATGTGTGCACAACACCTGACATGCAAATGTTGACCTTCAAGTAGCAGCTCATGTTTGTGATATTTTATTAACTTCTCACATGCATTAGTATTATTGCTGGCATTATCTAGTGTCAAAGTGAATAATTTGCCCCTTATGCCCCATTCTGTTAAGCAACGAACTATTTCTTCTTCTATCGCATAGCGTGTGTGGGGATACTTCACTTCTGCCCACAATTTTCTAGCCCATAATGCATCAAACGGTTTCAGCCTATAACCAACTATACCCAAACTGGTTCCTCTCAAAACCGAAACCAAACCAAACTTAAGAAAGCCTCAGCCCAATAAGACCTAAACCAATCAAGCCCATAATAAAAACCAACCCATTTAAACTAGTTTTTCTAAAACCACTCCCAGATTACATGGGCTCACACCACACACCAAATAAGCTGGCCAATTTATTGGACCGGGCAGCCCATTGCAAAAAGCCTAGTTGTCAACGGCTGCAAACAAACGCATGACGGGCTGCTTGTTAGAGAAACGGACGCACATGTGGCCACCTTGTTGAGTTAGAGTAGCTGCATATTAAGATAATTAGTTAGTGGAAAAAATCTCTTAGGTATATAGGATGAGAGGACGAAGCAACTCTTCACACAAACAGTATGAACTTCGGCACAAAAATATTTTGTGTGTGTTACCAAAAATATGAACTCCGGCACAAAAATATTCTGCATGCGCTCAAAAATGCCATCATTTCAGACAGCCCCATACCGACGAAATACCAAAACCAGAACCGGAGAGCGAAGAGCCCACGGGAATGTATGACATCGTCACCAAAAGCAGGTTTCTGCTAGCTAGCTGGACTATATCGATCATCCAACCTATGGTTAGCTTATAATAATAAGGGACAACTCCAGGATTAGTACTAATTTGCTTGTGGATTGAGCTACCGAAGCGACATATATCTGCAAGTCAAGGCCTTGAATTCCTTCCGCCCGGAGGAGTATACTGCACACAGCTGCACCACAGTGTGAGATATTGACAGTTTGGGTTTATCTGATGGTTGACTTGCAAAGATGGTAAGCTGGTTCAACCCTAATTAAGTAACTTGCTCGGCTGAATCCTTTGCCCGTGTCAATGCATCTCTCGCCGAAAATCTGCCCAGACGATCTTTCTGTGGAGTGAGAGTGACACCATGCATGTTTATCTACCATTCTTACGTCCTAAACATAGGCATTGTAACTTTAATTTCATATGCACATACATGCTTGCATGGTAATTCAGAGATCCATCTGGAAGATACCCGGCACATATTTGTTTTCTAATCATTTTTTGGGGGGCATTTTTGTCTGCTTCCAAGGTCCAATGGATCATCCATACTGTTCCTAGTGGCGCCGTTACGAGATCAACGGAATTAATTAATGGACGAGCAATAGTTCAGTGGTGTTTAATTACAAAAGTATGCGTCGCCATCTCTAACAAGTCAACAACCGCTAATAGTGGTAGCTTGCACAGCATGCCAACGTCGATCATTTGACAAAGTGTGTCAAGATGTATACGTACGTACGTAAACGTACGCGTAAACAGTGCTAGTTACTGTCGCCGATCCATATGGATCGATCACAGTCCACGGCAGATGAGGCTGTCATCATCAACCAGCTGCGAACTAGTAGTAGTATGCATGAGGATATACCGATCGATGACAAATTAACTAGTCAGCGCAAGCTAGCTAGCTGCATGCCATGAACTCTCGTCTCGTGACATAAAAATACACTTGAATCATTCTCGTAAACCAGTTTTCTAGCGGCAAGTTGCTAACATGAATCATTCTACTAAGCCAGTTTTCTACTCGCAAGTTGCTCGCTTGAATCATTCTAGCAAGCCAGTTTTCTAGTGGCAAGTTGCTTCAGATGTATCGTCTGTTGTTTGCCCACGTACGTACGTAGCTCCTACATTGGGACGACGTACCACCGGTCCTCGCTAGCCCCTCATGGAAGTCCTTCCGATCCCAAGCAGAACGATAGGCAATAATGCATTGATTCGATTAGTTTAACTGTCGGCAACCTCTAGCACTTGCACGGAAATCCGAGAAGATCGGGCAACATGCATGCCTTCCCCCTCCATAAAATACGTGCAACTTGGTGCAGATGACCGATCTCCACCTGTAAAATACATCACCAGCTTGATGCAGATCAATTAAAAAGCTCATCGATTAGGCACGGCGCGCTTGAAGCCAAAAATCACGCATTCTCGGCGCCGCAAATTGAAGATTAAAGAGAAGTTGAAGCCAGATTCTTCTTCACTCGCGGTCGGTCACGGTCGCGGCCTCGATCAGTGAGTGGAATCACAGCCGATGGACGATGGGTTTCTTGCGAGACAAGAACATATTCCCGAAGCATTACTGCTGCTATGCTATCCTACACTACATTGGCATGGCTTAACGTGCTGAACCCTGGACGGATATGTTCCTTGGTGCGACAGTACAGCTGCCGCTCCAGGGACAGCCAAGTGTGCGCTCGTTGCACGTCCGTGCGTCTCCACGCAGCTCGCGGCTAGCTAGCGGAACAGCCAACAGGCGTGCCCCATCAACTTGTTCACACGTATGCAGATCAATCATGCCGGTGCTGACGCTTTTAGCCAACGGTGCATATGCCCTGCCCGGCCAGCATGTAGAAGTACACTAGCACGTACCTAACCTCGGCGCCTAGCTAACTCAACCAAGCACCGCCATCTTCCCTAACAAAAAAAAAAACTAAGCACCTCCACTGCCTGTTCATACTCTGCTAGCACGATCACCAGCAGTATCCGTAATGTAACCACGCTGCTTGGCCGGATCGATCACGCCATTAGCGCTTCACAGACAAACCCGGGATCCCTAGAGCCCCCTGTCCCTTAATGAGCTGTTATGTAGTGGTATTAAGGAGAAGTGTCGACTCTCTAGAGAGTGCAGTTGTTGATGAGGTGTGTGATCGCTCGCCAAACTGGCGCGCAGATGCTGGGAACACAGGAAGATCGCTGCTGCCTTTCCGACGTGTTGTGTGCCTTGGGCGAGGGGATCTCTCGCTTCTATCTTGTTCCCGTGCCCTTCTTGTCTTGCCATTGTCGAGCATCGGTCCAGCCTGGCCTGTCTCCGTGCCGCTGCATGCTTTGCTCAATGCCAATCATCAAAAGTGTACGCTACGTACGTACGTCTCTCTGCTCATCAGACCGTTTTTGTTTCCTGGTCTCGTATGTGGGTATACTAGCAATGTTTTCTCGTCTACCCGAGTATATTTGGGAACTCTAGAAAGTCTTGGAGCCAGCTAGCTTAGCAGCGTAGGCCGAGAGTGGATGGCGCGTTACGTGCGTGGAACACTTGCCGTGACAAAGTGAACTGAAGAGAAGACTCCACACGCTCCCGCGTCCCACGCGCGTGCGCGCGCGCCGACCTAATTAACGACGCGATGCTACAATGTTCGGGAGATGGCCAGTGCCTTGACAACCACCCTACGCTGACTAGCTAAGTGTCCGTGCGTTGCCACGGATTAACAAATATATATATACAAAGAGAAAATTCATGTGACATGAGAGTCAAAGGTCATTTCTATGGGATGATATCTCATGGTCATGATCTAGTAGATACATACATCTCGTCATTGTCTTTCTTCCACACTCCATGTCTGAGCTACCACGCGACATTCGACTTCCTTCTCCCATCATGCATGCTTTTATCTCCTATTTCTCCTACCTTTACCTTACACGACAGTACCAAATTTCTTGTCCAACTATCATAATCTTCTCCGGTAGGGCACCCCCTTAGATTATTACTGACTTGTACATGTTGCAAATAAGATCAACGAAAATGGATACTAAATTTCTGATGAGAAATGAGAATTCAGGGCAATATCTTCCCAAGACAACAATAATTCCAAGACAATCTTTTTATACCTTCTGTCAACATTGGGACACACATTCCACACAATAAGCATGCAATGATGTTGATACTTGATTAATTGTCATTATATGTCTACAGTAAAGATAACTTTACTCAAAACCGCCTATCTTAGCCAAATCAACAAATCTCTCTCATTAATGCAATTTTCTTTAGAAAACAAATAATAGATTCTTTCCTATCTTAGCCAAATCAACGGATCTCTTTCATTAATGCAATTTGCTTTAGCAAATAAATAATAGATTCTTTCCTACCTTAGCCAAATCAACGGATCTCTCCCATTAATGCAATTTGCTTTAGCAAACAAATAATAGATTCTTTCCCACCTTAGCCAAATCAATGGATCTCTCCCCGGTTCGCTGGGCGCGTTTCGGTGGGTGGGCGTGGGGGTGGGGGTAATTTGATGGAAATAAACCGGTTGAAAATAAACCGGTTGAAAATAAACGGATCCTGTCTCACTCTTCACTTTCTTTACAATAAACTTCAGAATAGCAATCTTGGCGAGTGATCTCGACGGGGTTCAATCGGCGTGGCGCACCGCTGATTCTTCCAGGAGTGGGTGCTGAGAGGAAGGATCCCAAACCTCCATTGTCAATCGGCCAGAGCTGCATCGTCCTTTGGATCAGAGCGTGGACGGGATCAAGACGGTAGGGTTTGAGGAATTTGTAGGACATGAGGGTTTATGGTTGGCAGCACGAGAACTCACCCATATCTTGGCAGACGGCAGGCCCGAGGTGCGGTCGTGTTCATGCTTCGGGAGCTGCCACATGCTGTCCTCGCCGCCATCAGCGACACCACCGCCATCGCCTGTTGCTACCACTTCAGCGCCACGAGCGTGGGACCGAGGGACGAAGGGAAGGGAAGGAAGTGAATTGACGTACCTATGTTTGGTATATATCACACGAGGAATCAAAACTGGATGCACGTGAAAGCATAGAGATGGGAGAGGAGGACAGAGGAAGGGAAGGGCAAGAGGAACCTGAGGATGTGCGATGAAGGAGCGATGCCAAAACATCACAAAGGGGGACCCGTAGCTCGTCACGTAGCGCGGCCGCCTCATTGCCGGCTGCCACCCCGCGCTACCGCCTCCGTGCGCAGGTTCCGTTCGTGGAGCGTGAGGAGCGCATGACCTGCCTTCACCGCGGCCTGGTCCTCCCCACTATCGTGAAGCTCGCCCGCATCGCCGCCCCAATTGCTCAGGATGACGGATGAAGATCCTGCAACAGCGACGTGGGTGAGGGATGCAGCCGACGATGGAGGGATGATTTTCGTGGCTAAACCCTCCCTATCAAAATAACTACTTAAAAAAGGCAAAGATCGATGCATTAGGAAAATTAGGATTTGGAATTGATTGTCATAAAACAAAATTTTATTAATTGATAACGTGCTATCGGTACATGCCCGTTTATAACGTGTCTAGTTAGGAAACTTTGGAAAAGTTAGGAAAGTTTTTATTGTAAGGATAAAAAAATCAATGTGAGGAGATATGGTGGTGGGATATGAGACGAAAATAAACCGGACGAAAATAAACCAGACGAAATATAACCAGACGAAAATAAACCGTGGACGCAATCCTACCAACTGTTCCATTAGGAGTAGAGATTTGTTGAGAGGACAGCCGTCGTGACGATTAGAATGAGGATTTGGCTAGGGATGTGCCAGTTGGTGGCACCGATGTAGATGCCGAACACAGAATCATTAAGGTAAAAATCCATGATTTGTCCTTAATTAGATGGATCCGACAAGGCAAGAGCGCACAAAGTCGGCACTTAAGACGTTCTTTTTTTACGTAACCTTCGTCAGAGAGGGTGGGGAGTTCTGGCAATTGCATTAAGCAGAGAAGAGTTGATCTAGTTAATGAGAAAAACCAAATACGAAAATAGTACACATCAAGGTTAATTAAGGAAAATCAAGAAAAAACAAAAAAGAAACACAAAAGAAACAAGAACCAGAGCTAGAGGAACGGGTTTAGACAGAAACACAAGCGCACAAGCTCGTGAAACACCGTCTGAGCCCGACACAAGAGCGCAGAAACACAAAACCACCAGACGCAATGTCCAGCCAAAGCGACCACCATACTCGCAAGATATCTCAAACACCCCGAGCCTCTCGACCGCATATGTATCGAAACTAAGAACACATTTTTCTAATAGTCTTCAGATCAGTAATTTTTGGCTAGGGTGAATCCCACAAACTTTCCTTTCTTGGACATATGCAGTACTTGCGGTTCTTTTTTTTTAATGAATGTTTTGGGGTAAATATGCTCTCAAGGAAAAAACACTGGGGTAGGAGGAAATCTGCCGGTAAGTTGGATTCCGTCTACGTAGCATTTTTGTTTCTTTTGCCATGCTAGTCTTGACATTGTTTTGATTTCAACATCGATGCCAAGAGCCCATGATTGAGATCCTTTCATTTTGATAGGGAGTAACTATAGCCAAGTCAACTTAGAAATGGTTTTCTTTGTCCACATACCGTTTGTTGCGTGGGTCCAATGGTTTGTTACCGTTGATTTAAAAATAGTTATTTTCCTGGTTTCTTGATAAATAGCAAAACCCCATTTTGATGAGATCAAAACATGAACATCTAACTACTTAAAAGATATTATTGCGACAACATTTGGGGTGCATCATTGTAGTTTTGTCGTATGTGTGATATTTTCATATATTTTTTGGAGCTACTCCATGTATGACATATAGTGTTACGATCTCTATACCACAGTCAATCAAATGGTTGGGGCTGCATTTTGCCTATCCATGGACGGTGTGATTGGTAGGTTCCGTACCAAAATCGGACAAAGGATGTCGTATGTATGGCATCACTAATATTTTTTTAATCAGGAAAAATCAGACAAAGGATGTCATTTGTACGGCATTACTCATATTTTTTTAAATCAGAAATGAACAGATTTGCTGATTTTAGAAACAAATCAGAGTGGACACAGAAAGTTTAGGAGGTTGAGTGAGGAGAATTTATTTTTCAAGGGTTAAGTGAACCAAGCTACTAGTTTAGCAAACTGAATAGTTTAAGATTGCAAAGAAGACTTATTCCAAGAATTAACCACTCTTACATATAATAGTATGGGATACCATCTCTCTATTCGAGAGAAAAAAAATCCCCATACAAAATTGATGTGTCACCAGGATCGGTTACGTACTTCCTCACAATGGCAATGGATTTGCCACAAAAAATTTACTTTTACTTTGTCTAATGTATCTTTTTTGTTTGTTTGAAGAATTGGTCTAGTGCTGTTCTTGCAGCGTTGTCGCCTTGTTCCACCTGTCCATGAAGCGGCTCATCCTCGCCAGTGCAACGTCCAGCGTGTCCAGGCTCATGTTGGCGAAGCACACCCTGAACCATCCTGGCTCCGAGCAATGGCACGACGACCCCGGCGAGATGTTGAGCTTCACCTCGTGCAGCATCAGGTCCCACAGCCTCAGCTCGTCGGCGACCGTGGCCTCGCCGCCGTCGCCGAGCAGCCGCCGCATGTCCATCCACACGAACAGCCCGGCATTGCTGCGCAGGCACGGCACGCCGGAGCGGGCCAGCCCGGCCACCATGTGGTCGTGCCGCACCCTGAGGCGCTCGCGGTTGGTGCGGATGTACTCCTGGGCGAACGCGGCGTCCAAGAGCATGGCGGCGAGCGTCTTCTGCGTCTGCGACGACACGAGCGTGAAGCTGGACATGCGCCGCGCGGCCGTGACGACGGCGTCGTTGTACGAGTACACCACGCCGACGCGGAACCCCGGGAGCCCCAGGTCCTTGGACAGGCTGTACACGATGTGCACGCGCCCGGCGATGTCGTCGCCGCGCGACTCGACGAGCTCCGCCACGCTGACGAGGTCCGGCGCGGCGAACACCGAGCCGGAGTATATCTCGTCGGAGATGAGGTGGATGTTCTTGCGCACGACGAAGTCTAGGACGTCCTCCAGCACTGACCGCTCCACCGTGGTGCCGAGCGGGTTGGACGGGTTCGTGAGAAGGACGCCGCGGACGCTCATCCCCGCCGCCGCGGCCTCCTCGTACGCCGCCTCGAGCGCGGCGACCGTGACCTGGAACCCGTTGGAGCTGTGGCAGTGCACGGGCACGATGTTTACCCCCGTCCTCCACCGCAAGTCCCGATCAAACCTGCAGGGCGCCATGCATGTCAGGACAAGAGCACGGGCAATGGAACAGTAGTGACTCGCTCTGGTTGGTTGGTCTGTTGCTTACCCCGGGTAGTAAGGCGTAGGGATCAGCAGCGCGTCTCCCGGGTTGGCGAGGATGAACGTGAGCAGCTCGTTGGCCGCCGTCGCGCCGGCAGTCAGCACGATGCGGTCAGGGTCAAACCTCACTTTGCCGCCCCTTATCTTCTCCATGAAACTCGCCATCGCCTGCAAGCAAAGGGCACCGGACCGCCACAAAGATCAGTCCACGCCGTCGGAGACAAGCAAGATAAAGCAGAGTACACACGCTCTTGTGTATGTACGACGTACCTTCCGGAAGGTTTTGAGGCCGTGGTAGTCCTGGAACAGGGCGTTGTCCCGGAAGCTAGCCACGCCGGAGCCGGGGCGGGCGCCGCCCCACCCAGCCGCCTCCGGGTGCTCCCTCAGGAACCCCTCCAGGAGGTCGAAGGAGACCTGGTTCTCGGCGAGGCCCATCTGGATGACGCCGCCGGGGTTGGTGACGGCGTCGTAGGGGTCGTCGTCGTAGGCTCTCCACCCGGCGAAGTAAGGGGAGTCCTCGCCGTGGGCGCTGGAGGTTGCCACCCGCGACAGGGGAGGCGTAGAAGCAGCAGGCAACAGCATGCCGCCCATGGTCTTTGCGCCTTGGAGTGACAAGCAATGGAACAGGACTCTTTCGAGGTTGAAAGCTTGCAATGCAAGGCAATGGCAAGAAGCAAAGCTGGCACAGCTCAAGAATGTGAATGCGCTCGCAGGGCAGAGCTGGGTGTGGTGATCCTGGTTGGTCTTGGGGCTATATATAGGCAGAAATGCCGGGAAATACAATTTGGAACCTGCATGTATATACTGGTGTGAAATCGTTCGGTTGTCACAAGAGCCCCAAATTTTAAAATGGCAAATATTCATTTTTTTTGACGATTAATGGTTAATGTTCATTTTTGGACAATTAATGGCTATTATTATTATTTTACAAATGGCTAATGTTATATATATTTTTGATAATTGATGGCTGATATTCCTATAACCTCACGCGACGTAAGATTTTACCAATGGTTAGAGCATGTACAACAAATGGTTGCCTAATATGAGTCCCTATACGTCCATGGACGTACCCGTTGACAGTGACCGGACATGTTAATTGACCTTGATTTAGCACAAAGTGAATAGGGAGTACCGTTATAAAGCACAAAAGATAAGAAAGGAAAGGTTTAACAACGATAGCTAATATTTCTCTGCCTTCACATCCAGTCTTCTGTTAGAAACTAGCAGCGTGCAGGTTTTCCTTTTTTTTCTTTTGTGCTTGAGGCGTACATGAGTGGTAGCTAGTACTCTTTCCGTCCTGTAATACTGAACTTTCTTACATTATGGGACAAAGGGAGTAAAAGACATAAAGATTGCAGCATTTGTTAGACATACTAGTGTAAATGTAACATAGTACTCCTTCCGTCCGGAAATACTTGTCATCAAAATGAATAAAAGGGATGTATCTACATGTATTTTAGTTCTAGATACATTCCTTTTCGTCTATTTTGATGACAAGTATTTTTGGACGGAGGGAGTACGTTGGCAGCAAATCAGTTGATTATTATTTAATCAAGAAATTTAGAATATATATATTGTGTCAAAATGTAAGACATACTATACGCGGTACGGACGCGCCGTCCATTTGCTTGTACCGTCGCATGCTCATGCTCATGATGAGGTTGGAGCCGACATCTATAGATGGCGCACAGTCGTTTTGCGTTAATATTTTATAAGATATGCTCCTATCTCAGGACATATCTTAAGTACAGGAAATATAATTTTTATCTCCATTGCATTTTTTGCGGCTAAAAATGTAGTACTAGTTTATATTTAAAGTGGGTTCAAGATATCTTAGCTCAGGACCCGGTACTCGTCATACTTGGTTTGCTATTACTAACACACATGATTTGGAAAGTCGTGATGATATTACTAAAGAACGTCATAATCAGATGTTTTGCAACTCACTTTGGACTAGAGATGCAAACGAATCGAGCTCGAGCGAGTTAGACTAGGCTCAGCTCAACTTATAATAAAATTCGAGCAAGCTGAAACTAAGTGAAGCTCAAGGTTGAGCTGTAAAAAGTGACTCGTTCTTAGCTTGAAACGATTTCGAGTCGATCTCAAGCTAGTTTCGAGCTATATAAGATGATTTTTTTAATCAAAGGCAATTTTTCAAACAAGATTGCCACAACACAGCGTAAGAAACCATCATAAAATTCGAACTATTCTCTATCAACCGAAGATTAGTACTTAATAGTAAAAGATCGTGGATAAACTAAAAGGAGAAGAAAATGAAGGTGTGTCTGCCCTCAAACTTTTAAAAGAAAGAATATGATATTTACACATGACTTATTATGAAACATATCGAGGCTAAATTTTCTTTGCACTTAGTCAAGCTTCCATGTTTGCAAGTAGGTAAAATGGAGAAAAATCATATGCAACATATATGGCAATAAACTATCCTATTTCCTTTTAATACATATAAAGATTATTTAATATAATTATATGATATCGAGCTAAAATTGAGCTCAAATCGAGCAAGTCAGTGTTGGCTCAAGATCAGCTCATTTCTCGACCGAGCTATATAAAGTGCTCATAGTCAACTCATTTCTTTCTGAGTTGATCTCTAGTCGAGCGAAAATTCAAATCGATCTTGAGCGGCTTACGAGTCTCGAGATTTTCTTAGCCCTACTTTGGACAGTTAGCAATAATCTTTCTATGAACGTCCAGAAATTTGTTTCATGTAGCTTGGGAAGGAAATTTTGGATCATGGATACATAATCCTTTACGCGTAAGACCTATTGCTCATGCGATTTGGGATTCTCATTTTGGTGAACCCGCTGTGGAAGCCTTTACTCGAGGAGTCTTTTGTACGTTTAATTGCATGAACAAAATTCTTCTACAAGTTGTGCCCGGCTCCGGTGAAGGAGGGGCGATGACAGATAGTTTTAGTATAGATGCTCATATTTTTTGATATAAATTTGGTCAAATTTTGTGTAGTTTGACTTCAAACAAATTTTATATGTGGAGTAAAAATAAACGGAGGGAGTAGACGATCAACTTGTATACCCAACTCCATAAAAGTCATCCGCGGATGCAACATTGCTCTTTTTGTTACAAAACGTACATTTTTCCAATAGAAGTACAAAAGTTAGGACTGTAATAATCTAGTATAGGTAAGAGAGTAGGGCATTAGTCCAGCCGAGCTTGTTGTATCAGTCACCGAGTAAGTTCCTCGATGACTAGATTTTGACAAGGTGCAGCCGGTCCCGGTCAGATTTGCCTTTGTGT
>NC_041385.1:113867369-113881449 GCF_002162155.2 Triticum dicoccoides | reverse complement strand
ACGGGATTTAAGATTTTTTAAGATTCAAACTCCTAGGGTGCTCAAAACTTTTTAGATTTCACACTTTCCCAAAAAGTTAAATTACTAAAATTTAAAAGTTTTCATAGTTGTCGAACTTATGAAAATATGGCTTTCCATCAGTTGCTTGAAATTCTAAACCGCTCCCGTCGATATATGATATTTTTTTATTAGAAAAGGAGGATGACCCCCGGCCTCTGTATCTGGAAGATGCATACGGCCACTTTATTGATTATTCTCGAGGACCTTACAAAGTATTACAACAATGTGCCTGAGTCCACCATCTTGGCAACATATGCCCCTACTCCTATCCAAAATGATGAAGGAGTGCTAACTGGGCCACTACCCAAACCACTCACCTAAGCCTAACATCAAAAGCCGGAAGCCGAAACTCATTCGGAAGCCCCAGCCGAGCCACATACCGGGTCTGGGACACAATCCGGTCAGACGCACTCCTGTGTCGTCGCCGCCATCTTCCACAGGTCTTCAGAACATATTGAGGCTTCTACCTTGTCTGGCCACTCTGCCATCGACGTCACCATGACGCCAGACAGCAACCTCCTCCTGCGCGAGCCCATCTCCGCGCATCGGGCGCCGAGTCTCCACAGCGCCATGCCATCGATCTCCGCCGCCATCCAATGTGTGAGATGAAACACCGCTCCACCATCCCTCCAGCTAGCACTTGCTCCAAGACGATGCCCCCAGAAGGGAAAGCGATAGAACGCTATCATCATCCGATCTGGAAGACCCAGATCTGGGGTTTCCCCCTGAGCATCCCGAACCTGATGGCACAGACTCCCGACGATGCCTCGACCATCGGCAATAGCTCCACCAGACGAGCGTCGCCTACGTCGCCGCAGCCTCCAAGATGAAACTGACCAGAATGCATATGTCGACACCGAACCGCCGCCACTTCCACCGCCGCTTGAGCAGCCCCCGAGCAACGCCTTCAGGAAGGAGCACGCCACCGTGGTGTCGTCGTCGCTTGGAACAGGGGGGTCTGAGGTTTTCACCTGAGCTCCTGGGAGGGGTGGAAGGAAGAAGGTCCTCTTCGAAGCCTCCAAAGATGGAAGCAACACCCAAAGGCACTGCCATCGGAGTGGCCGCCACGCCGGCCAAGAGATTCCCCCGGAACCCTTCCAGCCACCGGATCTGCAAGGCCAGCACCCAAGAACGGTGACCGAAGCCACCAACGGCCGGATCCGCTGCAGATCAGAGTGGATCGGGGTCGAGGACGAACATCACCATGGCCACCAACATCCAGCGAGGAACCGCCGCCGCAGCCGAAGCCCATCACCTCCCCGCCATCCACATGGCCAGGGAAGTGGCCCACCTGTCCACGCCGGCGCCGCCCGCCGCCAAGCTGCGCCGCGTGCCACCAGCCATGGCCGCCGCCATGGATCCGAGCCGCAGGCGGGCCGCCAGCCGCGGTGCCCAACGGGGGAGGAGAGCCGCGCCATGGGAGGAAGGCCAACCCGAGCAGATCGGCTCTGGGGAAAAACCCCCGCGCGCCACCGCATCTCGAAGCGGCCTCGCGCTGTGCACGCGGCCCCCTGCGCAGCCGCGTCGCCAGGGCGCGCCGGAACCCCAGATCGGGAACAGCCCGCGCGCCGCCCACCTCGCGCCTCGCCGCGCCTCCTTCTGCCGCTACCTCGGAGTGGATCTCCTTTCCGAGACCAGGACCTGGCTCCCCGCCGCCACCTTCCTTGGGGCCGGCCCGAGCTTCGCCGGGGGCGTCCTCTGGCGATATATGATATAGCTAAGAGAAACGAAGCCCAGGGCCGAGAAGGGGATGCCGCGGCAAGTCCGAGGCTTTATAGGTTTGGGTGTGGGGTATAGGGCGGTCGCCAACACTAGGGAAGGTGAGGCATAGAGGATGACCATGAGTGGCTACAGTCGGTCGTGAGAGGTGACAATAGTCATTTCATCCAACATCGGCTGGGTGGATCACAAGCGGGAACGATGAAGAAAGAGACGTCCAGAAGTGGAAGAAGTCACCTCATGCAGATTGGCTGAAACTATTTTTTTTTCAAACACCTAAATTTTACAAGAGAAGTAGACCGTGAGGATGGCACACAAGTGTACTCCGCATCCCTTGTCCCACCTGAATGCAACTGTAGCAGTCACCAGCATGGTGTACAAGAGCAACTCGAGCAGAGTCGTCATATTGATAACCTTCATATCGCATATTCTGAGGCAACACACAAACACATAATTGCGATATTTGCCGCATCCGTAATCGTGTGACTCAATATCAATGAGACATCCTTTTTCTTTTCAACATTTGCACCATTCCACGTGTTACACTCCAGATGGCATATGAGGCATCAGACGTCATATATTTGGCTATTGGCTAGTGAGAGGTGATATATTCGCTATATAAATTATGGCGATCTCTGTCAAGATGACAACTCTGATAGAGTGGATCTAACTGGTTCACCCAAACGAGCGTCGGAATGCAAGAGCATATATGTAGTACAGTGATAGAGCGGATCCCTCACAACATCCCATGTATGCTACTATGTGTAGTACAGTGCACTGCTCTGCACCGTACAGCTGTTCGTCCGCCCGCCCGCAATGCAAAAGCAGCTTCAGTGGTGATGCCTGACGGAAACCGGAAAGGGGCCTAAGCTGGCGGGCCGCGGCGCAGCCTCGCCGTCGATCGGGTGCGCTACAGACGCGCTCCTGGTGTCTCCTAAATTCTAGTTAACCCGCGGTTTAATCAGTCTCCGACGCCGCGGGAGACTGATGCTGCCGGTTGGCTCGGCCCCAACGAAACATTCACGGGAATATTTGCCGGCGCTTTTGCAGCCCGGGATGCTCCACAGACAAATTTTGTCGCGGTGATAGCAAAGCACAGCACAGCAGGTCGGCCATCCCGGATTTCCGGCGCGCAGCCGATTAAACAACTGAGCAGGAGGTCAATGACTAGATTGACCCCTAAACGCCAGCGATTATGACTAATTTCAAATTAGGGCTGTGACGAGGGGGCGACTTTGTCCAAACCCGCCCATGCTAATAGCTGTTCGCGGAGGTTCAAGGCTGTTGGCCGCCTCAAAATCTCAACGCCCCCCATAAACAACGTCCCCGGCTGCGGCTCAGTGGCTACGGGCTTTGAGAGGCCATTTGATTACGCGCCTCATGATCCACGGAATGAGTATGAATATCATCATGCGTAGGCGGGTTGTTGGACGGATCATATCGGCACTTTGCGGCACGATTCGACGCCCTGGTATCCAAGCCTACCGGAGTTTGAAAACGCGCACTTCGGTGCTTTGCTTTCGCTGAGATGAGTACGGGTGCTCCTTCTCGATCTCTTTGTTAAGCATCTACAGCCGAATTTGCCAAATTCGATCACTCGAACACCCGCGAATGCATCAACGGACAAACGGACAGTAACCGGTCATGTCTCAAAAATGTTTCTAAATTTGTATATCTCAAATTAAAAGCCCCATATCCATATTATTACATGCAACGCAGCGATCTTTGAGTGGAGCTTCGTCCGGCTCCGCCATGGCCATGTCCGATGGCCGGTTGTGCCCCTTAGAATGTTGGTTTGGTTGCCGACAAGGTAGAGTAAGACATGTGACACGAGCCGGCTCACAGAACTCAAGACGCCGCCGTCTCCCATGCTCTATTCTTCCTCGCCGGAGCCCGAAACCCGTAGGGTGCCAGTGGGCGTGAGATCGATGATGGATTTGTCCTGGGACGAGTCGGCGACGTCCACCACGACGTGGTTGCGGCACCCGGACTGGTGCATCATACGGGCGCTGGAGAATGCAACTCCACCTCGTCGGCGTCCACCGCGGCGAGCGCTGCCGCCGCGTCCCGTGCCCGTTGGCGCGCACGGCGGGCACGCCACGCCATGTTTGCGTAGGAGGATGCCCAGGGTGCGTCGACGGCCTCGGCGCGGCAACAGAGGGGTTGCGCTCCGCCACCACGTTCGGACACCAGGCGGACCGCACCGCCTTCGATGGGGCAGCAACGACCGCCCTAGCGCCGGATCCATGCGCCGTTTGGGCGGATGCAATGAATTCCCGACGGAAGGAGTCCAGTCGCTGCCGTGCACGGACCTCCTCCCGGGCGCGGCGGAGCGCAAGCCGAACGGTTATCTCCTCTTCAGGGCCGCGTGGGATCAGCTCGGGGTCGAAGGATCTGAAGGTGAAGGACTCGGATTCACTGCCCGCCATGCCGGAGACGGCCGGACGGTGCCAGGGACGTGCTTGGGTGGCGGAGTGATGTGACTAGGGTTTGGTCCTACGAGCGGATGGGGAGGAATATATGTGGGGTCGGGTGGGCTAGCACGGGCCGGGTCCGACGTGGCGGGCGTGCACGGGCGCCCCTATATCCACCCCATATTTGGGCTGAATATGAGGGGTGCCGGTCATCCGATGCGTTTGAGGCCCGTTTGAGATGTGCGTACGGGTTAAAATTTTGCGACCGAACAGTGATCGGGCGACCTGCCCGGGCGTATGAAGCAGGTTTGAGGCATCCGGCTGTAGATATTCTCTGCTCTAAACAAAATTATTACGTGACTACGATGAAAGTCAAGGACACACAAGCACCTCTTAGTTCCTAAATTTAGGAATGAGCTATATAGGGAACAAAATGATGATTTCTAAAATAAATCTATGTACATACGTATTTAGTTCATATTGAAATTAAAAAATGGGGGTTAAATAAATAACACTGATTAAAGGCGTAAGAACACCGCTGTTAGAGGAGTCAAGCCACGGCTGGAAATGAAACGATTGAAGAAGGAGAAACAAGGTGGTTTCCTGTTTTCCCAATCAGCCATATGCGGAAGAAACGGAAACCCACGGAACTTCTTTCAACGGTTTTGGCCAAGTGACATAATTTTAGATTTGCGCGTTGATTGTTGAAAAGCTAGAACATACAAACAAGTGATAAGATTTATGGCTAATGTACGTCAGCGACATCCCCATCACGCCCTTGGCACTGGCAGCAACAGAAAGTGGGGGGCTTTTGGCATAGTCTAAACAAGACAATATAGCCACAAATGGTTGCACGTTTGTGCGGAACCACAACAATCGCTACTTCTGTTCAAGTTGTATTATTATATCTCATGTACTCCCACCGATTCAAATTAATTGACGCTGCTTTAGTATGATTTTTGATGAGGACATCAATACCATTGTTACACTCATAACCCCTGTCGTTACTTACATGTGACCAATTACTGGAGCTCGCACACGCTAATTAAATTATTAGATACATTCGTTTCTTGGTATCGATTCTAATGTCCATGAAAATATGATGCTGACTAAATTGGATACGTTTGTTTTGTTTATAAATGAAGGGCATAGCTTGGATAAGAAGGATGCACATTGGAGCATGCTCAAGCACGGAGATGGTGACATGCGCAAGGGGAATAAGAACGAAGTTTCTGCTAGAGTTTTCAGCACTTCGGAGCCACCATGATGACGTATAAGGACATGGACGAAATATACAAGATGCCCTTTCATAAATTTTGCCCACAGCTTAATAAAGAAAGATGCTGCGCCACCTTATTTTTGGGGCAGGACCATGTAATTTCGAAATACTTAGACTATTTTTTAAAGTCCGTATTATAGAGGAAACGACTCAGGAGGTCTTTTAGTCCCACCTGGCCAAGGGGGGACAAAATCTCCTCTCCCCCTACAAATACAACCTTTAAGGCACCGTTTAGACTTTGGGTCTTGTTTAGATTAAAATTCACCATAGCTGCAACTTGCGTTCTTCGTTTGTGTTCAACGACCAGACAAAGATGTTACAAAACCCCACTTCCATCAATAAAGCTTTCCTCTTATATTTGCAATATCCAGAATTGCAATATCAGTTTCTTGCTTGTTCTTCGCTTGCCTGCAGGAAATAGACCCTCGTGGTCAGATTGATCGTACTCCGGCGTGGTCAATAACCTCTCGGAGTTGGTTTAGCGATTGCTAAGGCGCAATGTCTTCGCACGTTTGTAGTCGGATCGTAAAGATTGACTTCCACCAAAACGATAGCCACTTCACATCGAAAGACGGGACACATTTGCCTCTATCAATTTTGTACCGATGCTGGATCGAAGGGAGTAGTATAATTCAGGGCAGTTCCATGTTTATCTTGGTTCTTTCCATCAACCCGTCACATGTACTCGCCGCACACGGATCTTGCCGTAATAGTCGCTACCTCGCGCATCATCTGTGCCCAAGCCGACTGTCGTACCATGGCGACTCGCGTTACCGACACAATCCGTTAGCAGTGTCACGTTGTCGCCTTTGTACAACATCGAGCACATCGTTTTCATGATCTCACACTCTGATGTATTCGGCCGTCCCTCCATGTCTGGTCGCTAATGTGATCGCGAGCCAAAGACGCCGCCTCCATGACGTCTTCAACAATCACTACGTCGGTCTGATCGTCCCGTCTAGCTGGTCCTTACTGCCCAAAGCCCATCGAATGGTCCAGTCCTCCTACTCGGGGTGTCCAAATCCACCGGTTGCATTCACGATCACCGTCATGCTCCATCTGCACCTATCAGACATTTCCCGACACCCATCGAGCATGATCCTTGTACCTCCATACTGCATAACCTTCTCGAAACCTTGTTCATGATACCACTTGTTAGAATAAACATGCCATGCAAAATCATAGATGACATCAAAGTTGATATTTGTTAACGAGGTTCATCGATTCGGGCTACATCCCCAAGGCAATGAGTACGAGCGCTCATCCCCGAGATACGTAAGATTGGTCGACCAGAGGCCTCTGATGAAGCTATGTACCTAGGGTAGGGTCATGGACCTGTCCAAGATACCCTCCCCAAGGACATCTCTAGAAGAAACCACCTTTCAGTCGATCCGGAAGTGCTCCACTCGACGGACTCGAAGACACTCGACCATGAAGCCAACCACTCGACTACCAGGAGACCTAAAGTCACTCTGCACGCAAACGTCCTGTCATTAAGTAGCTTTTATGGTCATCATAGCACTTTATTGGTGGCGTTACCAGTAACGCCCGATCTTAATGTACCTTAAACCCTGCATAACTGAGGGCCGGAGGGGTCTGGCGGACTCTATATAAGCCATCCCCCTCCTCAGTGTAAAGGGTTCGCACCGCTGTAACTCGTATACACATAATCCAGTCGACCGCCTCCGGGCTCCGAGACGTAGGGCTGTTACTTCCTCCGAGAAGGGCCTGAACTCGTAAATCTCTTGCGTATACAACTACTCCATAGCTAGGATCTTGCCTCTCCATTCCTACCCCCCTACACTACTGTCAGACTTAGAACGACGACAGTTGGCGCCCACCGTGGGGCAGGTGTCTTAGCGACTTGTTGGAGAAGTTGCGATTGTTCCGATCTCCTTCATCATGGTTTCAGGCGGAGTTTTGGTTGAGGGCCGCGAGATCCGTCTCGGCGCGCTCACGTTCATCGCCGACGACTCCGCTTGGCTTCAGGAGGCTCCACTCGACATCGACGCGCTCCTCGTCCGCGGGGCGACGCACTTTCGCGCGTGCGTTCGCGGTGTCCTCCTGCGGCAACCGTCAACCCAGTATCGGTCGGCCCCTGTGTCATCCTCCCTCCCTGTTTCCCGCCGGCGCAAGCGCTCTGGTCGGTCGTGGCTTCAGCGGTGGGTGGGGCACGTGGTGGCTCACCAGTCGGCCACCCCCCAAGTCACGGCGATCGAGCCCGACGAATCTCTCTACGGCTTGTTCGACCTGTCGACTGGCTCTGTAGAGACTGCATCCGAATGTGACAGCAGTGATCCAGCTGCAGAGGTTCTGATGGTCAATGGACCATGCAGTCCTCTCGGCTTTCCCCGCACCGACGGAGGCGACGGCGGAGGCGACCCGGCACATGCCCACGAAGAATATCACCCCGAGCCCCTCACTTCGCTGCAGAGGGAAGAACTTCGCCGCCGGAACATGGATGCGCTGCACACTCCTATCGTTGGAGAAACCCCCGAGGCTCGTGCCTTAGAGGACGCGCGCTTGGCCAACTTGGCTGAGCGCACTCGACTGGAGAACCTCCAGCGAGCACTTGACGAGCGTGCGCGACAACGGGTTCCAGAATCTAGTCGACGTCAACTCTTTCCACCACCAACTCAGGTATATCGAACTTCGATTCAGGATCTAGCAGCTGCAGCCCATATAGCAGAATCAATTCAGCCTTCCCAGTCAGAGGCTGGCAGGGCTTGTTACAGATCAGAGCATTACTCCGGGCAGCAGGAGATCAAAATTCAACTGTATCGCAGTCGCGGAATAGGATTCACAGCAGATCCGTCACTGCAAATACAGTCCAGTCGGCCCATAGCCCAAGATCGCCCACGAGGTGTGAGGGACGTGGAGACCGGCGTGATCAGTACAAGAACCGGGAGCAGTACGATGACCGAATCAATCGCGATGATCGACGTTGAGTGCCCACCCCTCCCCCAAGGGGTGGATCGTACGCGCCTCGACAGCAGGATGACAGACGCCATTACAGTGTTGGGCGAAGGATTCCAGTCGACCCCAGGGAACCAGGCTTTGATGCGAGATCCATTATCGTTCAAGGTTTGGTCGACAGGAACAGAGCTCACCGAGAAGGTCATGATAGAGATGCACCCACCAGCAGCAGAGTTCACGTCTCACGACCAGAGTGTTTCAGCAGAGCCATTAGGGCCGCGGTGATTCCTCCCAACTTCAAGTTGGCGACTGGAGTCAGTAAGTTCACTGGTGAGTCCAAGCCTGATACTTGGCTTGAGGACTACCGAGTGGCTGTTTAGATTGGCGGCGGCAATGATAAGGTGGCCATGAAACACCTGCCTCTTATGTTGGAGGGCTCGGCCAGAGCATGGCTGAATCAGTTGGCACCCAGCAACATTTACACTTGGGAAGATCTTGCCCGAGTGTTTGTCAGAACATTTGAAGGAACTTGCAAGCGACCAGCAGGGTTGATATAGCTGCAATCTTGTGTGCAGAAGTCGAATGAAACTCTGAGGGATTACTTCCAGAGATGGATCACGTTGCATCACACGGTAGAGAGTGTATCTGATCACCAGGCAGTCTGTGCCTTCAAGGAAGGCGTTAAGTACAGAGAGTTAAACCTGAAATTCGGTCGAACCGGAGACATGTCTCTGAGTCGAATGATGGAAATTGCCACCAAGTATGCAAATGGTGAAGAAGAGGATCAGCTCCGGATGGCAAGCATAAGTCAGTCGCCCACGAAACCGGAGGAGGGAACTCCAGTCGGAAGCAAAAGCGGAAAGCCGAGCCAGCTGCTCCTGGAGAAGCCTCGGCTGTGACTCAAGGAAAGTTTAAAGGGAAGCCCAAAGGGTCTTGGAACCCTAAGAAGGTGAAGGACAAGGAAGGGAATGACGTGATGGATTTGCCGTGCCACATCCACACGAAGAAAGATGAGGAGGGTAAATTCATTTATCCGAAACATACCACTCGACAATGTCGGCTCTTGATCCAGCAATTCCAGGGGAAATAGCCCAAAGATAAGGAAAAGGAGTCGGACAAAGTTGAAAACAAGGAAGATAGTGATGATGGATATCCCCAGGTCAATTCCACCCTGATGATTTTTGCTGATGTTGAAAGCAAAAGTCGATTGAAAGTTATCAACCGAGAGGTGAATATGGTTGCTCCGGTGACACCAAGTTATCTAAAATGGTCTCAGACTGCCATCACATTCGACTAGTCCGATCACCCGACGCACATAGCCACCCCAGGGAGGCAAGCTTTGGTGGTCGACCCAGTCGTCGAAGGCACTCGACTGACTAAAGTCTTGATGGATGGTGGCAGTGGCCTGAATATATTATATGCAGAGACGTTGAAAGGAATGGGCATTCCGATGTCCAGACTCAGTACCAGCAACATGAGTTTCCATGGAGTCATTCCTGGAAAGAAGGCTGAGTCACTCGGCCAAATTGCTCTTGATGTGGTTTTCAGTGATTCCAAGAATTACCGCAAAGAAAAGTTGACGTTTGAAGTTATGGATTTCTAGAGTGCTTATCACGCTATTTTGGGCAGGCCAGCTTATGCACGTTTCATGGCTCGACCATGTTATGTATACCTCAAATTGAAGATGCCTGGTCCCAAAGGTGTGATCACTATTACCGGCAATCAAAAGAAGGCGGAAGAGTGCTTTCAGAAAGGCTCAAAGATCACCGATGCTCAGATGGCAGTAGTAGAGCTGCAGGAATACCAGAAAACTGCGGACCCGAGTGATTTGTTGCGAGCCAAGAAGCCCGCTACGGAATCAGCGTTTCAGTCGTCCGGCGAGACAAAACCGATTCACATTCACCCGACCGATCTCAGTGCTGCTCCGACTCATATCTCTATGACACTCGACTCCAAATAGGAAGAAGCGCTCATCCAGTTCCTCCATGAGAACTGGGACATCTTCGCATGGAAACCTTCTGACATGCCGGGTGTTCCCAGGGGGCTGGCTGAGCATCATCTATGAGTTGAATCAAAAGTGAAACCTGTCAAAGAACATCTTTGACGATCCGCCGTCCAGAAAAGAAAGGCCATTGGCGAGGAGGTGGCTCGGCTCTTAGCAGCGGAGTTTATCCGAGAAATTTACCACTCCGAGTGGCTCGCCAATGTTGTCATGGTCCCCAAGAAGGACAAGTCACTTTGCATGTGCATCGACTTCAAACACATCAATCGGGCCTGCCCGAAAGATCATTTTCCTCTCCCCCGCATCGACCAAATAGTCGACTCGACTGCGGGATGTGAGCGCCTGTCTTTTTTAGACGCCTATTCCAGTTACCATCAGATCCGTCTGTATGGACCCGACGAGATCAAAACAGCTTTCATCACTCCATTCGGGTGCTTTTGTTATCTCACCGTGCCATTCGACCTCAAGAATGCCGGAGCCACGTTCATGAGGATGATTCAGAAGTGTCTGCTCACTCAAATCAGTCGGAATGTGGAAGGATACATGGATGATATTGTAGTCAAGTCACGGAAAGGTTCCGACCTGCTGACTGACCTTGCTGAAACATTTGCCAATCTCAGGAGGTATGATATCAAGCTTAACCCATCAAAGTGCACATTCAGAGTTCCTGGCGGAAATTTACTCGGTTTTCTCGTTCCGAACGAGGAATCGATGCCAACCCAGAAAAAGTTGGTACTATACTCCGACTGAAACGTCATGTACGTGTGCATGATGTCCATAAGCTTACTGGTTGCTTGGCCGCTTTAAGTCGATTCATCTCTCGTCTCGGTGAAAAGGCATTGCCTCTTTACCGACTGATAAAGAAGTCAGACAAGTTCGAGTGGACTCCTGAAGCTGATGCAGCGTTTGCAGAGCTAAAAGCCCTGCTTTCCACCCAACCGGTGCTTGCTGCCCCTATCAGCAAAGAGCCTTTGCTGCTTTACATTGCAGCCACGGGACAAGTCGTCAGTACAGTACTTACGGTCGAGCGGAAAGAAGAAGGAAAAGCCTTTAAAGTTCAGCGCCCAGTATATTATCTTTCTGAAGTTTTGACCCCATCAAAGCAAAGATACCCTCATTATCAGAAGCTTGTATAGGGGATTTATATGACCACGAAGAAGGTTGCTCATTACTTCTCTGACCATTCCATTACAGTCGTCAGCGACGCCCCATTGTCAGAGATTCTGCACAACAGAGATGCAACTGGTCGAGTGGCAAAATGGGCGATTGAACTCCTTCCCTTAGATATCAAGTTTGAGGCAAAGAAAGCCATCAAGTCCCAAGCAATAGCAGATTTCATCGCCGAGTGGATGGAACAGCAACTGCCGACTCAAGTTCACTCAGAGCACTGGACCATGTTCTTTGATGGATCTAAGATGGTGAATGGTTTCGGCGCTGGGGTAGTGTTGGTTTCCCCCCGAGGAGATACGCTCAGATATGTGCTCCAGATCCACTTTGATTCCTCCAATAACGAAGCAGAATATGAAGCACTTTTGTATGGGTTGCGTATGGCCATTTCACTCGGTGTCCGTCGCCTCATGGTTTATGGCGACTCAGATTTGGTGGTTAATCAAGTGATGAAGGAGTGGGACGTCAGAAGTCCGGCCATGACTGGTTACTGCAATGCAGTGAGAAAGCTAGAGAAGAAATTCGAGGGGTTAGAGCTTCATCATATACCTCGACTGAAAAATCAAGCGGCTGATGATTTGGCAAAAATAGGTTCCAAGAGAGAGGCCATTCCCAGTAATGTGTTTCTGGAACACATCCACACACCATCAGTTCAAGAGGATCCTTTCACCGAAGAAGCCCCGCAGCCAAAAAGTGTCAAGGATCCGACTGAAGTTGATGTCTCAGCTGTGGTCGACCTGATCATGGAAGTTTTGGTCATCACTCCCGACTGGACAGTGCCGTACATCGTGTATATCCTAAGGAAAGAGCTCCCAGAGAACGAAGAAGAGGCTCGACAGATCGTCCGTTGATCCAAGGCCTTTACTGTGATAAAGGGACAGTTGTGCAGGGAAAGCGCGACTGGAGTCGGTTAGAAACGTATAACACCAGAAGAAGGTCAGATAATTCTTGACGATATCCACTCGGGGACCTGTGGTCATTATGCGTCCTCTCGGACCATTGTGGCTAAAGCATACCGAGCGGGGTTTTACTGGCCAAGAGCTAATGAAATGGCAAAAGAGATAGTCGACAAGTGTGAAGGATGTCAGTTATATTTCAGTATGTCACACAAGCCCGCCTCAGCCTTGAAGACCATTCCACTCGTATGGCCCTTCGTTGTTTGGGGATTAGATATGGTTGGACCACTGAGAACTGGAAGGAGCGGCTTCACCCATGTACTGGTGGCAGTCGACAAGTTCACTAAGTGGATTGAAGCTAAGCCTATCAAGAGTCTTGATGCCAGCACTGCTATCAGCTTCATCAGGGAGTTGATATTCAGATATGGAGTTCCGCACATCATCATCACTGATAATGGGTCAAACTTCGATTTTGACGAACTCAGAGCCTTTTGTGCTTCTCAAGGCACGCGAGTCGACTACGCTTCCGTCGCTCACCCCCAACCGAATGGACAAGCAGAAAGAGCAAACGGCCTAATTCTCAAAGGATCGAAACCCCGGTTGATGCGTGATCTCAACCACGCAGCAGGCGCGTGGGTCGACGAACTTCCTTCAGTTCTTTGGGGATTGAGGACCACTCCTAGTCGGTCGACTGGGCGAACTCCATTCTTTCTGGTCTATGGAGCTGAAGCAGTTCTGCCGAGTGACCTGCTTCACAATGCACCTCGAGTCGAGCTCTACTCTAAAGACGAAGTAGAACAAGCCCGGCAGGACGTAGTCGACCTCCTAGAAGAAGAAAGAGAGATGGCCATGATCCGATCGACTATCTATCAACAGGACTTGCGCCGATTCCATGCTAGAAATGTGAAGAGTCGAGCCTTCCAAGAAGGAGACTTGGTCCTCCGAGTGGATCAACAGAAGCCACACAAGCTCGCTCCTACTTGGGAAGGCCCCTTCATCGTCACCAAAGTTCTCCACAATGGAGTGTACCGTCTTTACAATGTCGATCGCCAGATTGATGAGCCACGAGCTTGGAATGCGGAGCTGCTCTGCCCCTTTTCTACTTAAGTACTCACTCAGATGAGATGTAATAAAAAGTACCTCTATAGTCTGTTTATCAAAAACAAGAGTATTATAGTTTTCCCAGTGATTGTTGTTGCTTTTGTTTACGTGAGAAATCCCCCAGTGGGTGGCTTAGCTGCGAATCTGTTTCGCCTAAGTTTTTTTAAAAAAATTCCTACCGAGTGACGAGCAAGCCTCTCACTCGGGGGCTTAGCTGCGAATCCGTTTCGCCTAAGTTTTTAAAAATCCTACCGAGTGGAGAGCAAACCTCCCATTCGGGGGCTTAGCTGCAGTCCAGTACTCGCCTAAGTATTTAAAAATCCTACCGAGTGGAGAGCAAACCTCCCACTCGGGGGCTTAGCTGCAGTCCAGTACGCGCCTAAGTATTTAAAAATCCTACCGAATGGAGAGCAAACCTCCCACTCGGGGGCTTAGCTGCAGTCCAGTACTCGCCTAAGTATTTAAAAATCATATCGAGTGGAGAGAAAACCTCCCACTCGGGGGCTTAGATGCAGTCCAGTACTCG
>NC_041385.1:113860213-113866941 GCF_002162155.2 Triticum dicoccoides | reverse complement strand
AACCTCCCACTTGGGGGCTTAGCTGCAGTCCAGTACTCGTCTAAGTATTAAAAAAATCCTATCGAGTGGAGAGCAAACCTCCCACTCGGGGGCTTAGCTGCAGTCCAGTACTCGCCTAAGTATTTAAAAATCCTACCGAGTAGAGAGCAAACCTCCCACTCGGGGGCTTAGCTGCAGTCCAGTACTCGCCTAAGTATTTAAAAATCCTACTGAGTGGAGAGCAAACCTCCCACTCGGGGGCTTAGCTGCAGTCTAGTACTCGCCTAAGTATTTGAAAATCCTGCCGAGTGGAGACCAAACCTCCCACTCGGAGGCTTAGCTACAGTCCAGTACTCTCCTAAGTGTTTGAAAATCCTACCGAGTGGAGAGCAACCCTCCCACTCGGAGGCTTAGCTGCAGTCCAAGTACTCGCCTAAGTATGAAATACAATGTGCGCTCTGCAAGGACGATGAGGTGCAAGTCGACTGCTACCTTCTCCTTCGGAGCTACGCCACAAATACAATGTGCGCTCTGCAAGGACGACGAGGTGCAGGTCGATTGCTACCTTCTCCTTCGGAGCTACGCCACAAATACAATGTGCGCTCTGCAAGGACGACGAGGTGCAGGTCGACTGCTACCTTCTCCTTCGGAGCTACGCCACAAATACAATGTGCGCTCTACAAGGACGACGAGGTGCAGGTCGACTGCTACCTTCTCCTTTGGAGCTACGCCACAAATACAATGTGCGCTCTACAAGGACGACGAGGTGCAGGTCGACTGCTACCTTCTCCTTCGGAGCTACGCCACAAATACAATGTGCGCTCTGCAAGGACGACAAGGTGGAGGTCGACTGCTACCTTCTCCTTTGGAGCTACGCCACAAATACAATGTGCACTCTGCAAGGACGACGAGGTGCAGGTCGACTGCTACCTTCTCCTTCGGAGCTACGCCACAAATACAATATGCACTCTGCAAGGACGACGAGGTGCAGGTCGACTGCTACCTTGTCCTTCGGAGCTACGTCGCAAATACAATGTGCGCTCCATCCCAATCCGCAAGGACACAGGTCGACTGCAATCTGTGCTCCATCCATACCTGCAAGAGCGATGAAGTGCAGGTCGACTGGATTTTTCCACCTCAGAGCTGCGTCTCAAGCATTAAAGTATATTCCGAGTGAAGAACAAAGTTCGCTCGAAGGCAAATGCAAGCATATTCAATGATAAGACAAGTTCAGATAACATTTTACGGATTCAGAAGTGCTCAGACATCAAGCATGTAAAAGTTTATCGGTTACAAAACCACTCGGCATTCCGAGGCAAATTTAAGATGAAGCATAGAAGTTTTTCTTACTCCTCGGGTGGAGGACTGGAAGGCGCGACAAACTGGTCCAGGTCGATTCCGTTAGCGATCTGAGTGGCAGCGGCGATGAAGGTCTCCATGAAAGATTGGAAGTCATGCTTCTTGGTATTGGCCACTTTGATGGACGCCAGCTTGTCCTCTCGCGCATCTTTGCAGTGAACACGGACCAGGGACAGAGCAACATCAGCATCGCACCTGGCAGAAGACTTCTTCCATTCTTGCACTCGACCTGGAACTTCATTCAGTCGAGTCATTAGAGATTCGAGGTCATTTTGGAGCGTCTCTTCCGGCCAGAGTGTCGTGTTGATTTGCGACGCCGCAACCTTCAGTCGAGCAAGGTAGTCAACGACTCCAGCAGCACGAGACTCCAGTCGGAGCACGTTCATAGCAGCTTCATCCTTCATAGGAGAGTTAATGGGGTCCAAGCTCGTCTCCACTCGACTGGTCTCCTCCTCGAAGTTTTGGCAGAATTCTGTAAACACAATTCGAAGTTAAGCCAACAGTTCTAGATGATAACAAGTCAGTCGGATAGACGAGATTACCTTCAAGCATGATGAATAACTTCTTGGCGAGCCCTCCCAGATAAGCCTCCAGATCGTTCTTCTTCCCCGCCAGTTCGCTAGCCTTGTCACTCAGAGCTATCTTATCATTCTTCAGACGGCTGACCTCCTTGTTGGCCGCCTCGAGAGCAGCTTTCAGATTGGCGTTCTCCTCTTCAAGTTTACCGACTGAAGCCAGTTTTTCTTTTGCAAGCTTCGTTTTATCCAAAGCTGCCTTCTGCACTTCGGCAAGGTCATGGTCCTTCTTCTTCAGAGCCTCCTTCATTTTATCTGCAAAGTGACAATGAGATCAGAATCAGGAATGGACAGAAAGATAAAGACAGTCGTCAAGATTCTCACCGACCATACCTTTTGCTTCATCCTTCGCCTTCTTAAAGTTCTCCAGAACAAGCTTCAAGTCAAGGTCGAGCTGGATGTGTTTGTTTTCCAACTCAGTATAACGAGCCACAAGCTCGCAAGATTTCTGCGAAGGGTCAGTCGACAGACATCAAAGATAGGTCGCTTCCGAGTGACTAAGAGAAAAATCGTAACATTTCTAAGACTACAGCTGAATCAAAATATTCAACAGTAGTCTCGGGGACTACACCCAGTGGGTGCACTCAGCGTGCCCCCACTGGTTCTACCGACTTGGTCCGATCAGTCGACCGAAAGAGACAAAAAGGTTATGGTCCTAAACGATAGCTAACTGCCAGCAGTCAGCCATGATCTCATCATGATCTATAAAAAAATAGGTTCTTCAGACCTTAGTCGACTGCCGGCAATCGACCATGGTCTCGGGGACTACACCCAGTGGGTGCACTCAGCGTGCCCCCACTGGTTCCAAGATTCCATTCGACATGGTCCGACCAGACCGAGTGAAGAAGTTAGAGTGAAAAAATTCAAAATACAAAGACTACAGTCGACTGCCAGCAGTCCACCATAGTCTCGGGGACTACACCCACCTAGTGGGTGCACTCAGCGTGCCCCCACTGGTTCCAAGATTCCATTCCATGGTCTGACCAGACCGAGTGAAGAAGTTAGAGTGAAAAAATTCAAAATACAAAGACTACAGTCGACTGCCAGCAGTCCACCATAGTCTCGGGGACTACACCCAGTGGGTGCACTCAGCGTGCCCCCACCAATCCAAAAATTCAATCGACACACCCAGTGGGTGTACAGATGCAAAGATGTTCGAAAAGAAAGTCTTCAGATAGCATATCCTAATAGAACAAGCGGTGACCAACTAACCTGGACGTTGCTCTGAAGGGCTGAGCTAGCATCATAGACCGCTTGGCTAGCTTCCCGGATCGCCTTCACCTGCTCCATCATGATCCCCGCCTGGCGTATAGCCTCCTTAGAAGCACCCGCTTGGTCCTCTGGGACGTGGTGTGTGGCGAAAAGGGAAGGCGGGTCAGCAGTCGACGTCGAAGGTCGAGCACTCATCAGTGGCACAATGAAGGACACGGAAGTCCGAGTGATGTTGCCACCCTCCTGAACCAGCGTCTCAGGCACTGATGCAACCGTTCTATTCCTCCTCGGCCTCAGTGGCGCCTCGTCGTCATCATCAGGGAGATCAATGACATGAGGAGGAGCTACAGGAAAAATCCAAAGTTAAAATCGAGAATCCAATCGACCAAAAGTGAAATTACAGAGATCGTACCAAGGTTGGAGGTGACAGCGTCTTCCATTTCCTTGTCTTCGTTCTTGGCGGAGGTTTCGGAGGTAGCAGCACTGCAGATTTCAGAAACCAGTCGGTTAGTCAACGAGTCGACCAAGAGTCTGTCCATGCTAAACGAGAAAACACAAGTTCTTCTGTTACCCGGAGATGGTGGGAATGGTCATTCTCATCTTGGGCAAGGCTTTTGGCGGCTTTGACGCCGCCGCTCGTGGATGCTTCGGCGCTTTCTCAGTCAGCGTCGGAGAAGCCGTCCGAGGACGCTTTGACGACTGCCCAACAGGCGCAGTCGCTTTGCCACGCTCATTCGCGGGGTCCTGGGTGAGCTTGGATCGCCTTTCCGAACAAGGAGGATCGACTTCCTCCTCCTCCTCTTCACTGGAGTCGTCGTCATCCTCTTCCCCCTCACCATCAGATTGCCACTCCTCCTCACTTTCACCTCCACTCAGCCCTCCCTCCTCGGCTGGTTCTTGCGCCCCGTTGGGCATCGAGTACATCTCAGTAGTGGCCTAGAAGACAACAAACAAGACAAAAGTCAGTCGACTGATTTTAAGCAAACAGAAGGAAGAAAGCAGGATCACAGTCAGAGAGGCAGAATTGGACCTGGTCTACTTCGTATGATTGGTCGAGTGGAGGAATCCTCCTGGCTCCTCGGGGGTTGTCTTTGTTCCCTGTGATGGCCGCCAACCACCTCTCCAGCGTAGCATCCTCGACCTCCTTCGGGTGGATCCGAGTGGTGTCCTCAGTACCAGAATACAACCACATCGGATGGTCTCGAGCTTGAAGCGGCTGGATGCGTCGTCGGAGGAGAACCTCCAAGAGGTCCATGCCGGTCACCCCGTCACGGATAAGCTGGACAACACATCGACCAGCACCTTAACCTGCACCTTCTCTTCCGGGATCACCTTCAAAGAGGAAGGCTTCCTCACTCGGTCCATGGAAAAAGGAGGGAGTCTAGTCGACTGCCCTGGCGTCGGCTGGTCCTTGCAGTAGAACCAGGTCGACTGCCATCCATGGACCGAGTCGGATAGGATCATGGCCGGAAAAGAACTTTTCCCCCTCATTTGAACCCCAAGACCCCCACACATCTGAATCACTTGTGTTCTCTCGTCACTCGGATTGGCCTTTTTCACCGTCTGGGAGCGAGAGGTGAAAATGTGCTTGAAAAGACCCCAATGAGGCCGACAACCCAAGAAATTTTCGCACAGAGATACGAAGGCAGCGAGGTACACGATGGTGTTGGGTGTGAAGTGGTGGAGTTGCGCCCCAAAGAAATTCAGAAATCCCCGAAAGAATGGGTGAGGCGGCAAAGAAAACCCACGGCCGACATGGGTGGCCAAGAGAACGCACTCACCCTCCTGAGGCTGCGGCTCAGACTCCTTCCCCAGGAGCTGCACCGATCCATGGGGGATCAGTCCTCCATTGGCCAGGTCGTCGAGGTCTTCTTGACGAATCGTCGAGCGAATCCAGTCGTCTTGGATCCAGCCCTGCGGCAGGCCGACCCTCGATGAAGATTCGCCCCGACTGGTCGCCCTTCCCTTCGCCTTCGCCATCGCTTTCTTCGCCCGCTCCAGGGCCGCCGCCTTCTCTTTCACCATCGTCGCCGGCGAGACGCGCACAGGGCAGCGACACTGAGACGGAAGCGAACGCGGTGGATAAGTCTGAGGAAGGGAGGAGAAAATGAGAACGCACTGTTCAAAAAGCCCAGTCCAGCGCATTATATGAGGTTACTCCCGAGTGACTGACTTGTAGGCCCGGGCGATCCTGTCAAATCTCGCAACAGTCGCGCGCACGATACATGGCGATAAAGGTGGCGCAGAGATCGAGGCATCCCTGCCTTATCCCATCCGATTACTGTGGCCTCCTCCGCCCCGCGCGCTTCCCGAAATTCGAATCCCGCTAAATCCGCGAGCTGCAGAGCAACTCGTCAGACGGAAGATTTCCTCCGCTTTATCGTTCGGAGTTCTCCAAGTAAAAGAAATTCACTCGACGGATACAAAGAATGGATCAAGGCGACTGGAAAAGAAGTTGCTGCCGTCACCTAAGTTCATTTATCCAGAACAAGACATACTCATAGCACGAAAATGAGTCGGAAGTATGTTCAACTCCTTCCCCACTCAAACCTCGATCCATTCGGGGGCTAATGATGAAGCTATGTACCTAGGGTAGGGTCATGGACCTGTCCAAGATACTCTCCCCAAGGACATCTCTAGAAGAAACCACCTTTCAGTCGACCCGGAAGTGCTCCACTCGACGGACTCGAAGACGCTCGACAGACTCGAAGACACTCGACCATGAAGCCAACCACTCGACTGCCAGGAGACCTAAAGTCACTCTGCACGCAAACGATTTGTCATTAAGTAGCTTTTATGGTCATCATAGCACTTTATTCGTGGCGTTACCAGTAACGTCCAATTTTAATGTACCTTAAACCCTGCATAACTGAGGGCCGGAGGGGTCTGGCGGACTCTATATAAGCCACCCCCCTCCTCAGTGTAAAGGGTTCGCACCCCTGTAACTCATATACACATAATCCAGTCGACCGCCTCTGGGCTCCAAGACGTAGGGCTGTTACTTCCTCCGAGAAGGGCCTGAACTCGTAAATCTCTTGCGTATACAACTACTCCATAGCTAGGATCTTGCCTCTCCATTCCAACCCCCTACACTACTGTCAGACTTAGAACGACGACAGCCGCCACATGCCACAGGCTCCCCCGCACATCTGTTGTTATCAAGTGATCAATCATCACAATGTGTGGTGCCCCTTCATTATATAAGAGGCCTAGGTCCGACTCTAACACGACAGATATCATATCCACACCAGTTACAACACCAACTTCACGTAACCCCACACATACAAATATTTGAGACAACTCAACACATCTAATAAGTTTGATACAATCCGTCCAAACAACAGAAGATTGGGCCGAGTATTGAAGCCTGAGCTTAAGACCATCCGAGAGCACAAAGATATCAGCTTCAAAAGTATGTTGGCACCTTGAGAGGGGCGCACACAATGCGATGATAAAATGGCCTAGCCGCCCCTGAACACGGCGCCAACACCCGCACCAATAATGCAATTCACCCATTTCCTTGGGGGAGGCAGAGGGTTCCTCCAAGCACTGCAACCGTCAGGGAAATTTGGTACCCTCGCCTTCGACTGCCATGTTGGCACT